>NC_046662.1:118238269-118266499 GCF_010883055.1 Belonocnema kinseyi
AATGTCATTTTAATCAAATTTGAAGCAAATTTTCACTTTTCGCGATTTTCTGCCTTTTCATCGCCGTATGGTGGGTTGAAATTTTTGAAAAAAAAAATCAAAACATGGTTTTTTTTTTATTTAAAAAAACCATGAAAAAACCGTAAAAAATGAGGTTTTTCGAGCAAAACCCCATAAAAAAGTAGCTGGACCCTACTTTTTTATTGCAAATTCGAATTCAGCGTCGAAAAATACATAAGAATATATAGGTCTGATCAATTGCACAGACACTTTTTTTTGTGGGCCTGTGTTATTATTTGGATGAGAAATAATTGATTGTAATTTCCAGGTATCCTAATGATAAAATAATTAAAAGTGGTAGGGGCCCAATCCTCCAATTCCATGACTGCCTCTTTATTCCTCTTTTTCCCTTCTGGCCTAACTTTACCTAACTTGCCCTTAGGCCTCCGTATGCTGTGTAGAAGCTCATCCATGCTCTCCTTTTCTTTCCAGCGCCTTAGCTGCAACCCTCTTACCACAATATTATTTCTCCTTTCGGCCTTGTCTTTCTTTTCTGTTATCACCTCCATTTCCCTTATCCTTTCTCTAGTCGCCACCTTCTTTTAATTCCTACGCTCTCACATTTTCTTCTATAATGTGCTCTAACCTCTCCCAGATCCCTTTCTGCTCGTTCTCCATCGTGCCACCTACTTTCGTGTCTGACCTTCCCTCTATCTTCTCTAGCCTTTCTCCGTCCTTTCTTTCCAGGCACATGCTCGCTTCCACGCTTGCTTCGTTCTCCCAGTGCAGCTTTCTCCCCTTACTACTGACGTAGCGCAACCCCGAAATAAGCCTCCAGCTCTGTCTCTACCTGCTCCTTCGTCGCTAACGGAGACTTCTCCATACATCACCTGCTGCAACCGACATATGTCTCTGCACTCCATTATCGCTTCCCTAACTGACCCCACACTGAGCAGTACATACACTGATGTTAAAATCGGTTCCCCCACACCGCCCCTGGGAGTAGGGGCAAGTTCGAAATCTTAAATGGGAAACCTTATTTTTTATTGCATATTCGGATTCTTTGGATAAAAATGCGTATGATTTGTCTAAAAAATTTTTCTCGTTTCGCGATAGGTGGCGCTGTAATTGACGAAATTCAATTTTTCTTCATTTCACTGTTACTGAGAATGTACGCTTACGATTCTGCAATACTCGAAATTAGTCTTAAAACAAACTACTACTTTTAGCGTAACCCAGGAACAACTACGTGGGCGTAGCAGTCTTCTGTTCCCTTCGGGGTGCTTGATTAACGTGTGTCCCCTCGTCTCTCGCGATTCGAAGTATTCAGGGAATCATCCTTTAATTAAAGTAAGTGCTCAAAATGATGACTTTTTCCTATTTTTCGAGACATTTGAAAGTTTGAAGTTTTGATTCTTCTAGAATCAATCCGAAGGGCCTGTGAGAAAGCCACCGAACGCGTCCTCGGGTTGCGGATAGAGGGTCCCTGTACCAAGGGTTTCTGCTGAATATGGTTACAAAAATTAATAGGCAGTTGCGAACAATTTTTCAGGGGTGGTCCCGAAGGAATTAACCCCCAAGAAGAAGTGCAAAATCTATGCCGAAAGCTGAATGGCACCTGGATGAGGTGTCTAGAACGGTAACTGTGGGATACCGGCCGACCTTTCAGAGTAGGCAGCCTTATCCTTGCATGCGGGGCTCTACAAGGATTGACGAACCCCTTTCCCTAGCTTCTCGTGGGAACAAAAATAACAACACCAAACATAGTTGTAGTAAGAGCGTTTCAAAGCCATAGAACGCCCAGGACTTCCGACCATGGGTTGGCCAACAATGCCGATCACTCTAGGGCCGAGGGAGCCAATGAAGGTAGTGTCAATACGGTGGATCGGCGGAATCTTGGGATCTGTATATGGACGAAGCGACAAAATCACGACTTGTTAGAGTGCTACGATGCGAGTGGGCCCATGAACGGGGTTACATGGCACTTCTGCGTGCTCTGTGGTGCGAGAAACAGCCGGAGATATCGCACTTTTCGCATCAACATCTGCGAAACCATGCCGAATTACTCCAAAAAAGAAGCTATGTAAGCGGAGCGTCTACTCTACCACAACCAGAACAAGCCGGTAACAGAGAAAGAGAGGCGACACTAAGACCAACCGCGGGCAGGCATCCAATAGAGGAAAAGCGATGCTTTATGACCTGGAGAAACATCAACACGAAGGTTTCTATCAAGCCTAAAGATCTGGCTGAAATAGATGACGAGCTTCGTGGACATTTTTCCGAGGAATCCTACCTCTGGGCTATCAATTATTGTGTGTATAATGCAGCAAGAGCTTTGGCCGATGCGAACCGTAACACAAAACCAACGCTTGATCATAGGACTAAAAGACGAATGCATCAACTTGCCATAAAGATAGGCTGGACAAGACAGCATTCGTCCCGCATTCAATGTGTGATTGACTACATCACATCTGGCAGAAATTTTACTGCTAAGGTTCGAAAGTTCGCGTGCGAACTCCAGACCCGTTATCACACACATAACAAGTCAAAGCTGCTAAACATCAGACAGCATATTATTGAAAGAATACGGATACTATCTGACGCTAAGCGAAGTCTAGAGCGGAAGGAGAGGTGGGTCAGAAAATCAACAGTTTCTCTCTGACCCATCTCAACTCTTCCAAAACCCCCCAGTTACTGTCGAGCGCCCGCCCAAACCAGAGGAGGTCGAAGTATTTTGGAGAGAAGTCTGCGAAGTGCAGCATAGACTGGACGAAGATTCAGATAACATAAATAGCTTCAAGGAGCTATGTAATGCCCTCATATCACCTGATAAAGGATGCCCAGCCATTACCACCGAGGAGGTGAAAAAAGTATTAAGAGGGATGAAGAACTATTCCGCACCGTGACCAGATTGTATCAAGCCCTTCTGGTGGAAGAAGTTTCCTTCGACCCATCAACATTTGACCCGTATTTTCCCCTCATATTTAAAGTCGGAAGAGCCAATTCCGGAGTGGTTGGTGGAAGGGCGCACAGTACTCTTGCCGAAAATGAGCAACTGAGCTCACCCGAAGAATTACAGGCCAATTACTTGTCTGATCACACTTTATAAGATATTCACAGCTATCCTAAATTATAGGATCGTTCGGGCAATCGAACCTGTGTGGCAAGAAATGTATCAACGACGCAGCTCAAAGAAAGGCATAGCAATATTTTGGGAGAACCTGCTAATCGATAAATTTATCTGCAAAGATGCAGCATTCTTCCAGCGTGAACAATCGATGGCCTGGATTGATCTCCGGAAAACTTCCGATTCAACAGCCCATACACGTATCATCTGTCTTTTGGAAAGTTTAAGGGTTCGTCCGCAAATCGTAAAGTACATAGAGAGATTGATGCCGCTTTGGTATACAGGTTTACTATCGTATCTGGAAAAAATAGTGTGCCTCACATTATTGCCACTATTTCCAGCACTTCGCAATTTCCAGGGGTACTTTTGCGACAAACCTGCGAATCGAAAGTACAAAGTCCCTCATGTATTTTACATGGATGATCTTAAGATCTATGCTAAAAACAAAGAGCAACTAAGGAAGATTTATGATGCACTAAGGAAATAGGAATGGAATTTGCGTTGGACAAATGTGCCAAAGTTTAGTTAAAGCGAGGGAAACCTAATGGCATTCCTCAAGACCCTGAGCTCGTCGATACAAGCGCTATAAGACACCTTTGCACTGGAGAGACTTATACGCACCTGGGCATGCCACAGAGCTGCATTCAGAATGTAACATCTATAGAGGATGCAAAGGATATATAAAGGAACAAAGTATCTGCAAGAAAGATGCTTCCCGTCTCGGTAGTACTCCATTCGTTTGGAGTGGTTTCGTGGACGAAGAACGAGCCCAGATCCCTTGATATCGGGACATGAAAGGTGATACACATGAACAAAAGCATGCATCTTCATTCTTCTGTTCCGCGACACTACATTACACGCCGTCAAGGTGGTCGCGGAATATTGAGTCTAGAATGTCTGCACATCAAGATTATTGTAGGAACATCACATAGAGTCGCAAATCGGCCAGGAAGCTCGAAGGAGGCTGCTGAAACACTCGGACTTAACGTCAGTATTAGGGATGCACAAAATGCATTAAATCTTATCTATCTCGAGTGTTCACTTCTGAATGCCCGGATTAAGAAAGCACAAGAGAAAAACTTCCGTGAACAGCTTCTTGATAAGAGGATGCACGGCATCTTCCACAGAGGTGGGAGAATCAGTCAGCGTCGTGTGAGCTAACTTTTGTTTTCCTTAAATCGCCCGGATTAAAGTGTGGCACGTAGGGTTTCATTTTTGCATGTTCAGACGGTGTCATTTCCACCTTAAGATACCGTCGCCACATTCCGAGCTAAGATATTCCCGATGATTGCTGCAGGGCGTGCCATGCACAACCCGAGCATCTATCACATCATATCTAGTTGTCCTACTAATGCGGGAAGAACCTACATCCAGAGGCACAATGCGGCACTAAGAGTGCTTTATTACCATCTCTGTTACTTTTACAGCATGAACCTCAATATCGCTCCTCTAAATGCTCCTAGGGAAATTGAATCAATTGGTGAGAATGAGAACTGCCGCATACACTGAAACTTCATATTCTCGACAATTGTTTCTGTTGCACCTAAAAATCATCCGTGCGTTTCAACAATATACTAAAATACTCGCAGGAAAAATGCAGAAGGCCGTCGTCCTTGAGTCGGTTCGTGTTCTCAGGGTGCATGAGACTCTTTCCGGATATTCGTATTGATTCCGTGACAGACTGTAACCACTTATCTCACGGTCGTGAGACGTGATTATGCCTCCCGGCGAAATCCTGCGCTTGTCCTTATGACAAATTATTGTATTTAAAGCAATTGACAGCTAGATGTGATAGCGTTTTTTGTAGTGCTATCTCATACATTCGTTTCTATTGAGCTTTCTCGGGTGTTTGAAAGTGAGTGTTAATCGAACATTAAAGTTATCATCGAGCACTTTCTTGTACTATAATAAATTCACATTGCCAGTTAATAACATTCGCGGAGGCGTAGATTAATTTTTCTAACCTTAAAAATTTTTTGAATTACTTTTTTACTATGGGATCTAGCGAAGACTCTCAGTATCTGAGAATATTTATCGGGGCAGCAAAGGAAAAGTTGTTAATAATGTGCAATATTCTGGATGTAATCTCTCTTATCATTCGTGTTTGTGCGGATCGTGCAGGCACCCTTGAAAATCGATCCTTTGCGAAATACTATAAGTCTTGATCTCGTGCTCCATCTGAGGCCCCTTCAGACTCGAATCCATTATCTGCCCAGGATATTGAGTATATCTTCACTAATGCGATAGAGGCGGACCGGAAATCGGTGCGGTATCGAAAAAGGTCGATTCCCTGGGATCAAAGGTTGACAACATATCAACAAAAATGGATGGAGCACTTCAGAGAATTACGGCAACAGAGCAAAGAGTTGATGGGTTATGTGACAGGATGACAACAGCTAAAGGTATTTTAAACAAATTATAAAATGAATTTCCTCCCCCAAATTCACATGATATATCCCTCGCGCGTAAATGCTTAGCTGAAATTGAACAAAAAAACTTTAGGAAACCAACCTGATTTTTTCGGATTAGCAGAACCCGTGTCCTCCCTGTCAGAAATAAATCGTATATCTGGTTTAAATAATTTAATTACTGAGGTCCTTCCGGATTTTTTGGTTTTTAATCCACTAGAATTCAGACTTGGTCTTTATTCACAGACCAAAACGACTCCTCGTCCAGTAAAACTTGCTTTCGAAACTGAAGGAGTAGCTCAAATGTTTATCCTCAAATTTCTTGCTACTGAAAAAGTCCCTGAAAGCGGTGTAAACCTGAAGCACATATAATTTGCACCAGACTGTGCAAAACTACAGATGCAGGAAATCGACGGCGTGAAGAAAGAGATATCATCTCGACGACAGCAGGGAGAAATGAACTTGACAATGATATTTCGACAAGGATCTCCAATAATTATGACTGCAAGAAAGAACGTAACCTGGTCGAGCCAAGGTGTACATGTCAACAAACGCTTTACGCATGCGTAGGTATTCAGTTCTGTCATGTTCATATGATATATTAGTTTCCACTGAGCTTGGCATGACTATGACATTTTTTGAGATGATCGTAGTGTGGTTACACCGATAATTCACGCGGTGGTGGAGTACTGATTGAAGCCAAATATGGCTTACGTGATGTGAAACTTTTTATTAATAAGAACGGAAATAATTGAAGAAGTGGCCTGCTCCTTCCCCGAAACGAAAATCTATATTTTTGGAGATTTTAATTTACCATATGCTAAGTGGGTAATTGACATCGAAAAGGAGCCTACTTGTGTACCGAGTGAAGGGTCACTGCGAATTCATAGTGACATAATTAATATAATATCTGATTCACTTGGTTACTTAAATTTTCTCCAAGTGAATAGCAATAGAAATGAACACGGATCACTGTTAGATCTAGTTTTTTTATATTCTAGTGAAACGTTAGTAACTTTATCGGTTGGCCCTTTACTACCGGTAGACAAATACCACCCACCTCTCACATGCGATTTTTTTTAATCTGCTCATAATTCAAGATTATACTCTGACAATATAGTAAGATTAGACTTTAAGAGAGCTAATTATGGCGGAATTTGTAACTATCTCAGTAACGTGGACTGGTGTTGTCTGCTTTCAGATTTGACAATTGACATTGTGGTTGATGTATTTTATACACATTTATTTTTATCACTTGAATATTATGTCAATCTTAATTAAAAACATTCCAAAATAAACTCGAATATTCTCATCGAAATGGAAATGAAATAGAAATCGCTTATAGGAATACATTAAAGGGTGTCACATGAACTACAGCCAACTCCAAAAAAACCATGATAGCCCAAATTCCTGCAACAAATTCCAACGCCTCGACAGCATCGCCGCCTACGATACTAGCGATCACTCAAGCACACACGACTCATTTAATTTAGATAAACCTAAAATTAGGGAAAAGGATAAGGAAAATAATGTAGGAAAAATTTATTATAATAACAAATACGAGAACGAACACAAAGATAACGATATCAATATTTGGAAAAATAAAAAGGCTACAAATATCGCCGCAAAAAATCAAGACCCTCGACTGTAGAAGGCAATAATTCCGCAGAAAAAATGTGAAGAGGTTCGAGTATGAACCACATGAATCCGCTAAGTTTTCTGAATAAAATGGTGTTTCTGTAATTTGCTTTAAAAAATTTCGTTCCAAGCTATTTGGAAAATACAAGTAAAAATCCTGTCACGAGGCCCATTGTTGAAACACCTTAACTTTCACATGACCCCAGAGCTAAGAATATGTTGAAAAATATTTGTAAAAATTCTGGAGTATTCTGCAACATGTTTATAATGCTTTTTGTTGAATGTTTTCCTTTAGGAATTGAAAAGAGCTATCGCGCTGTTTGATGTCTTAAACTGTGTGGTAATGTACCCTGATTCCCATTTTGTCCATAGAACTGAATAAAAATTATATTTTCGCGATATAAGTCGCTCAGAATAATTTAGAGTTTAATTAGGCGAGGCGCGTGCCCAATGAGTAGAAAAAAGTGTAGAAAAAAAGGTCCGTCATATTTCCCAGCGGCAGGCAGACGTTTTCTCCAGATTTTCCCAAAGCTGCTGCTGGTTCATCAGGGCCCTTCCGAAGCTTTGAGTTGGGCTGCGCCCTTCTCTCATGATCTCAATTTTTAATATTATCAAGTATCAAGCTTGCACGCGAATTATCTTATATTTTGTTTATTTAATATAGTACACTTATTTCCGTATTATAATATAATTTTGTAACTATTAGGCTGTTAATTCCCTGCTGAAATGCGTGAAATACTTGTTTATATGAGTAATTCCATGTCAAGTCATCTATAGAATGTAAGCTATTGTTAGAAATTTCGGCTTAATGGAAAAATATTTATACTAGATTACATATGGTGCAATATTATCTTATTACGAATAATTTTTAAAAAAATACGCGCATGAAATTGCTAATATGAACAAATCTTTCAAGCATTTCAGTAGCGAATTAACAGTCTAATCATTACAAAATTATATTATAATCCGGAAATAAGTGTACTATATTAAATAAACAAAATACAAGATAATTATAATTTTTATTCAGTTTTATGGACAAAATAGGAATCAGGGTACATTACCACACAGCTTAAGCCATTAAACAGCACGATATATCCATTCAATTTCTGAATAAAAAAATTCAACAAAAATTCTTATAAAACTGACATTTTTAAATATTTGTAAATTTTAAGGTCTCCATTGTATTCTAAACATGTTGTAGGACACTCCAGAATTTTTGCAAATTTTTTTCAACATATTCTTAGCTCTGGGTTCATGTGAAAGTTAAGGTGTCTCAACAATGGGCCTCGTGACAGAATTTTTACTTGTATTTTGCTAAATTGCTTGGAACGAAATTTTTTTACGCAAATTACAGAAACACCATTTTATTCATAAAACTTAGCGGATTCATGTGGTTCTTATTCGAACCTCCTCACATTTTTTTCTGTGGAGTTATTGCCTTCTAAAGTTGAGGGTCTTGATTTTTTGCGGCGATTGCAAGGCTCCAGACACTTTCCAGAGACTTATGGACAAAGTTATCACTCCAGACTTGAAACCAAACGTTTTTTGTTATTTATATGACATTGTAATAGTCACTCAAAATTGTGATGACCATTTAAATTACTTGAACATTGTACTATTTTGGACAAATGTGAATTCAGCTGCTCAGAAACTAAATATTTAGGTTTCAAAATTAACGACAAAGGACTCCAAATAGACGAGGAAAAAATCTAATCAATCCTAGAATTCCCTAAACCTAAAAACATTAAACAATTACAGCACATAATAGGTATGGCAAGTTGGTATAGAAAATGTATCCCACACTTTGCCAAAATAATAGAACCAATTAATAGATTACTGAAAAAAGATAAAACGTGGGATTGGGGAATTGAACAGGATGAAGAATTCTAAAGACCTAAAGACCTTTTAATATCAGCGCCAATTTTGACATGTCTATATTTCACACAACCCTTTTAACTTGAAACTGACGCGAGTAACACAGGGTTAGGAGCAGTACTTACGCAAACATTCTACGGTGTAAATTACGTAATCGCTTACGCGAGTAGAGTTTTAAACAGCGCAGAATCTCGGCCCCTGGCATCAGGCAAAGAGTGCCTAGCCGTGGTTTGGGCCACTAGGAAATTCAGGCCATATCTCGAAGGTTACAGCTCCAACGTAATTACGGACCACTTAGCATTAGAGTGGCTTCATAAACTAAAAAACCCCACTGGCCGATTATCTAGATGGGCATAAGAGTTACTAGAATATGATTACGAAATCATATGTCCTAAAGATAGTTTAAACTTCGTCCCTGATGCTCTGTCGAGATCAGCAGAATCAGCAAGAAACATAAAATTTGCGTTAACTTGTAGCGTTAACTTGTACTCTACCAAAATCAGACAAGTTAGAAAAGGACCCGAAGAAAATGAAAAATCGCGAATAATAGATTGAAAACTCTATTTTTATCGAAAGGACCCACTCAAATCTATTCTATTACCAGACTCGAACCCTTGGAAGTTAGTCGTACCCCAAAGCTTGAGATGTCAAGTTTTACGCGAAAACCACGACGAAACCTAGGCAGGACATTTAGGCTCAGAAAAAACTTACGCGAACATTTCCGAACATTACTTTTGGCCAGGGATATATTCGGACTTGATCAAATACGTAAAAAATTCCAAGACTGGGCAAAGAGTAAAACCAAGTAACCAAAGTAAGATAGGACTCATGGGAAAAAGGGCAATGGAAGAACCATAGACCATGGTAGCAGCGGATATCATGGGCCCGCTACAAAGTTCTAAAAAGAAAAAAAAATCAATCCATTTTAGTGTTTGTGGACCTTTTTACAAAATGGGTCGAAATAATCCCAATTAAAAAAGCTAACCTGAGCACAATAGAGTCACAATTCCACAAACGTGTCATTTTGCTTTGGGGAACACCGCGGATTCTTCATACTGATAATGGCTCGGAATTTGTCAATAAAATACTCAGAGACTTAACTGAAAAATTCGGTATTAGGCAAACTTAAAGACCTAATTATTACCCCCAAGCCAACCCAACGGAACGTTATAATAGAAAAATCAAACAAATTATTAAAATCTACCTAGATAACGATCACATCACCTGGGACGAACATATAGATGATTTACAGTTTGCAGTAAACAGCAGCAAAAATTCTTCAACCCAATTCACCTCAGCTTTTTCAAATTTAGGTCGCGAATTAGAACCACTACAGTCCCTAAAAAAAATTTCGAAAACGAAAGCAAAATAGAGGCAGGAATTTTACCGCCAAGGTTCGAGAGTTCGCGCGCGAACTCCGGACCCGTTATCACACACTTAACAAGTCAAAGCTGCTAAACATCAGGCAGCATATTATTGAGACAATGCGGATACTATCTGACGTTAAGAGAAGTCTAAAGCGGAGGGAGAGGTGGGTCAGAGAAAATCAACAGTTTCTCTCTGACCCATCTCGACTCTCCCAAGACCCTCCAGTTACTGTCGAACTCCCACCCAAACCAGAGGAGTTCGAAGTATTTTGGAGAGAAGTCTACAAAGTTCAGCATAGACCTCATATTTGAAGTCGGAAGAGCCGATTCCAAAGTGGTTGGTGGAAGGGAGCAAAATACTTCTGCCGAAAAAAGGCAACTTAACTGACCTGAAGAATTACAGGCTAATAACTTGTCTGAACACACTTTATAAGATATTCACAGCTATCCTAAATGATAGGATTGTTCGGGCAATTGAACCTGTGTGGCAAGAAATGTATGAACAACGAGGCTCAAAGAAAGGCGTAGTCTGGAAAAAATCGTGTGACAACTAACAAGGTCACCTTTCAGAGAGGTGTCTTTCAGGGCGACACCATGAGCTCGCTCCTCTTTTGCCTTACATTATTGCCACTATCTCTAGCACTTCACCATTCCGACGGTTACTTGTGCGGCATACCTGCAGATCGAAAGTACAAGGTCACCCATGTATTTTACATGGACGATCTTAAGATCTATGCTAAAAACAGAGAGCAACTGCATCTAGCTCTGGGGATTGTCGAACGATATACTAAGGAAATTGGAATGGAATTTCGGTTAGACAAATGCGCCAAGGTTTATTTGAAGCGAGGAAAACTTAATGGCATCCCTGAAGATCGTGAGCTCGTTGATAGAAGCGCCATACGCCACCTTTGCGCTGGAGAGACTTATGCATACCTGGGCGTGCCACAGAGCCGCATTCAGGATGTGACATATATAAAGGATGCTCTCCGAAGCAGATACAAACGTCTCATCCGACAGATTTGGTCTTCCGAACTGTCGGCGAGGAACAAAGTATCTGTAACGAACATGCTTGCCATCCCGGTACTACTCTATTCATTTGGAGTAGTTCCATAGGCGAAGAACGAGCTCAGATCTCTTGATATCGGGGCAAGAAAGGTTATGCACATGAACAAAAGCATGCATCTTAAGTCTTCCGTTCCGCGTCTGTACATCTCACGCCGTCAAGGGGGTCGCGGAATATTGAGTCTTGAATGTCTTCACAACAGGATTATTCTGGGTACAGCACATAAAGTTGCAAATGGAAGAGATCCTCTTCTTAAAATGGTCAGAAATCACGAAGAAGTGGGCAAAGGAGCGTTTCTGTACAAAGCAGCGGAGGAGGCTGCTGAAGCACTCGGACTTGACTTCAGTATTAGGGGTGAGCAAAATGCATAAAATCTTATCTATCTCGAGTGCTCACTCCTGAAAGCCCGGATTAAGAAAGTACAAGAGAAAAACTTTCGTGAACAGCTCCTCGATAAGAGGATACACGGTATCTTCCACAGAAATGTGAAGGATCAGTTAATGTCTTGTGAGCTAACGTTTGCTTTCCTTAAATCGCCCGGATTGAAGTCTGGTTAGAGGGTTTCATTTTTGCATGCCAAGACGGTGTCATTTCCACCTTAACACACCGTCGCCACATTTTGAGCCAAGACATTCCCGATGATAGCTGCAGGGCGTGCCATGCACACCCCGAGCATTTAGCTCACATACTATCTAGTTGTCCAACTCACGCGGGAACGACCTACATTCAAAGGCACAATGCGGCACTAAGAGTGCTTTATTACCATATCTGTCACTCGTACGACATTAACCTTAATATCGCTCCTCTAAATGCTCCTAAGGAAATTGAGTCAATTGTCGAAAATGGGAAGTGCCGCATATACTGGAACTTTATATTCTCGACAATTGTTTCTGTTGCTCACTCGAGGCCTGACATGGTTCTTCTTGACTTCGAGAAGCGAACCATGTTTGTTATCGAATTTTCGGCACCAGCTGACAAAAACATCATAACCAAGGAGAATGAAAAGAAAGAGAGGTATCGAGACCTTATAAGGGAGTTGCAACGATTGTACCCGGAATATTCTGTTAAATTGGTCGTCATTATCATCGGCGCTCTTGGAGGTTTCAAGCTTTCACTTGCTAATGGCATAAAAAGCATCCCTCCATGTCAACAATATGCTAGAACACTTGCGGGAAAAATGCAGAAGGCGGTTGTCCTTGGGTCGCTCTGTGTTCTTAGGGTGCACGAGGCTTTTGCTGGATCGTCGTATTGATTACTTTACAGACTGTAACCACCTATCTCACGGTCGTGAGACGTGGTTGTGGCTGAAATTTTACCGCGATTTCGCTGGAAGCGGGTGCAATTTTCCAGATTGGCACCCGCTCCCAGCGAAATCCTGCGGTTGTCCTTATGACAAATTGTTAATTATATATATAAATTTACATTGTAATTAAATGATTAAATCCTCATGATTAACTTTTTTGTAAGTTCTTCAAGACGCTGTTGAGAAACAGTCAAAATATTTCAATGTATATTTAAGCTATGAATATACATAATATATGTATTAAGAAAATTTTACTGTAATTTGTTTCTAAATACTCATAATTTTCTTAACTTACAAAAAAAAGTCGTGAAAATTAAAGCTCGAAACAATCTTAAAATTTATGATACTGAATTTAATAATTAAGAGATATAAGTATTTCGTAAAATACTATTTCAATATAGACTATAATTGTTTGTATTATTTCTTACTTTAAGTCGCTTAAAATAAAAATATTTGAAATAAAACAATTTTAAACACAATGGACTTGAAATTGACGTATTTTCTCTATCAAATAATTTTAGTTCCAAAGCTTTCAAAATTAGACATTATATTAATCATAGTTAAAACAAATTACGTTTAATTTTGACTTTAAATATTTATAAAAATATAAGAAAAATATTTTTCCTGAATTAGAAAACCGTTTTTAAACATTCTTTTCAACAAAAATAAACTTTTAAATAAACGAAATCAGTTGAAATGAAAGAAAAATCTTAACTCGAATAAATAGCCATTTCTTTGAACTAAAAAAATGTCACTGAATCAAAGTCTGGTGTTGTTAGGGAATTTTTTGAGGCTAAAATCTATTATCTTATGGAACAAAATATGAGACACGTATTTATTGTGTTTCAAAAAATAAATGTCTTTATCAATTTGTTGCTACTTGTACACTTACGTAAATATTTTAAATATCAACGAACATGTTCTTGAAAGTTTGAATCTTGGCAAAAAATCGACATAATCCAAAATTGCGTTAATTTTTTGGAAAAATAAAAAGTGAATTTTCTCAAAGAGATCATTTGTGATTTGATATTGTTTTTAGAATCATAGATTAATTATCCTCCCTAAAATGTACCTTAATATAGAAAAACTTATTGTTAATGATTTAGAGTAAATTTTGCAAAATATCTCAGTTTTATATATTAAAGAAACTAAAATCATATATATTTACAAAATAAGCGAAAAGGCTAGACGTTTTTAATTTGAAAAACATCAATTACAAAATTACTAGTTTTATCCGTTGTAAAGTTTTAATCCTCTGCCGACGTCATCTGTTAAGTCCCAATTTATCTATAAAATCGCCAGTTTTATCCGTTGTAAAATGTTAATCCTCTGCCGATGTCATCTGTTAAGTCCCAATTTATCTACCTTTTTTGTGGAAATGGCAGGCCCTGCCGGCGAGATCCCTAGTCTATAGAGTTCGCAGTATAATGGACAATAAAATTTAGAACCGAAAACTTTCGTTATTTTCACCCTAGCTAATGTGTGCTCTTTTATTCTGTTCGTTCATCCCCTTCTTTTGATACAGATTAAAATGGATATGTTGCGTGTTTACATTGATTTATAAATTTTTAACAAATAGGAATATTTTTGTTCAACATCCGCGATAGAAATGTGACTTAGGAGGCTGGTCTCGAGACGACATCTTCAGCCGTATTTTCTCTGCGAGTGTTGGACAAAGTCGTATGTGCGCCTTGTGGGAGAAGACGATTCGACTCTTTCTCCCACAGCATGCACAATATATTATTTATTTCAAGTTATTATTTATAGTTATGATATATAAAGTTATTATTATTTGGCTTATTGTACAGACAGAAAAAATATATTTAAAAAAATCTTTTTTGCCACGTATAAGGACAATCCGTGCATCCTAATGAAATCAATCGAATTTCAATAGGGTTTGACTGTTGTGCACCCAATATTTCATGTCATCATTTGTAATGTATACGCTTAATTGCATTTTGCAGCCAGGAACAATGCAGCTAGATCCTGGAACTTGTGTTTGGGTAAACACCGGAGCTCCTGTACCAGATGGTGAGATACACCTTTACATAATTATGTGTCCCCTGGAGGCTTGAGTTTATTTCATGAGGGCTAGGGTACATTTTAAGAGATGTCCTTACACAAACATATTTGTCATAAATTGACAATGTAACTTACAAGGTGTGATAATCGAGCAGGTGAAAAAGTATTTCGAAGACGCGGTAGCTCCCTGGTAGAGCACTTGGCTGATAGCCGCAAGGTTGCGCATTTGATTCTCGTTATCCGTACTTTTTTTTTTTTTTTTTTATTTTTTATTATTCAAAATGCTTGTCTGCTGCATTTTTCATGAAAATCTAACATAATTATGCTATTAAATGATTATTTATTCCCTATTTATAATAAAAACTTTGTTTATCATATTTGTATTATCCCTCGTTTCGACGATTGTGCATTTTATTAAAATTCTTAATACTTCAATAGTTTCTAGTATTTATATTGTGAAATTATAGTAGGAAGAAAATATTTCAAATTAAAATTTGAATAATAAATACA
Organism: Belonocnema kinseyi; assembly: GCF_010883055.1. Classification (NCBI taxonomy): domain Eukaryota; kingdom Metazoa; phylum Arthropoda; class Insecta; order Hymenoptera; family Cynipidae; genus Belonocnema; species Belonocnema kinseyi. Next base: position 118,253,583 of record NC_046662.1, read on the forward strand.
AAATACCAGTGGATGCAATGAATCATTTCACAAATATTTACAAATATTTACAAAATTTACAAAATGCAAAATTGTCTAAACGAGTGATAATAAAAATACGATAACAGAGTTTTTATTAAAAATAAGGAATAAAGAATCATCAAGTGGCATTTAGATATTAAATGATATCCAATGATATTAAATGTTTTTCAAAAATTGAAACAACAAGCATTTTAAAAAATCAAATAAAAAAAAGTACGCATAGCGGGAATCGAACGCGCAACCTTGCGGCGATTAGCCAAGCGCTCTACCAGGGAGCTACCGACGCTTCAAGATAATTTTTCATCGGCTGGATGACCATGCGTTCACAATTTTTAAAGTGAATTTGTTTTTAAATGGGTAAAATTTGCGTCTTCTTGATTTTTCTCAGAAAAGCTCTAGTATGTAACTTTACTTGAGGAGAGTACCAATTTAAAAAAAGCAGACCTAAAGGTCCCCTTGTTAGAGATTAATTCTATGTCTAATGTTAATTCAATATTTTTATCGGTATTGTGCACGCAGTAAGTTCCCTTTGTTAGTGTTTCAATAATTTTCTATTATTTTTGTATTTTTCTGAAATTAGAAGCCACAGCAGTAGTTCAAGTAGAGGATACGAAATTGATAAAATCGCATTCAAGCGGTGAAGAACAAGAAATTGAAATTCTTTGTCATTCAACTGAGGGACAAGATATTAGGTAAGCAGTTGTAAATGTATACTGTATTATTATTTTTATTTCAATCACTTTAATTCTTTAAATATGCAAGGCGTTCTAAACATGTTCCGTAACAGACGATGTAACTGCGATTACTCTGTAGTATCATAGTTTCACTAAACTATTTTCTACGGTGGGGTTGGCAACTCGTGAAGTTAAGTATACTCTTGTAATGAAATATGCTGAAGTCCCCTAAAAAATGTATGAAATCTCCTGCAGGATCTGATGTCTCTTGAATTCACTTGAAGTCACTTAAATTTATTTGAAGTCTCTTCCATTCTCTTTAAATCCCATGAAATATTTGAAATCATTTGAATTCTCATAAATTCACTTCAAACAACTTGAAATCACCTGCTTTCATTCGAAGTCACATGAACTGTTCTAAAGTCTCACATTCTACATTTTTGAGTGTATTAAGTTTTAATGCAGAATAATATAAATAATATGGTTTTTAAATAATGATAAAATGTAAATTTAAATATTGATTTGACTCGATCTAACTAAAAGTAATTTTTTACGCCCGACAGATGACATCATAACTATACGTCGATAAAGTAAACTTAAATTATAAATACATAGGCAACTGCATCATTATTTGTAATTTAGCGCACTTCCCGATTCCAGCAGAAGCTGTGTGCAAACTTTAGTCAACGCCACACCGTTCTCGTCATATTTTACCTCGGTATGTTTTGCGAAGATTAAGCTCAAATACTCTGGAAGCAAGTACAAATGAGCAGTAATTCAAATTTCAAATTATATTTTATTTCTCAAAAACAGTTGTCCTAACAATATTCAACTTGTTTTAAAGCGAAAATTAACCATTTTTGGAGCCCGCGAAAGGCCTTTCCATAAGATCCCATGTTTTTTGACACGACTTTAAACAGTTATAATTCAAATTTTAACCTAGAAAGGGCCCCTAAGAGAGGCATTTTGTAAAAGCGTATGTCTCCGCCAAAAAAACTAACTTGAAGGATTTTACATCAGGCGGATCCAGTAGCCGGACTACTTTAACCAAAATAAAAGTAATGAATACATATTTTCATTAATGTTTCGAAAAACCGAATTACAATTTTAACTATCATTTTCATGAATAAACCAAATAAATTTTAGCGAAAATATCACGAGGATTATTTTATCGGAATATTTTATTTAAAGAACACTAAAGAAATTTCGAGTATTCGAGAGTTTTATCCGACCGATTCAAAAGCTCGAAGTCGATGGAGCGTGCGCCGCATGAGCCTGCATTCTTACAGTTTTCATATTCAAACAGCGCGCGTTCAATCCTTCCTTTTTTCCTTGGCGCTGCCTGTGATACTGATTTAAAGTTATAGTCACTTAGGACGTCCATGCAGGGATGGTATATTACAATTATATATAACATGAGCACTGCGAAGAACTGTGGGTGTATTCATTAACAATCAAGTAAAGTTCACAACAACTTGTGATTATTTAAACAATGGTAAAAAAAGTTAGGATGCATTTTTGGGCGTATAGACGCGAAATAGGAAACACATGGGACGTAAAATCCAGAATTACTGACTTGTTATATGTATACAATGATAATCAGACTCATAATAGGATAAGCATCAACGATCTAGTTGCCAGTGACTGAATAAATCAATAATATAATCTATGGAAATAAGATCAGGGCTGAGATAACAACAGCCCTGGATACATTTCCTACAGTTTTTAGGCCTATATAATACCTGTTAAAGTTTGCCTGGAGGAAATTTGTAAGCGGGTACTTAAGGCTCTTACTTCTGAAGAGCTTATTTCCATACTAGTCTGGAGTTGCCATCAAGATCTTCTTAAGGTAGGTGATAAAAACTGGATCAATCTGATATGGGCTTCCAGTCATAAAGATATTGAATTTAATGAGAAGGCAGATGCACTGACCTAGACGGTAGCTTCACAGACACTGATTGGCATGGAACCATACTGCGGTATCTCGTGAGCATCTGCAAAAGAAACCATTGGTAAATGGCTCTCTGAAGAGCATGCGAAATATTGGAAGGGGGAGAAAATTAGTGCGTTCTAATAATTTCGTATCTCGTATAAATAGGGGGAGTATAGTACGTTGCCAGTGCGGGGCACGGTGTTAATTACAATTAACGCGTGTTTTTTTTTCAAATTTTTATACTAGTTTTTTAAAATAAAGTAGTTTTCTCTGTTTGTAAAATAGTTACTTGCTGCAATTTCTGTTTTCAAATATGCCTCAGAGGAGTAATTATGAAAAAACTGTTTTAGCGAAAACAGATAAAAAAAGTCTTTGGCGCAAATGAGGCACACACAGCGTTTTTTGAAATCCTTCAAGCATGGAAAAGTTAGGTTTAATAAGTGAAGTATTTGATTAAATTTTAGTTATTATGGTTTGTTTTTATAAGCGTCTTAAACAAATTAATATTAATTACATTTTGCTGCGTCACCGTGCCACTGTGCACCCTATGTATTTCAGCAGCGAGTAAGAGGTTATAACTGCTTTTTCCACATACTTTACTTTGATTAGTAAGAAAACATTAAATTAGTGATAAAAAAGTTTAGAGTAATTTTTCTTCGTTGTACTACACTATTCAGAATTATTATATACTCGTTATTTTACAGTGTGCGTATTGTTTAAATAAACGGCAATAATATGAAGTCCACTGTAACCTAGTGCTTGCGGTACGGTGGCTGGAATGCAACATCCATCAATTAATTAAATGCGAAATAAGGAAGTAATTAAAAAGCGGTTTGGAGTAATGAAATATGTTCCTTGATAATGTTAGCTTCAACTTAGAAAATACACATATAACAATCACATTTTAATCATAATTTTTGGGACATTCAAATCAAAGCGCGGCACCATACCCCACTCACCCCTACTAAGAGTACTAATGAACTCTTGAACATGGCAAGAAGGCAGATTAATGTCCTAGTAAGGATGCTTACTAAACACTGCTGACTTACTAAAACACTTGACTAACATGAATATTTAAGACAGCTCTTGCTGTAGAAAGTATGATTTTCGTGAGGGGACAGGCCATTACATACTTTGTGAATGTGCTACACTGGCGTACCACGGAGACGAATACCTGCTGGATTATTTTCTCGGATTAGAAGACTTTCATGAAATATCCTGAAAATTAGTGTAGGGCTTTATGTTAAAGACTGACCTTATGGGAGATACACTCCATCACCGATGCTAGAACGATTTCGGACATGGCTTGCAATGGCCTTGATCCTAAGTCGGAAGAATAGAAAAGGATATTGTAACCTGATGCAACTAACGCATAAAAGACGCGGTCCTCCAGTCGTTTCTCATGCTCGACTGAGCAGCCGCATCTGCGTTTCCTGCAACATAGAACCATCCAGGCATCAACTTTCGGAATATTGTAAACCGGAGGTTCTTACATACGGAGTTGGTGAAGTTTAATTTTAGGGTATGGTACAATAGGTATAATATTGTACAGTAGTACAGACGAGTTCTAAGCTACACCGTGCTCGTAATTGTATACGTACAACATCATCACAGAAGGCCTCAAACGTGCACTTGACAAGTCACAAGTCGCTTGACTTAGTCCGTGGCTATGATGTAAAACCGGGTTCACCTGAGTAAAAGTTAAAAAAACAAAAGATGGTAGCTCTAAGAAAGCATCCTGAGGTGACTGATGTCACCTAGAACACTCGCGGCCGCTGTTTAAGTATGGTGGCGGTAAGGAACGAGGTGGAAGCTACACCATGCTCGTAATTGCATACCTACAACATCAGCACTGAAATTTTCAAGCTTCGTATTAAATTAACTTATAACAGCCTTATCTCAGTAGTCACTTGACTTAATCTGTGGCTATGACGTCAAACCGGGTTCCTTCGAGTATAAGTTTGAAAAAAAAGATAATAATAAGCTTCAGTGTCTCAGTTGGCTAGGCACCCAAGCTTCATGTTAAACTTCCGGGGTTTAATCCCTGAGCCGTTTCCTCTGGAAATTTTTCTATGTATCTTGACCAAGGTTCTGGTGGTTCAGATCCCACCTTAAGCTGTAGGTCCCCTATGGAACACTTGGATGCAATCCAGTTCGTGAATAATGGGTTAATAAAACCGGTCTTCGCCCCCAAAGTGCCAAATAAGGCACAAAATGATTGATGGCAGCTCTAAGAAAGAATCCAGAGGTGACTTTTGGTACCTCCAACGCTGGCGGCTGCTGTTTGAGTATGGCAGCGGTTTGAAAAAGAAATAAATAAGTGTTCGTCTTGCAGTATGGCTTGAGCGCTCCTCTTATGACTTTGACGGCTATGTTGACCGTAGCACTGCTACTGGCACGGTTTCCCATGCCAGCCAGGCAGAGAACGAAGAGGAGAGATACTAAGAAAAACACGAAAACCCATCAATAATAATGGAGAGTATTTTAGTGCAGTATTTTAGCCAAAGCATCCCCCGCTGGGGGATGCTTTGGTTGGCGTTCGCTATTTGCAGCCAACCACCTTGACAGAAATTGTTTGAAACAAAAATAGAGAAGGGGTACAATTTAAGGACGAAGTATGCTGCAAAGTATCCTAATATAAAGAAAGTTGCACTAAGAGGTCTTATCGCTAAGGTGAAGGACATCAGGACTAATCTACACATCACACAAGACCGAGAAATGGTGATTAAACAACAGGTTCATTTGACTCGGAAAAACAACGGGAATGAACATCAGTTAGTAGAAGCTGCATCACACGGTCAAGCAGGAGCAATTGATGTTCTTTCTCAACCTGTTGATGATCCAAAAACCACCACATACTCCCGAGTTGGTGACCTTATCCAAATAGAGAGAAAATCATAGATCCTTCTTACAAATCCCTAGAGTTAGCCGCAAGAATAAAAGAGCAGAATCTGGCAGGTCAAAGCTGCACAATATCTGTAAACAGATTACTTTCGGCTGTTAAAGTAGCTGCTATCAAAATGGAAGTGGCACAGCAGCTTCCTATTAATGAAATCACCTTGGAAGTGTGGACAACGATCAAAGATTATATGAAGAGCAACATCCCAGAAAATCTACATCACTTAAAAGGAATAAGGATATAAGCTGGTGACAACATCTTCGCAAGTACTGTATGGCTGCCGTCCTTCTCCATACAGTCTGTACTCTACTCTTTCATGCTGTCATTCTTCACTGGATCGGCCTTTCATTATCCTTTACCTGAAGGAAGAAATAACAGGTTTGCCAGCTGATATTTGGATGATTGTGAGCACATTTAATTTTAGACTTCATCGATTTCTAACCTTCTCCAGTGGTAAGATGACAACTTTATTTTACCCATAATGAGAGAGGCTCGTTCTGGCGAACAAAATAATTCAGACCGTAGTATTTCTGTGATGATTTATTGACATTTTATTATTAATTATGCTCTCGCACACTCAAATTTGCTCGCCTTGTCCGAGCACTTTAAAACTAAAGTAAGTCAGTTCTTTAGTTTGCAAATTAAGACTTTTAAATTTTAGCTGGAAGAGTTGTGAAACCCTGAATCTGGAAATTAAAGCTGGAACTACGTCGGCTGAGCGTGAGAAATTGGAATATTTCTTAAAGTCTAAGTATCTCGCTATTGAAGATGCTTATCAAAATGCGCGAGATTTTTTATGTAATCAATTGGTCTTCCTTACTCCTGAAACTGAGGCTAATGAAAGCTCAACTCAGTCTCAAATTATTCGTCATTATTCCTTGCCTGTTAAAATTCCTAAGGTCACTTTACCGGAGTTTTCAGGAGACTAGAAGGATTGGGAGAATTTTCGCGATTTATTTTATGCTTTAATAATTCAAAACGATTTCTTGTCAAATGTAACAAGATTGCACTATTTGAAATTGTTCTTAAAGGGCGAAGCTGAAGGTTTTTTAAAACATGTTTTGATCACTGATGCTAACTTTATCTCCACTTGGGAGTCGCTAAAGACTAGATTTAACAACAAGAGAGCTTTAATCTCAACTCATTTACAAGCCTTTATCAATTTTCCTATTGTGTCGAATAATATTCTGGAAGACTTAAAAAACTTACGCGATAAAACAAATGAGTATGTGCTGGCTCTCAAGAATCTTAAACGCTTAACAGAACATTGGAGTGATTTACTTGTTTTTATAATGGTTAAAAAGTTTGTTATTAGTACTCTCAAGGAATGGGAGATGCATATTGGTTCTAGCACTGACTATCCTACTTATCAAAAACTTGACTTATTTTTGGAGACTCGCATACGTATTTTGGAGGCTATTAAATCTTCAAAACCTGGTGCAAGTTCTCAAGAACAGAGTAGGGCTTCAAAACAATCGGAAGTTAGGAGCCACAGTGCAACTTCTATCTCAAAGTTTCTCATTTGTAAGGATAATCACTCTTTATTTAAATGCAACCAATTCAAAGCTCTGTCTGTGGGCAGGCTTAGGGAAGTTGCTACAAATAATCATTATTGTTATAATTGTCTCACGCCCGGACATCGACCTGATAATTGTGTTAGTAAATTCAAATGTTACAAGTGCGGTCGGAGACATAATTCCCTGTTGCATTTCGATGATTATAATTCGAATCCCACCTCACAACCAACTAACTTTGCATCGGTTACTTCTCAATTGTCCGTTCCAGGTTCTCTCGCGTCGCAATCAAATGATCCCGGCGATTCCACCGTGAAAGGAGGAGGTGAATCCTGTAGCGCTTGAAAAAGCAGAGGATAAAGTTTCGTTTAATTTTCTGAATAATCATCAAAATTTGTCGCGCTTAAACTTACTCGCTACGGCTGTTATTTCCTTCCAAGCTGAAAATGGGAGAAGTCACAGATTTAGAGTTTTGCTGGACCAAGGATCTGAATGTTGTTTTATTACCGAGAGAGCAATGAAAATATTAAGTCCACGCTACAAAAAGGTTTAAGCAGTAGTATATGGGGTTGGAGGAGTTATTATTGGCTCTTCAAGAAAGTTAGCAGAATTTAATTTAATTCCTACAGAAAAGAACTGTCCTGAAGTCCACATCCAAGCTTTATTATTATTACACCTTACATCATAGGCTCCTCCCGTAAGATCTAATGTGGGGAATGATGATCAATTAAAAGAGTTAGGGTTAGTAGATCCAAATTCCTTTAGCTCCCATCAAGTTGATGTGATTTTAGTAGCCGATAAATATGGCTCATGTTTACTTCCTGCTCTCCAACAGGGTATATTGGGTTCTCTTACTGCGCAAAGTACCGTTTTTGGTTGTATTTAATCTGGGCCGGTTTTAGTCACAAATAAATTTGAAATTAACATTCTAATTACAGCACATCAGGCTATTTCAGCAGAAGTCTTGCATGAAGACTTAATCTACCTATAAAAATGGGTGCATCCTCGGAGAGAGCTAAGATCGTTTTGAATAAAGTACATCGTCGTTTATCAGAGGAATCGGAATTATTGTTACAATGCTCCAGTTTCCTATCAGAATACGATAGCGTTGGACACATGGATCTTCTTTAAGAAAAGGAATTTGATAGTTTTCCACAAACTGTGTATTTGCCTCATCGCGCTATCTTAAGAGAAAGTACTGTCACTACTAAGTTGACGGCTGTTTTCAACGCTTCCTGTTTAACTTCCAATAATTCTTCTTTGAATTCTCATCTTCACATCGGTCCCAAGATTATCAATGATTGGGCTTCAATCATTATGATTTGGAGATCACATCGCTTTGTTTATATGGCTGACATTGAAAAAATGTTTAGAAAAATTCTAGTTGACCCTCGGGATTGCGACTATCAAAGAATTATCTGGATTCTTCTGATAAAAGGCTCGTCGCTAAATAGACTTTTAACCATTACTTACGGTACTGTCTGTGCTCCTTATTTGGCTAACAAAGTGGTTAAGCAGTTAGCATATGATGAAGTAAATAGATTTCTTTTAGCCCAAACTATATTCGAAAATAATATTTACGTCGATGATGTTTTGTTTGGCGCAGATAGTCATATTGAGGCTAAACAGGCGCGAGCTCAAGTAACACTGTTATTAGAAGCTGGTGGTTTCCATTTGCTCATGTTTGCCTACTAATGGCTAAATCTAAAGTAGCTCCTGTTAAATATGTATCAATTCCTCGTTTGGAGTTGTATGGAGCTACGTTGCTAACTAAGATGCTTAAGTTTGTCATGTAAACTATATTATTGGATAAAATACCTGTTTATTGTCACACTGATTCCATAACATTTTTGGCTTGGCTAGGAAAACATCCTTCTAATTGGCCCGTGTTTGTTGTCAATAGAGTTTCTCTAATTCATGAGCTGGTACCTTGCGCGAAATGGCGATGTATTTCTACTGAAGATAATCCGGCCAACTGAACTACATGGGGACTCACGCCCGAAAAATTGATGAGGCATTCCTCATGGTGGCAAGGCCCACCTTGGTTAACTTTGCATTCCTCAAAATGGCCTGAATATCGCTACGCAGCCCCCTCGCAATCAAATTTAGAACAGTGGCCACTAGAATGTCATCATGTTTTGAGTGTGATCAAAAGTCCATTCAACTTGATGCTTAAATTCTCCTCTTGGCCAAGATTGATTCGCGTAACGGCCTATTGTAAAAGGTTTATTGATGCCTTTGTGTTAAAGCACTCAAAACTTAATAAGTCTAAACCTGAATTTTCAACCATTTCTCTTAATATGATTGAAATCCAACTAGCTGTTATATTTTGGATTAAATTTGTTCAGACAAATTCCTTTACTAATGAGATAAAAGCTTTGAACGAAGAAGATAGGGTGGTTCCAAAGAACTCGTAATTAAAAAGTTTGAATCCATTTTTGGATTCCAACAATCTCTTAAGGTTAGGTGGAAGACTACGGCATTCTCCTATCATTTTTGATGAGAAGCATCCTATCATTTTGCCGTGTCACCACATAAGTGAGTTTATCGCCACACATACTCACCTTCGATCTTTAGACAGTGGTCAGCAATTAACTTTACATACGCTCAGATAGCGTTACTGGATTTCAGAAGCTCGCTCTTTAGTTAAACGAATGTTCAAAGGTTACCTGGCGTGCACACATAAGAAAGCGGCTTTGCCTCAACAACTTATGGGGGACTTACCTGAATTTAGAGTAACCCCACATCGTCCATTCACACATTCTGGTGTGGACTATGCAGGCCCATTTAATGTTCCCTTTGCTCCCGGTCGTGGCAGAAAGAGTTACAAAACTTACGTTGCGCTTTTCGTCTGTTGTTGTACGCGAGCTGTCCATTTAGAATTTGTTTCTGATTATTCATCTGCCGCTTTTCTCGCCGCCCTTCAGCGATTTTCTTCAAGGCGAAGAAGACCTGTACACTTGTACAGTGATAATGGTACGACATTTCGCGGTGCTGACCGGGAATTAAAAAATTGCCTTTTGAATCTTAGACTGGATGCTAATTTGCATAATGAGTCCGCAATTCAAGGTACTTCTTAGCATTTCATACCTCCTTCCGCTCTTCATTTTGCTGGTTTATAGGAGGCTAGAGTTAAGAGTTTTAAACACCATGGAAAAAGAATTGTAGGTGCACATACGCTTAGATACGAAGAGTTTTATACCGTTCTTACTCATATAGAAGCTTGCCTCAATTCCCGTCCTATTGCCCCTCTTTCAAATGATCCTGAAGAATTTTCCTATCTTAAACCTGGACATTTTCTGATTGGAGGCCCTTTGACCAGCATTCTAGAACCCTCATTGGAATGTACTGCGGAAAATCGTTAAAATCGATGACAGTTAGTGCAAAAAATTTCAGAGATTTACTGGAGAAGATGGGCACTTATTATTTTCTTTTCATCGTGCAGTTACTACTCACGAGGCGGGCGGTATGTTTAAAGTTCTAATATTTCGTCTTTATGAGATTTTCTGCAATTGAAAATTATTCAATTTATCGAAAGCGCCAATTTCAAAGCAATTTTCGGTTTCCTTATTATTTAAATGAATGTTGAAAGTCATATGATTTCTCAGTTTGAGTGTGTGATGATAGCCTTGTCGCTTGAGAAAACCAGTGTGCGAGCAGCAGTGAATCGCGACAGATCATTGTCTGAGTGGTTCTCACAAATGGTCTTAGTCTGTCAAGTATTCTATACTTGAAATAAAACTTGATCTATTCATTATTTCTAACGATTCTTCTCTGTCTATTCCTGGTCTGCCAAATTAAATATTATAATCATAAACATTAAACATTAGGCATCAAATATTTGGCTGAGAAACCGAAATTAACCGAAATTTGCAGTCAACTTATACAATCAATATCCATAAGTATAACAATATACAGCCACTGTGCACGCAAGATGGACTGCACATTTTAAACATTTAGGAGTCACTAAGGTACTGGCAAAAGCTCAGAACGTGGTTTTATTAAATACCTGTCGCATTATTAGAAATTTTCTCGACCATTACGAAGCAACCGACAAAAACCTGTGGTGTGGCAGATTGTAGATCTAACAAAACATCCAGAGGTGACTGTTGTGAACTCCAACGCTCGCGGCCTCTGTTCAAGTATACGAGCGTTAAAAACGAACTCCATACTACACCATGCTCGTAGTTTTGTGCAGATAACATCGTCGCAAGAGATTTCACACCTCGCTTTAAGTTAACTTATAACGAGTTTTTCAGAACTTCCATGACAATTATTGGAAGAAAAAAACATGGATAATGTACAGTTCAGCATCTGAACTGAGACAGAGAGGTCTATCTCGCAAAGTCTAATACTCCTTACAACAGACTTCAAAGACAAATGATGTAATAAGCTATTTCTTTTAAAACCTTATTTATTTATTTTGAAAAATCAGTCGCAGTTCATTCAATTCGAGAAGAACATTTTTGATGAAGGTAAAGTACTCGTCGTATTGGGTTTCAATGCTGATTGGCATTCACATTCGGTACAATTGCTTTAGCCTTCAGGCGGTATTGGGGCATTATTTAAAAGAAAAGCAGCTCGTCACATTCTCCTATGTAAGTTAACCGAAGCCATTCCAATTCCTCAAAAAATTGTTGAATGGGCTTAAAAGCATCTTTAAACACAGTGACCATGTATTAGAGTCAAGAAGAGCCTGAACAGGTGAGTAAGTCCGCGAAGAGAAGGTTCAACAAAACTCAAGTTGTCTCGCAGATATTGAGAAATCATTTATGTGTAGTAGAGAAGTATTAATGACGAATCATACACATAAATATTTGAGTAAACCAAGATTGAGGTTTCAAAGCAGGGATTTAGGTGCTTGAGACATTATGGAGTTTGGAATAAGCGCAATGAGAATCCAAATTTATTGTTCATTTTCTGATTATAGCTGTATATAAAGTCCGCTATTTTGAGTTTGGTAATCCGACTATGGTGATAAAGTTTGATACTTTCGACCGCTGCGGCCGCTAGTGCACGCGGAGATACACATCGATTTTAAAAGTTAGATGCAATCTGCTTAATTTAAAGCCTAAACATAACTGTTTAAAGTGGAACCGATTTTGGGCAGCAAAGGGTGTCTGGTTAAAAAAGAATCCCCTATATGCACCTCAAATTCAAGGATCGCTTAAGGCGATTAAAAAACCCCGTTTTTTGCTAAATCCCTATACTTCTACAAAAATGCAGTGCCTATTGTCATATTTTACCCAAATAACCTAGCTTTTTTCTGAAGCGTACATAGCGATTTTTTCTAAATATGTTCTGTTTGTAGTTTTTTTTAAATTTTTAAATTGAAAATGCAGTGGTTTTTGCGCCTCTTAAATATAACACGCTAGGTGACAGTGTTCTCCGGGATGCAGTCACCCCGTCTAGTTTCAAGTCGCCTAAAATATAAAAGTAGCGCATCTTCGTCGCTTAGAGTAATATATAATATAATAATATATACTAATACATTAAAAAATAAATAATCGTTCCTTCTTTAGCACTGATAGGGAAATATGTTGATCGTTCACCTGTTTTAATGCGCCAGGCGCAACCTTCTCAGGTGTAAAGGTCGCATTGCTCACTACATGGTTGATCAGCTGTGAACCGAACGACTCTCGATGAGTTTTATCGCGACGTGTCGCATGAACAAATCACTCATGTCATTCGAAAACACATAAGCAGCGATGCTCTTCGGAAACTTATTTTTTCTGCGGACATACGGAGAAATACATTAACAAAGGCAATGAACTGTTGTATTCCGAACGATTTCCAGAAACCCAGATCTCTCGGCGTCTCAACGACAATTGAACTCTACCTGCCCAAGCGCACCCTCTGATTCTCTTTCTTGACAT
>NC_046662.1:118266599-118274834 GCF_010883055.1 Belonocnema kinseyi
CATAAGGACAACCGCAGAATTTCGCCGGGAGCGTGTCTCGCAACCGTGAGATAGGTGGCTACAGTTCTCGACAATTGACTCAATTTCCCTCGGAGCATTTAGAGAAGCGATATTAAGGTGAATGCCGTAGGAGTGAAAGAGATATTAATAAAGCACTCTTAGTGCCGCATTGTGCCTTTGGATGTAGGTCGTTCCCGCATGAGATGGACAACTAGATGGTATGTGAGCTAAATGCTCGGAATGTGCATGGCACGCCCAACAGCTCTCATCGGGAATGTGTTGCCTCAAAATGTGGCAACGGTATGTTAAGATGGAAATGACACCGTCTTGGCATGCAAAAATAAAACCCTCCGTACCAGACTTCAATCCGGGAAATTTAAGGAAAGCATACGTTAGCTCACACGACATTGACTGATCCTTCACATTTCTGTGGATCTGTGCATCCTCTTATCGAGGAGCTGTTCACGAAAGTTTTTCTCTTGTGCTTTCTTAATCCGGGCTTTCAGGAGTGCGTACTCGAGATAATTTAGATAGGATGCATTTTACTGACCCCTAATACTGAAGTTAAGTTCGAGTGTTTCAGCAGCCTCCTCCGCTGCTTTGTGCAGAAACGCTCCTTTGCCCACTTGTTCGTGATTCCTGAACATTTTAAGAAGAGGGTCTCTTCCATTTGGGACTCTATGTGCTGTACCCAAAATAATCCTGTTGTGAAGACATTCAAGACTCAATATTCCGCGACCACCTTGATGGCGTTAGATGTATAGTCGCGGAACAGAAGCCTTAAGATGCATGCTTTTGTTCGTGTGCATAAACTTTCTTAGCCCTATATCAAGGGATTTGAGCTCGTTCTTCGTCCATAGAACTACTCCAAATGGATAGAGTACTACCGGGACGGCAAGCATGTTCATTGCAGATACTTTATTCTTTGCCGACAGTAAGGAAGACCAAATCTGCCGGATAAGACGTTTGTATCTGCTTCGGAAAGTATCCTTTATAGATGCCACATCCTGAATGCGGCTCTGCGGCACGCCCAGGTATGCATAAGTCTCTCTAGCGCAAAGGTGTCGCTTAGCGCTTCTATCAACGAGCTCAGGCTCTTCAGGGATGCCATAAAGTTTTCCTCGCTTGAAATAAATCTTGGCGCATTTGTCTAACCCAAATTCCATTCAAATTTCCTTAGTATATCGTTCGACAATCCCCAGAGCTAGATGCAGTTGCTCTCTGTTTTTAGCATAGATCTTAAGATCGTCGATGTAAAATACATGAGTGACCTTGTACTCTCGATCTGCAGGTTTGCCGCACAAGTACCCGTCGGAATGGCGAAGTGCTAGAGACAGTGGCAATAATGTAAGGCAAAAGAGGAGTGGGCTCATGTTGTCGCCCTAAAAGACACCTCTCTGAAAGGTGAACTTCTTAGTTGTCACACGATTTTTTCCAGATAGGATAGTAAATCTGGTTTTACAAAGCGGCATCAATCTCTCTATGCACCTAAAGATTTGTGTATGAACATTTAAGGTTTCGAAAAGCCAGATGATAAGTCTATTAGAGTTCGAATTGAAAGCTTTCCGACAATCAATCCAGGCCATTGATAGGTCACGCTGGGAGAATGCTGCATCTTTGCAGACACATCTATCGATGAGCAGGTTCTCCCGACATCCCGCTTCGCCTTTCTTTGAGCCTCGTTGTTAATACATTTCTTGCCATACAGGTTCAATTGCCCGAACAATCCTATCATTTAGGATAGCTGTGAATATCTTATACAGTGTGTTCAGACGAGTGATTGGCCTGTAATTCTTCGGGTCAGCTAAATTGCCTATTTTCGGTGGTGATATAATCTGTTTCCGGTACGGAATAGTTCTTCATCCCACTTAATAATTTTTTCAGCTTCTCGGTAGTAATGGGTGGGCATTCTTCATTAGGTTTTATGCGGGCATCACACAGCCCCATGAAGCTATTTATGTTTTTTGAGTTTTCATCGAGTCTATGCTGCACTTCCTACACTTCTCTCCAAAATACTTCGACCCCCTCTGGTTTTGTGCGGGTGGTCAACAGTAACTGGAGGGTTTTGGAAGAGTCGAGTTGGGTCAGAGAGAAAATGTTGATTTTCTCTGACCCACCTCTCTCTCCGATCTAGACTCCTCTTAGCGTCAGATAGTATCCGTATTCTCTCAACAATATTCTGCCTGATGGTCACCAGCTTTGACTTGTTAAGTGTGTGATAAGGAGTCCGGAGTTCGTGAGCGAACTTTCGAACCTTGGCGGTAAAATTCCTGCCGGAAGTGATGTTGTCAATCACACACTGAATGCGGGACGCGTACTCTCTTGCCCAGCCTATCTTTATGACGAGTTGATCCATTCGTCTTCTGGTCTTATGATTAACCGTTGACTTTATTTTACGGTTCGCATCGGCTAAAGCTCTCGCTGCACTATACACACAATGATTCATAGCCCAGAGGTCGGATTCTTAGGAAAAATGTCCACGAAGCTCGTCATCCATTTCAGCCAGATCTTTAGGCTTGAGAGCAACCTAGGTGTTGCTGTTTCTCCGGGTCACAGAGCATCGCTCTTCCTCTATTGGATACCTGCCCGTTGTTGGTCTTAGTGTCGCCTCTCTCTGTTGCCGGCTTGTTCTAGCTGTGGTAGAGTAGGCGTTCCGCTTACATAGCCCCTATTTCAGAGTAGTTCGGCATGGTTTCGCAGACGTCGCTGCAAAAAGTGCGATAGCTCCGGGTGTTCCTCGCACCACAGAGCATGCAGCCGTGCTATGTTGCCCCGTTCAGGGGCCACACTCGCATCGTAGCAATCTAGCAAGTCGGGATTCGGTCGCTCCGTCCACCTAAAGGTCCCGATATTCCGCTGGTTGTCATTGTTGTTCCCATGAGAAGCTAGGGAAAGGGGTTCATCCGACCTTATAGAGCCCCTCATGCAAAGATGAGGCTGCGTACTCTGATAGGTCGCCCGGTATCCCAGAGTCAACGTTCTAGACACCTCACCCAGGTGTCATTCAGCTTTCGGCACGGTTTTCACACCTCCGCTTGGGAGTTAATTTCTTCGGAACCACCTCTGGACAATTGTCCGTGACTGCCTATTTTTTTTTTAACCATATTCAGCAGAAACCCTTGGAACGGGGACCCTCTATCCGCAACCCGAAGACGCGTTTGGTGGCTTTGTCATAGGCCCTTCGCTTTGATTCGTAATGCCTACATCAGGGTGGCCCAAAAAATTACATTTTTTATGTCTTATGAAGTTTAGCATGTAAAATGTTTCCAAAGGACCCTGCAATAAATGTATGGGAAAATGGCTTTCGGTGGGTTTAGCTGAAACTTTGTAATTTTTAAGGTTATAAGTGCCGGATGAAATATCCGTAAAAAAAATTCAAAAAATGGACAGTTTTAGCGCTATGCAGCGCTAAGCGCTCAAGGTCAGTAAATAAACCGAATTACAACAGATTTTGTTACAAAAGCGATGTCAGCATAGAAATCACAGTTCAGATCGTGCTCTGTCATATTTTCGCCTACACCGTTGACTTATATAGCGCGCTTCTCAAAACGATCAAACGCTAAGCGCCCAAGATTTTAACTTGACTGATTCATCACTTTTTTAAAGGCAGAAATGGTACCCAAAGTAACATTAGTAACTAGTCCGCACATTCCGATAATAACAGTATACCCTTCGCAAGAGGGCCGATTGCTAAGCACCCATGATCAGCGAATAGAACCAATCCTAGTAGCTTTTGCGAAATATTAAACTATTTCTGGCTCTTGATTCAGGTTCGCTTGTTCACCTCTATTAGCAGCGTCTAGAATCCTTTGTAGCAAGGAAGTTTGAGGATACTTTACGTGTTGCTGGTGACGTGCATAACCCAGGAACCATAAAACGCTTGCAATATGCGCACAAGTGCCAAGAGTTCTTGCCCCTGACTTACATGTGCAGTAATAATCGAGAAGCGTTTCGTTATTGTCTGTTCCTATGTCATCGATCTCATTGAACGCTATCCACAAGTGGTACCTTGTCGCATTTCGGAAACGAGAAAATACTCGTACTCTGATCAAACCAGGTTCGTTAAGTCGCGTTTCTAGATGAAACTCCTTATCTTTTTCTCGTTGCAGCTTGTCTTGAACGTAAGATGGGGCAAGTTCTACATGATACACGCCAATTGTTATGTCGCGTATTTCTTCCAATGTAAGGCGAGGAAATTGTGGTACTTGAAGTTCATGCAGGCGATTCCAATTTGCATTTCCGTAGCGCATATTGTCCACTTCTACGCGCGCTTGCACAATATTTGGCTCACTAGCTCTCGTTATATATTCTCTTGCAATCTCTGCTGCAGCGCCTTACATCTCGATAACAGGATGGTATCGATTAATTATGGCACCAGCAATACGAAAGAAGTCTCTTACATTGTGTACATGAGCCACCGGAATGGTTTTCTCGAAGAACTTGAAAATGGACTTTATGTGGCCATTTCTGGATTCCACTATCCATCTAGATTTCGTTATTAGCCGAGCTTCGTTTGCTTCTTCCGTTACCAATTTACTCTGTTTAAGTGGTTGGGCATCTCTATATCCACGGTCCCCTATAAAAATATCACCAATGTCGAAAAATTCTCTCATACCTTTCACATCTCTTTTAAATTCGTTAATGAGCAATTGTGCGTCATTGTTTCGCGAGTCAGAAAAATATGGTCCTTGTATTTCAAGTATGTATCCGTCTGAAGCAACAATAAGAGCAGGTTTTTCCAAGTGATGTCCTGTATGTTTGCAGAATGACTGTCGAAGTACGCGAAAGTTACTGCTCTTCTGAATGTAAGGATAAGTTCCATCGATAATAGCAATAGCTCTGGGAATTTGTGGTTGTGGATTATAAAGTTCATTGGCGAATGATGCTCTTGTTTCTTCTGGTATGAAAATGTCCATGACAATAAAAGCGTTTACTCTACATTCAATTGAAAGCCTTGGAGTATTAACATCAGCATTACAGAACATGCACGTTTGCCTGCCTGTTTGTGTAAGAACATTCAGTCTTAAACAGCCTGGGTCACGTTAGAGCTCCTCTATCTCATTGCGAATCGATTGATTGCAATTGAGACTATCAGGATTATTATTTCCATCAATTCGAGCCATTTGTCCTGATTGATAGACTCTATCGCACACATAGCAATTAACTCGAACTCAGAATGCCATTTTTTAAACTATAAGAGAAACAAGCTCTTATGGTCTTGAAAGGCAGAGGAATGTATTAATAAAAAGAAAGAAAAATTCAAAAACAACAAAATAAAACAAATGAACACAAGAAACTACACACAAAAAGGGAATAAGAAATGCAACACAATTATTACAGAAGGGAAGAGATAGGAATTTTTTTTCCTAAGCTTACCAATAAAATTACTATCCGCTCTCGAGACCTTTCACAAAAGAAATGACAAGAATACCATCGTCAATGGAAATGATAAGTAAATGATGTTTAATATATGTTTAATATACATACATATATATATATATATATATATATATATATTCGGTTCGGTTTTGATTCCCCTAGAATCAAACCGAAGGGCCTGTGACAACGACACCGAACGCGTCCAGGGGTGGTCCCGGAGGAATTAACCCCCAAACGGAGGTGTGAAGACCGTGCCGAAAGCTGAATGGCACCTGGGTGAGGTGTCTAAAACGATGACTCTGGGATACCGGGCGACCTCTCAGAGTACGCAGCCTTATCCTTGCATGCAGGGCTCTACAAGGATGGACGAACCCCTTTCCCTAGTTTCTCGTGGGAACAACAATGACAACACCAAACATAGTTGTGGTTAGTGCGGTTCAAAACAACAGAACGTGCAGGGCTCCCGACAATAGGTCGGCCAACAATGCCGACCAATCTAGAGCTGGGGGAGCCAATGAAAATGGATTCAATGCGATGGATCGCCGGGATCTCGCAACCTTTGGGTGGACGGAGCGACTGAATCACGACTTGCTAGAGTGCTACAATGCGAGTGTGGCCCCTGAAAGGGGTTACATGGCACGGCTGCATGCTCTGTGGTGCGAGAACCACCCGGAGCTATCGCACTTTTCGCAGCAACGTCTGCGCAACCATGCTGAAGTACTCCGTAAAGATCTGGCTGAAATAGATGACGAGCTTCGTGGACATTTTTCCGGAGAATCCGACCTCTGGGCTGTCAGTTATTGTGTGTATAATGCAGCGACATCTTTGGCCGATGCGAACCGTAAAACAAAACCAACGGCTGATCATAAGACCAAAAGACGAATGCATCAACTTGCCATAAAGATAGGCTGGACAAGACAGCATTCGTCCCGCATTCAGTGTGTGATTGACTACATCACATCTGGCAGGAATTTTACCTCCAAGGTTCGAAAGTTCGCGCGCGAACTCCGGACCCGTTATCACACGCCTAACAAGTCAAAGCTGCTGACCAGCAGGCAGCATATTCTTGAGAGAATACGGATACTATCTGACGTTAAGCGAAGTCTAGAGCGGAGGGAGAGGTGGGTCAGAAAATCAACAGTTCCTCTCTGACTCATCTCGACTCTTCCAAGACCCTCCAGTTACTGTCGAACACCCACCCAAACCAGAGGAGGTCGAAGTATTTTGGAGAGAACTCTACGAAGTTCAGCATAGACTGGACGAAGACTCAGAAAATATAAAGAGCTTCAATGAGTTATGTGTTGCCCTCATAACACCTGATAAAGAATGCCCACCCATCACTACCGAGGAGGTGAAAAAGTATTAAGAGGGATGAAGAACTATTCCGCACCGGGACCAGATTGTATCAAAACCTTCTGGTGGAAGTTTTCTTCAACCCATCAGACTTTGGCCCGTAAATTCACCTCATATTTGAAGTCGGAAGAGCCGATTCCAGAGTGGTTGGTGGAAGGGCGCACAATACTTCTGCCGAAAATAGGCAACTTAGCTGACCCGAGGAATTGAAGGCCAATAACTTGTCTGAACACGCTTTATAAGATATTCACAGCTATCCTAAATGATAGGATTGTTCGGGCAATTGAACCTGTGTGGCAAGAAATGTATGAACAACGAGGCTCAAAGAAAGGCGTAGACGGATGTCGGGAGAACCTGCTCATCGATGTGTCTGCGAAGATGCAGCATTCTACCAGCGTGACCTATCGATGGCCTGGATTGAGTATCGGAAAGCTTTCGATTCGACATCCCTTAGACTTATCATCTGTCTTTTGGAAATCTTAAAGGTTCATCCGCAAATAGTTGGGTACATAGAGATATTGATGTCGCTTTGGAAAACCAGATTTACTATCTCATCTGGAAAAAATCGTCTGGCAACTAAGAAGTTCACCTTTCAGAGAGGTGTCTTTTAGGGCGACACCATGAGCCCACACCTCTTTTGCCTTATATTATTGCCACTATCTCTAGCACTTCGCTATTCCGACGGGTACTTGTGCGGCAAACCTGCAGATCGAAAGTACAACGTCACTCATGTATTTTACATGGACGATCTTAAGATCTATGCTAAAAAAAGAGAGCAACTGCATCTAGCTCTGGGGATTGTCGAACAATATACTAAGGAAATTGGAATGGAATTTGGGTTAGACAAATGCGCCGAGGTTTATTTGAAGCGAGGAAAACTTAATGAAATCCCTGAAGATCCTGAGCTCGTTGATAGAAGCGCCATACGACACCTTTGCGCTGGAGAGACTTATACATACCTGGGCGTGCCACAAAGCCGCTATCAGGATGTGACATCTATAAAGGATACTCTCCGAAGCAGATACAAGCGTCTCATTCGACTCATTTGGTCTTCCGAACTGTCGGCGAGGAACAAAGTATCTGTAACGAACATGCTTACCGTCCCGGTACTACTCTATTCATTTGGAGTAGTTCTATGGACGAAGAACGAACTCAAATCTCTTGATATCGGGACAAGAAAGGTTATGCACATGAACAAAAGCATGCATCTTAAGTCTTCCGTTGCGCGACTGTACATCTCACGCCATCAAGGGGGTCGCGGAATATTGAGTCTTGAATGTCTTCGGAACAGGATTATACTGGGTACAGCACATAGAGTAGCAAATGGAAGAGACCCTGTTCTTAAAATTGTCAGAAATTACGAAGAAGTGGGCAAAGGAGCGTTTCTGTACAAAGCAGCGTAGGAGGCTGCTGAAGCACTCGGACTTGACTTCAGTATTCGGGGTGAGCAAAATGCATCAAATCTTATCTATCTCGAGTACTCACTCCTGAAAGCCCGGATTA
>NC_046662.1:118274934-118297699 GCF_010883055.1 Belonocnema kinseyi
CGGTGTCATTTCCACCTTAACATATCGTCGCCACATTTTGAGTCAAGACATTCCCGATGATAGCTGCAGGGCGTGCCATGCACACCCCGAGCATTTAGCTCATGTACTATCTAGTTGTCCAACTCACGCGGGAACGACACACATTCAAAGGCACAATGAGGCACTAAGAGTGCTGTATTACCGTCTCTGTCACTCCTACGGCATTAACCCTAATATCGCTCCTCTAAATGCTCCTAGGGAAATTGAGTCAATTGTCGAGAATGGGAAATGCTGCATATACTGGAACTTTATATTCTCGACAATTGTTTCTGTTTCTCACTCGAGGCCTGACATGTTTCTTCTTGACTTCGAGAAGCGAACCATGTTCGTTATCGAATTTTCGGCACCAGCTGGCAAAAACATCATAACCAAGGAGAATGAAAAGAAAGAGAGGTATCGAGACCTTATAAGGGAGTTGCAACGATTGTACCCGAAATATTATGTTAAAATGGTCGTCCTTATCATCGGCGCTCTTGGAGGTGCCAAGCTTTCACTTGCTAACGGCCTAAAAAGCATCCCTGCGTATCAACAATATGCTAGAACACTTGCGGGAAAAATGCAGAAGGCGATTGTCCTGCGGTCGCTCCGTGTTCTTAGGGTGCACGAGGCTTTTGCTGGATCGTCGTATTGATTCCTTTACAGACCGTAATAACCTATCTTACGGTCGTGAGACGTGGTTGTGGCTGAAATTTTAACGCGATTTCGCTGGAAGCGGGTGCAATTTTCCAGATTAGCACCCGCTCCCGGCGAAATATATATATATATATATATGTGTGTGTGTGTTTAATAATAATTGAATGCCGAGGTTTAACTTTTTTAAAGTCATTAGGCCTACTTTCAGTTTGTCGCTCATTCTGAAGTCGTTCGCTTTTTGCTTTAAAAAGTGCAAGTCGTTCGTCGTGCAACATTCACTCATTATTTTCATCGACGACGGTATGTTTGTCTGTCATTTCTTTTGTGAAAGGCCTTTGAAAAAGTGATTTCTTAGTCAAGAGTTAATCTTCTGCGCTTAGCGTTTGCCCGTTCTGAGAAGCGCGCTATATGAGTCAACGGTGTTGACTCATATTGTCATTGGTTTGGCTAAACATGTTACTGACCACTTCTTGATGCGTGTTTCGTATACAGACATCGCTTCTGTCGCTAAAGCTACTAGGATTGGTTCTATTCGCTGATCATGGGCGCTTAGCGTTCGGCCCTCTGGCGAAGGGTACCCTGTTATTATCGGTATGTGCGCACTAGTTACTAATGTTACTTTGGGTACCATTTCTGCCTTTAAACAAGTGATTAATTATTGAAGTTAAAATCTTGGGCGCTTAGCGTTTGATCGTTTTTAGAAGCGCCCTATATGAGTCAACGATGTAGGCGAAAATATGACAGACCACGATCTGAACCGTGATTTCTATGTTGACATCGCTTTTCCAACAAAATATGTTGTAATTTGTTTTATTCCTTGATCTTGAGCGCTTAGCGCCGCATAGCCCTAAAACTGTCCATTTTTTTGGATTTTTTTTTACGAATACTTCATCCGGCACTCATAACCTTAAAAATTACAAAGTTTCAGCTGAATCCACCGAAATCCATTTTCCCATACATTCAGTGCGGGGTCCTTTGCTTCTTCGAAGTTTGTGAGAAAGTTATAAGTCAATTTATTTGAACTTTTATATGCTTCATCACTTATCTGTGCATATTGCATTGGCCCCATTTTTATATCTCAGAAATCTCATACAAAAGTTTTAGACATATTAAACATCGTATAAAATGGCAATATTTGGAGGCTCATTGTGAGTCTCGGATATACTTATGTAACTTGATATTTTAAAGAGATATTTTTGAAACTATTGAGAACAGATTTCTAAAAAATAAAAGAATAAACTTTTAATTTAATTGGAAACTGTAAGAAAACCTTATGAAAAATGACACATTTAAGTTCAACACCAGCTTATGGGACTGCAGGTAGACGACTGCAAAAAAACTTGACCCTCGGTCTGGCCTCTCATTGTGCACCGTATTTGCAGGGTCCCAAACTACGGTCACTGACAATAAGCAGAACTTCATAGTAATAATAAGTTATTAAATCTATAACTGCTCTCTGTGTCGAACCTGTAGCTGGTGTTAGGATTTTTCTCCTTTAAATCGGGAAACTTTGAAGCCTTAGAGCAACGGCTGAAAATATATTTTTTTTAATGGAGAAACATCGGTAAATTTATTTGTCTAAGAGAACGATTTGCCCGTTGAAATTTCTCAAATGTCATTTTTTGGGCTACCCTAGTCTACATCATAATAACATTGAACCTTCGTGGTAATCGTACCTCTCATTTCGGTTGGATTCTTTCTCTCGTTACGACCTTTATTTTGTTTGATGCGTGACGCATCAAAACCACTTTCCAATGCTTCCGACCTTTGGTAATATTTTCAGTCATCTGATCTTGACTAAAATCTATACTTTCTCTAACTTCGAGTTTTGATTCAACATCAAAATTTGAATCTTGACCTGAATTATAGTCTAATTCAGCAGGATTAATATCCTTTCAGCCTCTTCAAAGTTTCAGTTGGCTCACTTGATAGTTATTCGAGAATAATATACCTATTATTACCAATGGACCTTTAAATCCCTCTTTTAGTTTCATAGACACTTATGTATAAAATTTGTTTCAGCAAACGCATACAATATCTTAGACATAATAGTGCACCTTTTTAATTTCGACCTACCATATCTTAGCTTCGCTTTTTCCTATTTCTTGCGTATTTGATCTATCACTTCTACTCTAATTTGTACGAATGACTTATATGATTCTGTGCTTAATGTAAGAGCTCTTGTCGAACAGTTTTTAGAGAGTGGCATCTACTCGTACCTAATTCGAAACATCGTTCTACCCGTAGTTTTGTTTACAAATTAATTCAAATCGCGTTCGAGTTCAAGCAAGTCTGCATTCCACTTTCTGCCCTTAAAGTCCGATAAAATCACCTGCATCGCGGATAAAATTGCTGCATTCAACCGGTCGACTTTTTAATCGTTGATTTAGATTTGGCGTCTTTCACCGCATACAATTGTGTGAACTTGGTAAAATTGCATATCACTGCTAAAATATATTCATTTCCTCGATTCAACGTTACAAACAGCCCAAAATGGACGGTGCGAGTAATTTCCCAAGGTCACGTTCCTGTAGGAATAATATAAGATTTTCCTGCCTGTCTACCTACTTTATTATTTGAAAGGATACACTCGATACTTATGTCTCTTCTGACATAAATTCGTATGCCCGGGAAATAGTAATACTCTTTGAGTCGAGCTATGGTTCTGTCTACGTAAAAATGACTGAAAAAGTCATGGTATTTAATCGCCATAGCTTTACGCATCGCAGGTGGAACTACATACAACTTTCTTCTGGTTCATGATCGATTTTAAACAACATTTCATTCGTTAAAAAGTAATCTTTCGACTCAAACCTTAATCGTTATCCAGATATAACAGGATTTCTTTCTCATAAACCGCCATGGAAAATATGGTTGTGTCCTATAACTGATTTTCAGTCAGTTTAACTGTGGCTCGTGAGTTTTCAAAGTTTTGATGTACACTAAAGCTTGACAATCAGTTAAAATATCAAAATTAATTCCAGTTAGGAAGAGAAGAATCATAGATTAAATGCAACCAGTTATCTTTTTTTGATTTACGAAAGCATCGCACCTTAGCTTTCACATTATGCATCAGTATGCAGTTCAGTTTTAACAGCTTTCGAATCATAAACTGCCAGAATCCGATAATTCGCTAGTTTTTGCTTGACGTCTAAAGAAAAAAGTTTGCACGCGCTCGCCTATTGAAACTGTTGACCTGATTTCCTTAGATTAATTAAAGGACTAATGTATTGAGAAAATTTAGTAACAAATATCCTGAAAAAACTGGTGACTCTATGAAATCTGTGAACCTCATGCGTGTTTTAAGGGTTTGGGAAACTCAGTGATTGCTCGCAATTTTTCCCAACCCGATTCTATTCGTTTGCTAATAATTACAAAACCAAGATATTCGACTTCATCCATTCCAAATTTACATTCCTTAATATTCAGAGTAAGGCTTGCATCAGAAAGAAGTTTTAAAACTTTCTCCAATTTAACCATCATCTCCTCCTCCCACGTTTTAGCAAAAATTAGGATGACCTTAAAATGGTTTAATGTCAATTTATTGAAGGAAAACGGAGCTTTCATCAACCCGAACATTGTACGTTCGAATAGGAACGTTTAAACTGACCGTGACATTATTGAAACATCAGCAACCAACAACAAGCCGATAAGACCCATCTGATTTCTTTGCTGAAAGAGAATATCATTAATATATCGCAAAATATATTACGGAAATTAGTTGTGCCCATTTAATACGCATGAGGTTCGTAGATTTCATAGACCTAAAACTTTTTTCAGGATATTTATTCCTAAATTTTCTCAATACATTGATACTTTAATTTATCTGAGGAAATCGGTTCAAAAGTTTCAGTGGGCACAACAGGACACAAAGATATTTTCCATGACGTATTATGAGGAAGAAATCCTGTTATATCTGGATAGCGATTAAGGTTTGAGTCGAAAGATTACGATTTTAGAAAAGAAAGTAACTGATTGAACGCGCTGCGAAAAAGAGTGAGGTAAAAGATTACTTTTTAACGAATGAAATGTTGTTTAAAATCGATCATGAACGAGAAAAAATGTAGTTCCGCCTGCGATGCGCAAAGCTATGGCGATTAAATACCATGACTTTTTCAGTCATTTTTACGTAGACAGAACCATAGCTCGACTCAAAGAGTATTACTATTTCCCGGGCATACAAGTTTATATCAGAAGAGACATAAGTATCGAGTGTATCCTTTCAAATAATAAAGTAGGTAGACAGGCAGGAAAATCTTATATTATTCCTACAGGAACGTGACTTTGGGAAATGACTCGCACCGTCCATTTTGGGCTGTTTGTAACGTAGAATCGAGGAAATGAATATATTTTAGCAGTGATATGCAATTTTACCAAGTTCACACAATTGTATGCGGTGAAAGACTCCAAATCTAAATCAACGATTAAAAAGCTTGAAGAGTATGTAAATCGATTTTGACCGACTACGAAACTTATTACAGAGAGAGGAACTTAGTTGAATTTCGAACAGTTCAAAAAGTTCCTTTAAATGCATGGGCTATCATATACATTAAATTCCTCTCGTCATCTGCAAACAAACGGGAAAGTCGACCGGTTGAATGCAGCAATTTTACCCGCGATGCAGGTGATTTTATCTGACTTTAAGGGAAGAAAGTGGAACGCAGACTTGCTTGAACTCGAACGCGAACTGAATTAATTTGTAAACAAAACTACGGGTAGAACGATGTTTCGAATTAGGTACGAGTAGATGACACTCTTTAAAAACTGTTCGACAAGAGATGTTACATTAAGCGCAGAATCATATAAGTGATTCGTAGAAATTAGAGTAGAAGTGACAGATCAAATACGCAAGGAATAGGAAAAAGCGAAGCTAAGATATGATAGGTCGAAATTAAAAATGTGCACTATTATGTCGAAGATATTGTATGCATTTGCTGAAACAGATCTTATACATAAGTGTCTATGAATCTAAAAGAGGGATTTAAAGGTCCATTGGTAATAATAGGTATATTATTCTCGGATAACTATCAAGCACAGAGCTTAAACAATGAGGATTTGGCACGAACGGAAACAACAGTGCATGTGAGCCAACTGAAACTTTGGAGAGGCTGAAAGGATATTAATCCTGACGAATTAGACTATAATTTAGGTGAAGATTCAGATTTCGATGTTAAATCGAAACTCGAAGTTAGAGAAAGTACAGATTTAAGTCAAAATCAGATGATTGAACAAATTACCAAAGCTCGGAAGAATTGGAAAGTGGTTTTGATGCGTCACGCATCAATCAAAATAAAGGTCGTAACGAGAGAAAGAATTCAACCGAAACGAGGGGTACGATTACCACGAAGGTTCAATGATATTATTATGTACACTAGAGTGGCCCAAAAAAAAACATTTGAGAAATATCAACGGGCAAATCGTTCTCTTAGGCAAATAAATTTACCGATGTTTCTCCATTAAAAAATATATATATTTTCAGCCGTTGCTCTAAGGCTTCAAAGTTTCCTGATTTAAAGTAGAAAAATCTTAGCACCAGCTACAGGTTCGACCCAGAGAGCAGTTATAGATTTAATAACTTATTATTACTCTGACATTCTACTTATTATCAGTGACCGTAGTTTGGAACCCTGCAAGTACGGTGTACAGTGAGAGGCCAGACCGAGGGTCAACTTTTTTTGCAGCCGTCCACCTACAGTCCCATAAGCTGGTGTTCAACTTAAATGTGTCATTTTTCATAAGCTTTTCTTACTGTTTCCAATTAAATTAAAAGTTTATTCTTTTTTTTTTAGAACTCTGTTCTCAATAGTTTCAAAAATATCTCTTTAAAATATCAAGTTACATAAGTATATCCGAGACTCACAATGAGCCTGCAAATATTGCCATTTTTCACGATGTTTGATATGCCTAAAACTATTGTATGAGATTTCTGGGATATAAAAATGCGGCAAATACAATATTCACAGATGACTGATCAAGCATATAAAAGTTCAAATAAATTAACTTATAATTCTCTGACAAACATCGAAGAAGCAAACTTTGGAAAGATTTTACATGCTAAACTCCATAAGAGTCTGATTTCTTTGCTAAAAGACAATGGAGAATCTGTCTCCTTCGCGAGACCGACTGATTTATAAGTGGTTATAAATTCGCCCAATTTGTTTGGCTCTGTGGTCTCCGCTGGATACGGTTTCGAATAAGCGGCTTCCGTTCAGGTTTGTCCTGAATATCCATCCGTATTAAATAGGCACAACTAATTTTCGTAATATATTTTGCGATACATTAACGATATTTATTCAAAATATTAAGTTTATCGGCCTTTTGTTCAGGAGGAAATACGACAATAGTCATATGACATACGGCATGCCCTGAAAAGCTTCCCTGCGTATCAATAATATGCTAAAACATTTGTGGGAAAAATGCAGAAGGCGATCGTCCTTTGGTGGCTCCCGGCGAAATCCTGCGGGTGTCCTTATGACAAACTTGTAATTATTAGTTAATTTTAATTTAATTATGTTATATTTATACATATACATACAGGCATGTGTGTGTGTGTGTGTGTGTGTGTGTGTGTGTGTGTGTGTGTGTGTGTGTCACGTGCACCGAAGAAAGGGGGCTTACTCTGAAAAGTTAGATTTTTCAGGACGAGCGCTTGAAGTCGACCAGATAGACCGGACTTTTAGGAGAGAGAGAAGACTCACGAAATCTTCCCTCTCCACTTACCACTACATTCTCATGGAAGGAGAGGGCTCGTAGATTCGGCTCATGGGTGGGGTATAGATGAGACGCGTAGATGGTATGGTGAGTGGTGTTAGATGTTTCACGGAATCTCGAGCCGAAGCCCTATTACTCGGGTACCTAACAGCTCAATTATTAGCAATAATAACGCTCGGATGTTTTTTCCGATGTTTTAATTAAAAAGAGCAGCTGAAAAACTATCGAAATGTGTAAAAACCTTGATTTCGATTTATTTTAGAGTGAGCCCACTATCTTCGGCCGACGTCACAAATAAATAGTACAAAAGATTTGAGACTAAAAACCGATCCACGGAGTACATTTTCTCGATTGAAATTGATCTAGCCATAAATCACTCAATACAAAATTACACAAACAGCAATAGTTGTTTATGCAAATCTCTTATGGCAATCAAATTTTTGATAGGATATCAATTTACTGCTCCAGAAAATCATTTGCAAACCATTGAAATGCATTTTTTTGAGAATTTGTTTCATTGGTTTTCAAGTGATATTCTAGAGCATTACATTGACATTTAATTAAAAATTTGATTGCCATTAGAGAAAGGCATAAAGAGCTTCAAAATTATGGGTTGTAGGGGCGTCTAAGTTGATAAAAAAATACAACGTTTATGATGCCTTGAATCAGTAAATGGCATGGCGTAAAAGAAAATATGACGAGAGTGAAGAGTTTTATGTTTTACTATAAATGACGAGTAATATATTTCCTAATTGAATATTTTTTTAGTAATAATAGTTATAAATAATAATGAACAGATCACTGAGGGTTTTTATTTATAACAAATGTTATAAGCCAAGAAGCAGAAATTTTTATGAAGAATAAACCATGTTATTTTTGGTAGGTATAAATAGGTACTGGATTAAATGCTTCCAACTCCATGAATAACGAGACACTCAATTTTTAAGATGACAAACACGGTAAGTTTCAACCAAGTTCAGCCTAGGGATCTAGTTAATGAATGGTACTTTGCGGAATACATGTCTATAATAGTATAAATATGATTTGAGCGTAAAACTGAAATAATTGTTAGGGGGATTTTTTTAGAGAATTCAAATTTTTTAATTAAAGTACGATTGAGGAATTAGACTTTTAGGTTGAACTTGGTTGATACTCACCGTGCAAAGGCTAGTGGGTTTATTAGTTTTCAATTTCATGAATCTTCCTGTCATATACTTTCAGTACATATCTGCTAACTTTCGAGGTTACTTAATCTCAAAAACATAATCATAGGGGTATAATCATATTCGAAGATAAAAGGGAGTAATCAGAATTAATACATATTGACAATAAAATGTAAACCAAACAAGGGTACTCAAAAGAGGAACCAAAAAGGATATTTGGCATTCTTAAGCTTGATAGCTGCTTACTCAATTTGAGTACTTGGCGGTAGCATCAAGTAAAATAATCTTCGAGGACGATTGATTTTATCTAATAAGAAAGAGTGAGATGGAACTATCTCTTGGAGTGAAGGGCAGGAATATTTGAAAGTGACACGTGAAAGGAAGTGGGTGAGAGGAGTGGTACTGGTAAAGGAGGAAAGAGTTTTTTTTGCGATTTTGACTGTTACCCCAGAACGAAGCGGGTTAGCAAAGTTCATGTTTTTAGCAAAAAAAAAAAAGGTGGACAGGACGAAGTGAGTAAGCGTGTCAGCTGAGAGGGCTGAAATGTCAGCTGCCTTAGTCGCATCTGGAGAGTGATGCCGATGTATCTTCGAGAAACCTAGGGCTGTTAACCAGCTGTAGGTTTCACGACGCGAGAAAGATTGTTGCGTTTGGTTATTAAAAGGGACGGCTATGGCTTGCGGTCTGAACCTAGTGCTGGTAATCAGCTGCAAGTTTTTTGCAAGGGTAGTGATATCTAGCTCCCGAACAAGTTACGTTCCGGTCCAGTGCACGCCCTTTTATATCGGACTCCATGTGGGCGTTGCGTGGGAGTCGCGCGTAGGAGGTAGAAAATCGGTGGAGGGAGATGTGCGTGTCGAACTTCGCTGGCGCTCTTCTCGCGTTCCTCGCCTCTACTCTCCCTGCCGCCCTGCTGACGTGAAAGCCTCCAATAATCATGTATGTATGTATGTATCTATATTTTTCTAGTCTGTAAGTCTTTGTCGCGTATTTTGTCATTCCTTTTTTTCCTTTTTGATTAATGTAATTTTATTAGATCATTAGTGACAAATCTTCAGATGTGAAATTAAATTCTTTTATTTTATTTTATACCCAGTGGCGTCTCCACAGGGGCCTGGCGCCAAGCACCCGACATTGGTTGGGTCTTTTTTTTCTAAAAATTTTCAGAAACTTCGATTTTGTAACTCGCTGGCAGCCATTTGTTACGGTAAGTGATTTTCCCCAATTCACTTTAATGAACATTTGTCACAATATGTTTGAATACGCGTCTGTCATCTGTTTCGAGGGATGTGGGTATGGGGCCGAATGTCATTCTACTTAGAGCATCTGTCGCTACGTTCTGACTACCTGCTATATATTGTAATTGTAGTTTGTAGTCTTGGATGGCTAGGGCCCATCTTATTATCCCTGAGCTAGAAAATCTACACGTCATTAAAAATGTGAGGGCTCTGTGATCGGTAGGAACTATGATTTTGGTAACTAAGATGTACGTTCTGCATTTTATTAGTGCCCACATCAACGCTAAAAGCTCTTGTTCAGTGGTGAAGTACCTAATTTCTGCCCCCTTTAAGGTACGACTCACGCATCTAATTATGCGTTCGTTATTCTCGTCGTCTTTTTGAATGAGAACTGCACCTGAAGCGTAGGCCTAGCTTGAGGAGAGGAAATACTGCTCGAGCATGCGTTTGTGTACATTTCGTGAAAAAGTTAACAAATCCTAGAAATCCTCGCAATTGTTTTTATATTTCCAGGGCGTGGGTATTCCTCTAGCACCTTCAGCGTTTCTGGGTCCATTTTTATCCCTTTGTGGTTACGAGATGTCCCAAAAATATTATCTTATATTGAAAAGGAGCACTTTGTAATGTTTAAAGTTAGGTTGGTTTCTCTGAAGCGAGAAAATAAGATTGTTAATTGTTCAAAATGTTGATGAACATTTCCTGATTTGCAGAGCAGATCATCCCCAGACCTTACTAAAAAATAACCTATTTCGCTCAATGCCAGATCCAATCATCGCACTAGGGCTGCTGTCGTGCTTGTTTTGAGACCCAAACGGGTGACTAAAAATTCGTAGCATTTGCCCTCATGCAAGAAGGCTGTGTATTGCCGCGAATCGTTGTGCAGAGGGATTTACCAAAAGCTCGCTGTCGCATCCAGCGATGAGATGGCTTTCGCTCCTGAAAGCTTTTGAAAGAGAGCCTCCATTAGTTCGGTTCCTTCATGGTCTTCTTTTAGTAGCTCATTGAGTTTTTTGGCATCTAGGCACCTGCGTATTAACCCTTCTTTTTAAGTTTTTACCATGGGATTAATAAAGTTGCTTCTTGATTTTTCGATTATTCCCAGTTTTAGTATACTTTGAATTTCTTTGGCTACTTTTTCTCTATGACCCATTGGAATTGGGTATATTCTGCAGAAGCAGGACTTTTTGCTAATTAATACAAGCTCGTGCTCATATAACGAGATTCGTCCTGATCTAGGAATGAAAATATCTCAAAAACTCTCTATTTCAAGTGACAAAACGGCGTTTTTTGAGTTTTGTTCAAACTATTATTTTTTTCTGTGCAGGCCTCTATTTCTTCCTCAGTGATCAGCATGGATTGATGTAGTGGGTCACACGATATGTTATTATTTTCTGGTTTCTCATCAAAGTTTCTAGTTTAATTGATACTTTATTTTGACCTTTGCAAATTTTTTATGTTTCGGTAATTAAATTAATGTTTCCGCTTAAATCTTTGAGAATATCAATACCAAAATGCAACCTTTTCTAGCTTTGGAACTACTAAGAAGACTTTAACTAAGTTTAAATTCTTAATTTGCAGATTTATAAAGATTAGAAACTTTAATTTCGTGGGTTTATGGCCTGTGGCTCCAATTAAGCTCGTTCCGGTAATTTGCCAGATCGGACATGTGAAAATTGTCCATTATTTGCTTTGAAAAAATCCTCCGATATGCATGTGGCTTCGCTTCCTGTTTCTATAAGTGCATCAGCCTCTACGCCGGCGATATCATAGGGGAAATCTTCTTCACCTAGCCATTCTTCTCGTTCATTTTGGAAATCTGTGTTGAGACCTGATTTCCACCCTACGTCAACCTCCATCAATACGTTCATTAGTGACACATGGTTTATTCGTTTTCCGAATCATTTCCGAGTTCTAGAATGTCGAAATCTCGAGTTTTGTCAAGCTCTTCTGGTTCGCCTTCATCCGTAATTGATTCTAAAAATTGGACGAATTTCTTTTCTCGATATCCGGGGGAAAAATTCCTTGAGCGATATATCCCATCGTTTATACTTCCGTTTTTTGCTAACCCAGTCTAAACTATTCTTGCCCAAAACTCTCGATCGAGGTTACTTCCGTTTAATTTCACGTTGATAGTATCGTTCCTAGGCTCTCCTAGGGTTACGTTTCCCCGAGAGTTTGGATTCTGGCTCCCTGAACCTGTCGGGTCTGGCACAACCTGCCAGCTGCCTTTTAGATCTCCCATCAAGTAACTAGGCCGAGCCTGGTTTGTTTTGCCAGTTCGGTTCCAAGTATCATTCTTGGGACATATTCGGTTCTATTTAGACCCCCCACTCGATCAAAAGTTTCTAAAACTTCCAAAAGTTCCGAATAGTTCGTGACCTTTTGCATTAAAATTGCATTTCTCACTTCTTCCGTAAAGTGTCGCGATAATGGTAAAGGACGTCCCAAACGCGAAATCGCCTACATAACATCGGATAGAGGAATTTTAAGAAATGTACCTTATTACGTGGAAATGTTTGGATTTGAAAGAGTGGACGTCCGAATATGGATTGACCCCCCTCCCCCCCCTTCTTGTCCACTTTCGTCCGATTTTTGTATCCCCTCGGGCCCCCAACTGCGGACGTCTTTTATGGACAGCCCCTTTAGAGATCATTTTTATCGCGTTCTCAATCATAATTGTTTTCCCTCTGATATGGTGAAAACCATATTTCAAATAGCCCGAGATTTTTCTTCTGATAGTTTCATTCCAGAAGGGCTTTACAAATTTGACTCTCAATGATTCGAACCTTTCTTCTTCGGTTGCTATAAGAGACCACCATTCTTGGGCCATTCCGCCGAGGCTAGCGTACATGAAATGTTGGAATTCTGATCTAAAGTCTGTCGCTTCTACATAGCGTTTGAGTTTACGTAGATAACGCATGGGACGTTCATTTGTTCTGCCACAAAATTATGGTAAAGGCGAGTTTTTGAATCAGTGTGGCTTGTATATATTCACTACTGAGTTGTTTTTAAACCGATTCTCATGTTTAAAATGTGTTTCTTTTATGTGATGAGTATCGTGGTGTAATTTGTCCGTTCTCTTGTGCAGCATTGCAATGTCGTCCGCAAGTGACGGCAACCTGAAACCACGTGCGCTCGTACACGATTTACTCTGATTCTATTTCTGTGATCCACGCCAGTTATTAATTTAGGTGGTGGAAATTCGCATTTCAAAAATTCATGAAAATTTGACGCGAAAAATTTTCTAGAAATAAAATTAGCGTTACTTCTAAAGTCGATCAAAGCGTACACTGGACAACTTTCTATAATCACTCGACATTTTAAATTTCTGTTATTTTCCATTTTACAGGTTCATTTTCATTTTGTTTTAATTTATTGATTTTAAGAAGAATCTTTGATAATCTCAATTTTGTATTTGTCAGAATTGCGATTTTATATTCTGCGATTTCTGTAAATATTTTTACTAAGGATTTTTAAGTCTTTTGCCTTGTATTTTAATTTTAATAATAAAATTTGTTTTAAATTAAATTCTTTTGTTTCCACGAATCTAAACTTTTTCTAAAATTTTTTTTGTGCGTTCGTGCCCCCTATTTGGGTGACAAGATAAAGCGTTATTGCCCGCGTAACGGCTTCGTTCTAACTTCCTTATCACAAATAGGGAAAATGTTTGTCATTTTGTGAGAAATGCTCAGCCGGATCTCTTGGAACCACAGTTTCAATCTCGACGAGGTGTTTTTGTGAGATACTTTTCATCATAGCATAACCAAATGAAATGGTGATCCGTCTTTCTCTGGATCACAGTTTTCCCTACTTATGATATAAAAATCAAGAAAGAAAACCTCCAAATGAGGGCAGTACTGACTTTACTGCAGATTCTTAAAAGAGATTAATTATCTGCTACCTCGGAACAGCGACATCGAGATTGTTGGCAAGGCAAGCTTATTTTCAAACTAACCTGGAGCTTACGTATGTAGATTTATTGTATGCAAAATTATATTTACCTGCGCCTATGGGAAATTCCTATGGACTTTTAACGTTCCCGGGAAATGACAAGATTGGATAGGAAAGGCGTCATGAATTCCATAAATTCGCGACCTCTTTCTAGAGAGCTCAAAGGCGAGTTATAAGAAATTCTCACATTTGAGGGACACGAAGGTTTTAGGCTGCGTTCATTAAAACAGACATTATGTCAATTGCACAAATATTCATTTATGCTCGTAAAGTGATAACTATAAATCACCCAATCTGAAATAATTTACTTTATGACTTATGAACAAAACTACTCCATTTATTAGAAAGATATTACTACGATGTTACCGGCTCCGTTTAACATGCTTTGCGAAAGCCAACAATTTCTTTTGCTCTTTATTGAATTCAGACTCATGGCGAATGGAAATTATATAAATGAAAATTTATTGGGAGGAACTGCAATCAATCTTAATCCAATAAATTTGCATAGGCAGATTGATTTGGTTGTATTTTTTATTTCCCAAAACCCCTTGGATTGGAAAATGATATGAAGGGATTATCTCGTCCCTTCCTTCCTAGCGAATCCACAGACTCGAAGGAAGCGAGGAAATTTTTAATCAGTTCGTCCCCACTGTTGGGCTTCTGAGCGCTTTTTGTGCTTTGACTGAATTATGGAAACGATTCAGACTGTTTCTTATATCATCGTATGGTGATGTTCGTGCTAGTCTGTCAGTAATTTATTCAGCCGACCTCTTACCCGACGTCATAAGTACATTGAGGCAAGTTGAACGCCTCAACAGTATACCAGGGAAAAGATTCATGCAATTTTTCTATGTTTACTTTTCAATTAAGAATGGAAATTCCATAATCTTGGAAAAGAAAATTAAACAAAAGTTTTAAATAGTAACTGATGTAAAATTTTTTAATGAACGAAAGCTGGCCTCAATAATTTAAAAAAACTAATCATTTTCAATAATCAAACTTCGTTTTCAACATTTTCACGATAAATTAATGTTATGTTCATACAATATGCGCTTAGTAACAAATAGTGTTTTTAGTGATAATTATATTTTAAAATGAATTACCAGTGTTAATGAACCCTCAGTTTCAACTCAAATTCAAATTATCAGAATTTACAATACATCGCATATAAAAACAGTTAATACTAAATTTCGGAATCAATTCAATTGAATAGAAACTGAAACGATTTTCCTTAATGTTTAATTGCGTTTTTTCTAAATATTTAAAGGATTCAGACTCACAATTACTTAAAAAGTAAATCAAATACAAACATTGAAGTACTTAAGGTATTATACAGATAAAATTGTTTTCTGCGAATTTTTTAAAAATTAGGACTGTAGATTTATTAGAACGTTATCTAAAGTTTGGTCTAGTTAGAAAAGGGTTGACCATTTCGAAGTGAAGATAATTAAAATCCAAAATCGCATCTTATGCACGTAAAGCCTATTCCAGGTTTGTGTGTGTGTGTGTGTGTGTGTGTGTGTGTGTTGGTGGCGTGCTCTTATATGATTCATTAAACTGCACAGTAGAATTATACGATTCTCATGGCTGCGCAGTAGAGTTATGTAATGTACTTGGTTGCGCAGTGGAGTTATGCAATGTATATGGTGCGCAGTAGTGTTATGTGATGGTTATTAGTGCACAGAAGAAATATTTGAAATGCACGACTGCGCGGTAGTTATGTGTTATGCATGACTGCCCAGTAGAGTTATGTGATGCACATGGCTGCGCAGTAGGTTTATGTGGTGTGCATGAATGAACAGTAGTGTTCTGTGATGAACATGGTTGCGCAGTAGTTTTCTATGCTGTGAATGAAAAAAAAATAGTTTTTTCTTCTTATCTTATTTAAATAATATTACCACTTATATTTTCTGTGAAAATTATACTATCCGTTGATATTTGTTTATTTTATAATCCAAATATATAAACAAATTCACATTTTGGGAGTTTAAAGCAAAACGAAATCGATTTCTTATCTAATATTATTGCAATTGTATTGCCAATTATATTTTCTAACACAATTTTGTCATGCATTAATATTTGTTCATTTTATGAACAAATTATATAAACAAATTCACATTTTTGGAGTTGTCAAGCTAAAGCAGAAGCAAATGCATATTTGGTAGTTTCATCCGACTTTGCTCAAATTATATTTAAAAATGTAACTATGCATTAATATTTGTTCACTTCTCGAACACATTATATAAAAAAATGCACATTTTGTACTTTTTCAAGACAAAATAAACCGTTTTTTTCTTCTGACCTTGCTGAAATTATTTTTCAAATGACGTTTAATGGAAAAATTTTGCTATGAATTAATATTTTTATATTTTAGTAACAAGTTATACATAAACAAATGCACATTTTGGTCGTTTTCAAGAAAGAATAAATCGTTTATTCATCTGACCTTGCTCAAATCATATTAACAAATTTAATTATGCATTAAAATTTTTTAATTTTACGCACCAATTATATATAGAAATGCACATTTCATGCTTTTTCAAGAGAAAATAAATCGATTTTTCATCTGACCTTGCTCAAATTATGTTATAAAATGTAGCTGTGCATTAATATTTGTTCACTTTACGTACAAATTATTTAAATAAATTCACATTTTTTACTTTTTTAACGAAAAATTAGCCGTTTTTTCGTCTGACCTTGCTTAAATTATATCAAAAAATGCATCTATGCATTAATATTTGTTAATTTTACGAACAAATTATATAAGAAAATGCATATTTTATAACTTTCAAGCAAACATAAACCTTTTTTTATTCTTACTGTACTGCAATTATATTCCAAATAACGTTTAATGAAAAAATTTTGCGATGCATTGATATTTTTTTATTTTATGAACCAAATCTACATAAACAAATGCACATTTTAGACATTTTTCTGCAAAAATAAACTGATTTTTCATCTGACCTTGCTCAAATCATATTAACGAATTTAGTTATACATTAACATTTTTTTAATTTTAAATTAAAGTTCAATACATTTCTCATTCTCAATTATTTCATCCAAATGCTAGACCATTTACACGTACTTTACAATAAAAAAATGTGTGCGAATACAACCTTTAAAAGATTTGAACGATTGTAATTTACTTGTGTAGTTGTAGATTAATTTTTGAAACTAAAGTTTTAACGATTCCATTTTTAGTTTAAAATTTAGCTTTTCAGTTAAATTAAAATTTCAACTAAAATGTTGGAAATTCATGTTTCTGATTAAAAATTCTGGTGTTTAGTTGAAAGAAGTTGGGTTTTAAAACTGAACATTGTTATCAGTTGTTGCTATCAGTTGATGTTTCAACTACTTTGGTTTGCAACTTGATTCTTTGGTTTTAAATTTAACTATATTTTTGAAAATAGGTTTTATTCTTTGATAATACATAATTGAATGAAAATTTATTTTTCTGTTGAAAATTGAAACTTTTCTCTACATGAATTGTGCTTTTGGTTAAACAGGAATGTTTCGAACAATATATTGAACTTTTTGATCTTCAAATAAACATTTATTACGAATTTAACTATATTTTTTATCATTCACATCTTTTGTTAAAAATTTATCTTTTTGGTGTAAAATGAAGTGCCTTGTTTAAAAATTCAACTCCTTGTTTCAAAGTTAAAGTGAATTGTTGTAAGTTTATTTTATTTTTTACAAATTTAACTATCACTTCAAAAAAAAAACGTTCCTCTTGGTTGAAAATTTATTTTGTAATTAAAAATGTACTTACTGTAGTTCAAGGTTCATCATTTTATTTGAAAAGTAATTTCTTTAACTCAATGTTAATGTTGCACTGCAGCGAGAGCCAAGTGATCATAATTTGATAAAAATTAATGTACATGTAGTTTACAGTGACTTACGCCACCTTATCAAATTCTAAAAAAGTCCTGTCGTTGGGTGTCGAGTAATGAGTTTTCAAAGTTAATTAGAAATACATGAGCTCTTATGACAGCACGTGGATTTTTACTCCTTTCCCTCCGAAAAAATTATTCGTCGTAATAGGATCGACGTAAAAATCAAGTATATTGTAAAGTATTCTTCGCCTAATGAAACCGAATCGGTTAACATTTTTTTAACCTATAAAAATGTTAATTTAAAGATTCCTGTACATTATTCTATAAATGTGTTCCATAAGAAAATGATAAAAGCTACGTTATTTAAAAGTATTTATTTCAGAGACATCTCCTTTGAATGCGTAAATTCTTTTAGATATATATTGTACGTAATATAGTGGGAAATATCTCTCGTTTTAAGTCTGTTTATAGTAGTAGATAATTAAATTTTTTTTGTTAAGAAAGAAATACGTTCACAGAAACATGTTTCACAAATCCCAAGTAACAATAGTGGAGTATGTACACACTCGGCATATAATGTAAAGATGACCCAGTGTATGGCTAAGAAAGTCTGTAGAAAATGATAAGAAATATCTGTTTCCGGAAATTACTCTATCACGACAGCTCGGGCCATGTTGATATCCTCCTGCGACAACCAGCATCATAACCTAAAAAATATGCCAAACATATTTTTCCAAAAATAACTACCAGTGAATCTCTTATAATCCGCCAAATCCGCATTTTTGGAATATAATTTTATATTCACAGAAAAATCATGACGCAGTTTTGTAATTGTTTAAAGTTCTAATTTTTCGTCTTTATGAGATTTTCTGCGATTGAAAATTATTCAATTTATCGACATCACATATTTCAAATCTATTTTCGGTTTCCTTAATATTTAAATGAATGTTTGAAATCACGTGATTTCTCAGTTTGAGTGTGCGATGATAGCATTGTCGCTTGAGAAAACTAGTGTGCGAGCAGCAGTAAATCGCGACAGATCGTTGTCCGATCTGTTCGTATCAGTAAATTGATTATCTAAATAAAGAGATTAAATCTTACATCTTACAAAAATGTCTATACAAACGAGTGAGTGATCTGTGTGGTTCTCAAAAATGGTCTTAGTCTGCCAAGTATTCTATACTTAAAATAAAACTTGAACTATTCATCATTTCTAACGATTCTTCTCTGTCTATTTCTGATCTGACAAAATTAAATATTTCTAAACATATACATTAAACAGTAATTAATATTTTAGAAAATGTGACGAAACTTCCCTATACGAGTGATAGGAATTGCCAAATAATTATCACTCTATCAGCTTCCTGATAATTCGAGCAATTAAATGCCCAACGTGCGCCCGCGTGCAAGCCCAATTCGCTGGTCATGTGCAAGCTCGAATTGCTGCCAATATATTGATTTTAAAAGATTAGTGTGGTATGGAGGAAATAAAGGAAGGCGTATATTTGATCAATAATAATATATTTTAAATTTTTTATAAAATACTATAAGTAATTATTAATTAATTATTAGCTACAAATTTATAACGCATGCTTATTATGTTGAAAGGTATTTTCTAAAGCTGGTGGGAAACATTTTCTTTTTTAAAGTTAATAACAAAAAAATTATAATGTTTCAACATGATTTACATTTTTCTCGTAAATTGCTAAACTGATGTTAACAACTGTAAAGTCCTTTTTTTTATG
Source organism: Belonocnema kinseyi (assembly GCF_010883055.1). Classification (NCBI taxonomy): domain Eukaryota; kingdom Metazoa; phylum Arthropoda; class Insecta; order Hymenoptera; family Cynipidae; genus Belonocnema; species Belonocnema kinseyi. The sequence goes on from NC_046662.1 coordinate 118,294,254, forward strand.
AATGTCTATTATAGAAATATACTTTTGAATTTACAAAAGTGAATTTGGTGATAAAAATCTAATTTGCTTATAAACCATTTGAGATATTTACTAGAAAAATTTGTCATCTTATGTTGTTCTACATTGCCACCTAAGGAGAGCAACGCCGGAAGGAATACAATGTAATTCTTATCATAGGCATTGATAAAAGATTTTTTCAAGTTTAGTTTGCAAACAAATTTTTGTTGCAAGAGTTAGCAATGATGAAATATTAATGTTTGTAATAAGAATTACATAATTTTTTAAATAGAATTTCTCTCTAAAAGTAATTGAGAACATAGTGAAATGAAAAATTTTGTATAAGTAGAAAAAAATCTCAAATTGTTTTTAAACAAATGAGATTTTTATTACCAAACTCATTTTTGTACATTCAAAAGCATATTTCTACAAGACATTTGTAGATATAATTTTTGACGTCATAGTTGTTAATATCCGTTTAGCCGTTTACGACAAAAATGCAAGTTATGTTGAAACATTCTAATTTTCTGGTAATTAACTTTTACAAAAAAAAATTTCGCCACCTAAGCTTCAGAAAATATCTTTTAACATGAAAGTTATGAAAATATCACAACAGCTTGAAAAATTCTAAATATTGAGTAGCCGACTTGAAAAAATTCAACCTCGACTAAAAATTAAAGGTCGAATAAAAAAAATGGTAAGCAAACAATTTAAAAATGTTAGGTTTCGACTAATCTTGATCTATACTGCAAGACTGTGTAGATCGCTTTTTAGGCTCCGCAAACTTTTTTTTGTGTGGCTGTGTACTCTAATAAAATAAAATATAATTTAATAACATTTAAACTTAATAAAATCTAGTAAAATTCCTCTTCACTGGAGATATCAACATCCACAAAATTTTCCTCATGAGTCGACTCTTTGGAAGACAGCATTTGAGTTAGCTCTTCTATTTTTCTATTAACCACTTCGAAGTCCGACTGCACATCTTGGCTCTTCGTTTTATTGCGGAATCTTTGCTTCGTGCTCTTAAGCACGTTGAGCATAATTTGTTAAAAAATTTCCTTATGTTCAGGTCCAGGAAATAGTGGACAGTTTACTGCTGCTTCTGAGAAGCATAAAAAAAGTGATTTATCAAGGTGATATCACGGCTTTTTAAAGAAAAACTAACAGTTTAAAGTAATTATAAATACTCACGGTAAGAAATATCGGCGACTCTCGTATGTGAAAATTTCTCCGAAGTTTGCGCCTTATTCCACGTAAATTGGCAAACTAGTTCGTCGGCCATAACTTCTTTTGAGGCACAACTGAGGAAATCTTTCAGCTTCGTTCTCCCTGAGCGAAGTAAATGGTCATGCTGAAAAAATTGGATAAGAACACCATGTTAGCCTTCTACAGATGTGCGTTAACCTAAAAAGTTTTGGGATCACATTCTTTTCATAACAAAATTTTTCATGGAATGGATAAACATAAAAAATTGGTGATTTCGACAAGTCCTTGTTTTTAACAAGGACTTGTCGGAGAGTGAATTATAATAGTCACGACGAATAGTAAGTGACAGAAAGGATAAAAAAAATGTTGAGGTTAAAATTGTTTTTGTCCTTGCTGTCACTTACTGTCCATCGTTACTATAATAATTCAATTTCCGAATTTTAAAAAGGTAACAAAAATTTGGGAACTTCTCTAATTTTTTTCCAACTTTTTTGTTAAAATCATCATTTTGGTTGAAAACTATTCTTTTTCGGTTCAAAATTTACGTATTCAGTAGAAAGTAAACATTTTTATTTCGAATTGAATAATTTTTTAATTTAAAATTTAAATATTTTCGTGAAATTGATAACTATTACTTGTTTGATAACTAATACTTGTTTATTTGAAAACTCATATTTTCTATTTAAAAATTCAACTATTTGGTTGATAATCCATGCATTTCATCAAATTTGTCACAAATTCAGTTACTTGGCTTGTAAAATTAAATAAGTAATTATATTATTAAGCGAAAACGTAGGGGTTGCAAACAAAAAGGATGATTTTTAAACAAAATAGTTGCACATTTTGGTCTTCTTAAAAATACCCGGTACGATTTTTGGGCTTCAACCCTTAACGCTAACAATCAACCACTCTCTACAACGTAGATACAACGCTGTCAAAAAATAAATTTTTTGTCGTTAAGGGTTGAAGCCCAACAATCGTAGCGTGTATTTTCGAGGAGCCCAAAAATCAGAGACTCTATTTCCATTAAAAAATCTACAAAAATTTATTTGCAGTATTTACGTGTTACAAAGGGGTTAATTTTTTGCTGTAAGGGTTGGAGCCCAAAAATCGAAGTGGGTATTTTCTGGGAGCCCAAAAAAAGCCCAAAAATATCCTGTTATTGAATTACTGAAAATTTTTAATTTTTTGAAGGGGGTTCATTTTGGAAGTTAAGGTTTGGTTTAAGCAAAATTTTTTTTGCGAATCTTAAAAGCCCACAAAAGCCCAAAATTCTGGTGTAATTGAATTTTTATTATTTAGCGATTTAAAGAAGTGGAGGTGCTGGGTTAATGTAAGCTGGCACCTCCACAAGAAAATTGATTTTTTGAAAAAAGTAAAGGAGCCCAAAAAATGTTATTGCAACCCAAAAAAAGCCTAAAATATTGAGCTATGAAAAATTTTTAAATTCGATTGTGGAGGTACTAGCTTAATGTAACTTATTGTTACGCACTGTGCGCATGTTTTTTTTCATTTGAGAAATAATTTTTAATAACAAAATTAAAATTTCAAATGATTATTTACTTTTGAAAATTTTTTGAACGCTTAAATCGAGCTAAAATTAAATTTTAATTACATTTTTCAATCTCAGAGCAAAGTACTAAGTATTATCAGTTTGGCTTTTAATTTATATAAATATAATTTTCCCAAAATTCTTGAAAAATTTTAAAAAGATTTTTGAACATTTCATATGTGTCGAAAAAGAATCAATAAAAATTAAATATGAGGGAAAATTCGTGCAAGTTTGAAAGATATTGATGTCTTTTAGAAGTTTCGAAAAAGTATTTGATAAATTTTTGAAAATATTTTCAAGTTTCAAAATATTTTTAATAATTTTAAAACTTCTACGATTCCTAAATATCTTGCGAATTCTTTCTTAAAAATGTTGGAAATCTTTTGAAATATTCTCTTCACATTAAATTTTCTAACTAAAAAATCATTTAAAAATTTTAATTTTCTCAGAATTCTAGAGAATTTTTTTTTCTTTTAAAACCTTTTAAACTTCTTAAGAAGCTTCCAATCTTTTTCTTTCGAAATCTTTAAAAACCTTCTCAAGATTTAAACTTTTTTTCTAAAAACTACTAACGCTGTCGTTTAATGGCATGTGACACAGCTAAATACCTATATTACCGACCACAGTTTTTCAGTTCACTGAATGTTTTTTTGAACCTCAGAACTTTTTTTGTAAATAAAATATCGAG
>NC_046662.1:118297799-118354641 GCF_010883055.1 Belonocnema kinseyi
TGAGACCGATATTTTATGTATAAAAAAAGTTCGAACGTTCAAAAAATGTTGAGGTTCAGAAAAAAGATGAAATAATTTTCATTGAAGTTCCTACCAAAATGCTGTACCTAAACGTACTTTATTGTACTCTAATACATTTCCCAAAGTTTCAGCTTGATACTTTATTTGCAAAAAAAGTTCTTAGGTTCAAAAAAACATTCAGTGAACTGAAAAACTGTGGTCGGTAATATAGGTATTTAGCTGTGTCACATGCCCTTAATACTCCTTTCTATGTTCCATTTACATTTTTAATCATCCCGAACCTATTTTTATTCTCCGAGATATCGCACAATAGCTATTTTAGTTTATCAATGCCTTCTTTGTTAGTTTTTCATTGTGGTACTGATATGGTTAATGTGCGATCTCTTGGAGAAAAAAATCGGTTCGGGATGATCAAAAATAAAAATGGAAGATAAAAAGGAGTACTAAACGCTGGCTTTAGCAGTTTTTAGAAAAAATTACTGATCGTATAATATTGCCCCAAATGTTGTTAAAAATATACATTTTTGCACTTATTGGTTAGGATATCTAAAAAATCTGACATTAAGGAAATATGTATACAACGGATTTGTTTTGAGGACACGAAAATCCTTCGGAGTCTCATAATTCGGTCTTTGGTTACAAATTTTGACGGCCTGAGTAATTCTTCACTATGAATAATTTTATTTACTGACTTTTGCCATTATAATTCACATAAAAGTAACTTTTTAATTCTTGTTATCCAGCAAATTATATTTATTATCAAAAATAATGTTATGTCCATTAACTAGATATTTCGTTATTACATTATTCAAGAGAAATTATAATTCTATTAATTATTTATTGTAAATTTAGTTTAATAATGTATTTTTATTATTTAATTATAATATTTTAAATTATTATTTTATTATAATTCTAACAATTATTTTTTTAAATCTGCTACAAGCGTTATTTTGAAATAAAATATACAGTTCGAATTGTAACCTCCGACATCTTACTCATCAAAACGTATTAAATTGTCATCAAATTTTAAAACGATGCAATATCATTGATTTCATGCACATAATAACTCTACAAAAGTAATTCAATTGATTTCAGTTACTCAGTTCAGTTAATGGCATTAGTTTGCTCCCAATCTTCACTTGCTGGAGTTAATTAAATTATACCTAATATCTGCGTTTGCCTCATGGTATTAAACAGTATTAGGTTGACTTCAATGTTAATCGTCCAAATCATAATTAAAATGTATACACGTTTTAATTGAAATATTCATCACATTAAATAGAATTGAAATGGGACGGATTTTATTTTGATTAGTAGAATTAGTTAATTTAAATAAATTTAAAAAAATCTTAAAAGATTCATGAAAATCGGTTGATATTTGCATTAATAACAGAAATGTTAAAGTGCACACGAAAGTATACAATTTTTGCAAAAATGTCTAATTTGTGATTTTTTCTATTTCATCTTCTTCTTCAGCATCTGAATTCATCTACATATTCCTAAAACTAACATATGTTTGATTATATTGGTTAATATACAACAATTGTCGATTTTGTAAACAAATGAAAGAAGTAAATATTAAAATTTGCATTGGAAACTAATTGTCTTTACACAGCAGCTGTTGTACATTTTCGTGAAGGAGATTTTCATTTATTGTTTCTATATAAAATAAACAATAAAAAATTGTTATTATTCAATTCTAAATATCATGGAATTTCCATATATTTAAAAAATATTATAATTGTGTTGGAAAATTTTTTTCTCATCTGGAAATACTGTAAATTATTTTAAGTGATCGTCAGTGACAATTTATATAAAACATTAACAGTTATAATTGCTATAAACAATTTTTCTGGATAAACCTGGAATTTGTGGTTTTTCAATTTCGGATTTTCCTTCATCACCTGAATTAATGCATATATTCTTGAAAAGAACATAGGTTCAATTATGTTTGTTAAAATGAAACAAGTGTTAATCTTGTAAAGAAATTAAAGAAATTAATTTAAAGCTTTGGCCTGGAAAATAATTTTTTCACTAAAACTGCTCAAGTTCTTGCGAGAAAAATGTGCAATCACTATTTTCGTAAAAAATTAACAATGAGTAAATGTTATAAAAAAGATTTGTATCGTAGCTATTTTTGCAAGTTTAAATATCTCTGAATCATTGAAGATACTTCAGGTATTGGGGGAAATTAAACATATGTAATTTTATATGCTAATTTCATAAACAATCGAAATGAATAAATGAAGAGTCTTAAAATATTTTCTTTAGAAAAAGCGGCTGTTGTCAATCTAAAGATAGTTTCTTTTTCTGGCAGGAGGATAGCAATACACACACAATTGATAAATAAATAAATAATTAATTTTTAATTTAACATTAGAATGGCGACTGCAAATCCCTCTTACGGAAATTTAAAGCAATTTGAGTGCAAATAAAATAATTTTGCAGACCAACAAGCCAAAGTTTTATACCTATTTACTAGAATACTTGAAAATTCCGTGATACTTGTAATTAAATAATAACAATTGTATGGTGTTAATTTTACATAGAAAAAGTGTATGCAAATCACTTTTACAGAAATTTGAAGCAGCTTCAGTGTAAAAAAAATTATTGTCCAGGCCAAAGTTTTGTATTAAGCGACCCCAAAAACCTATGTATGTATTTTTCTGGATTTTTCTATCGGATTTTGTGCAGTTTGACCTCCAAATGACCTTGAATCTAATGTGATGGAGGTCAACGGACCTTGGATCCGAAATCAGCGACCACAGAAACCTATATATGTATTTTTATTGATTTTTATTATTGGGTTTTTTCCCAAAAACACTTCATAGAAGCGGTGAAGTTTTCATTTTTGTAAAGGGTGCTTGGGGTGAATAGGGGAGATGAGGGTGGTCCGTTTAAGGTGGAATTGACTTCTTATTTTTAGTAGATACTGTAGCAATTTTCTCGATTTCTTTGGGCCAAATCTAAAATAGGCCAAAAGCCGTCCTTAGAGACCAATCGCGCCTAAAATAATTCAAAGCATTTTAATGGAAGAACACATTTTTTCGACATGAATTACAATGTTTGGATATTTGTTAATTTAATATGTGTATAATAATGAAAACGTACAACAATCGAATTATTTTCCTTGTGGGAGTACTCTTGCGTTGATTTAAGATGATTTTCATTATATGCCAACCGTTGTTATAGATTTAATAATGATTTTGTGAAAAATCTCGATTTTCTCATACTTTAAGTAAACATATTATTAAAAAAATTGAAGGCTGCAGACTTTCATGAACGAAGAAAATGCGTTTCCTCTCTCGCTATAGCGTATCTGCCTATTCTTTCGTATGCACTAAAACATTTCTATTATTCGTGCAAATATTAAATAATTTTCATGAATCTTTTTTCACTTTATGAAAATTACATAAATAGACTAATTTTGCTAATTAGAATTTAATCAATTCACATTTTCCTAATTTGAGTTTATATAACTGACCTGCATCTCATAAAAATGAAAGGGTCATTCGTTACGAGCAAGTCGATGCGTTCCGGGGTGTCTGCCTCGTGAGTTTCACGAGGGTCGATGAGAGTGCTGCAAATATCCACACACAGAGCTAAAACTAATCGTCACTGCAATTTTCGACTATTGTTCTGTATTTTTAACTAATAAGCAAAATATAAACTCCTCTTCCCAAAACCGGCTCTGGACAGCAAAATAGAATTATATTTAGATGCGGTATGCACGAAATCAGAAAAAAGTACTCAAAATTGCGGCTGTAAAATGGAATCCCATTTTGCGACCCTAATAAATCCCCTTGAGATATAGGCGGACCAAAGTACCTGAAAAAGATTAAAAAGGAGAGCAAATGGAATAGATTGGTAAGATTAAGAATGGGTGAGGGTGAAAGGGCATGCAGGAACCAAATGAATAAAGAAGAGAATCTGTGTAGAGTGTGTATGTATGAATTTAACACATGGTTAAATGTGTTATAGAGGTGTACGTTTGGCGAAGGGGAAGGAGAAAGCGAGGAAGAGAAAGAGTGAAGTGGATTTTTAATGGAAATGGTTAGGGGGAGAATGAACAAAAAACTTGAAGATCTGAGAGAGAGAGAGAGAGCTCATGGTACAAGGAAGAAAAAGAGCCAAAAGTCAGGCCGGGTCGTAAGCGCTTAAAAATAAGAATAGTAATTAAGTTCATGTGTAGCGAATAGTTAGTAAGGTAGTATATAAGACTTGTTTCCACGAATACATGTAATGGTTATGTAAACACTCTTAAGTCCGTCAAAGAGAGAGAATGTGAACAAATAAAGATTAATAGCAATCCTTATATTTATAATCCTGCAACCTTGAAAGTTATACATTTGAATGGGAGTGGAAATTTAGTACAAGTTTCTAGAGTTATTTTTTACATAGAATTGATTGGTGCAGTCAACTTCTAGCCTAGGATCAATATTGAAAACTTTGTAATACATTATACAATAAAAATTACTGTAAGAAAATGAAAATGTAATACATTTTTTTTTTGTTCATTTTAAAGAAATATTTATAATATTATTATTTAATACGCCGGAAGGTGTATAATATTCTTGCTTACTGGTATTGGTGATTGATGATGGAATACCAGTAGAATTACGGTAGTAATAAAACAGGTTATTGGTCAGTCGGCAAGATAATCCGAATCCGTTGGTCGTATGAAACTCTATGTAGGAGGAGTACCCCCATACTTACAAAGTGGCAATGGGATTTTTGCCAATGTTTGCTACATCCGTTTCTTCTGAAAGGGAAGCGCCTCAGCCAAATTCACTTTTTACGTAGCCTAGATGCGAAACGTTCTTTTGAATAAATAATTTGATTAACTATGAAAATGGAGCAAATGCATTTAAATATTGATTTAAATAATATATTTGTTTTAAATATTTCATAAATGAACATTTATTCCCTTTTCTCTTTCCTCTTATTTTGTTTGTTAATTACTGATTGTTTTTGTTCGTTAAAAGAGATTCAGATTAATTTAAAGTCATTGAAAGTAGGTTAAGGTTATTTTAAGGACGTTAAGTTTAAAGTAGGTTATTTGAAGTAATTTAAGTTTATGTTTAGACTGTTCAGTTGATTGACTGAAATTGGACGCCTAAGAAGTCAATTAAAATGCCGAAAGTCGACCTTTCACTGTTATTTACCAACCCTAGATGGCTACACAGAATCGGCGCGACGCGCAGTGATTTCAATTTGACTACCCTGCTCAAAAAATCTATGATTAACCAGATAGGACCCCATTAGATAATGGGTTTCTATTAGGGTAAACTAGGAGTCCTGTAAGAATTTTGCAATTGGGAATAATCAAGGTTCTATATGGGATCTGAACGGAACAAGAAATTGCGTCTGATAACTGCACGTGCTTACCAAATGTCATAACAAAGCCACATGCTTTTTAGAGGCAGCGCCTTTAAATACTAATTCACATTATTCGAAGAAAGTGAAGAAAGGAAAAAATAATAAACGTCAGAAATTATGACTCCGGTTTAAAATCTTAACCTGAAATCATTAAGATTTCAAAATGCAAAAATTCCAGAACAGAACTTACAAAATGTACGTTCTTTAACCTTAGAAGAGCCTATTGAAATAAGAAAATTAAAGATCAAAGAATCACGTCACTTTAAATTGAAAGCATAGACTAATTGATTAAGAGCTCCACGGTGATTTCCTCACACATTTCATATAATTCTGTCCAGTTGCGGAAACCCCTACCCTAATTGACCTCCATTAAACATCCCAGGTGCACCGATCAAAAAATTAAATTCGCAGTTTCACGAGCTTCTTAAGTTTGACACGAAGTCCTCGGATAGATCCGTGTCGGTGATTCGTTACGGTTTGTCCACTCCCAAAAAAGGCTCTTAGAAGCGAGTTCTTTAAGGCAAGGGATTATGTAAAATAAAAAGATAAAAAATCAATTTTTGTCCTAGCTAGGGCTCACGAAATTCAGTCCAAAAGACGTTAAACTAGAGAGTCTCGGCCCCAAAAGAGAGTCCTTTCGAAACCCCGATGGTTAAGTTTTGAATTTGGAACTTCCTCACAAAATTTTTAATAAATTAGTGGAAGCTGCTTTGTTTGTGGTCTAGGAATTGGAATTTGCATTTCCAGAGGAAAGGTATGAGAAACCTAGTATATTTAAACCCATCCCTGGTTTTTTCCTGTTCAGAGCAGATCATCACCTTTCCTGCACAAAAGTTAAATCTTTCGCTGTGAAAAGTGGAAGTGTAAAGTGGTCGTTTGCGCGGCAGAATGTACGTGTGTGGAGATTACTGGACTAGAGTTGCTCGCAACTTCGAGCAACGATTAATTGCGGAAAATAAACATTAAACTAGCCCATTCGGAATGAATGCGACGCGGATTCTTTCCGAATGGTAGGATTATCATTGAAGCTCAACGTATGTGGTAAGTTTTTATTGTATCATTTCAGTTTATACGAAACATTTACAGCAATGCTAATCTAGTTAAGTGATTCCCTGTGGCCGTGTTTGACTAAATGTCACAGTTTTTTGACATTTTTGGAAAATGTCTAATGAGGGATATACTTAAGGGGGTTAATTAAAATAACAGTAAATTTCATATTGTAGAATACCCTTAGAGTTTCTCCTATCCTGACCTAACAGTCACAAATTTTCTGGTTTAGCTCCCCTTGCATGACGGAAAAAAAGGCAAAAAATAACTCGCAGAAAAATAAAATGTTTACTTGCGTTGATAAACAACAGTTTGGTGCCTCCGCCATCCTCTAGAAAACCCTCAGTTTTCTGGTACATATAAGGTCAATTTGACATGGAATTTATCTGGATGGGTTGAAACAAGCTTTTGATGGCAGATGTGGGGTAGTGTTTATGTGCTAATCCACGGGTTCCGCTACTAATAACTATCCCTTACAAGCTAAGCAGTTTTCGTTTTCATTTGAATGTAAAAATTTTGTGGAAGGATCATTTTTCTAAAAACAATTTCGGTTGCACATATTATACCGAAATTTCAATTGTTATGTTTTTGAAATGAGTAAGGATTTCAAGAAGCGAATAAATTATGCTAATTAAATCCTTTTTAATGTTTGGAAATGCAGATAATAAATCATGCCGAGGGACTCAACAATTTTTATTCTACAAAATTGTGATCGTGGGACCTTGAAATGAAGTAATATTTTCATAGCGCCTTTATTAAAACTTCAAGTTTCGATACCTGTAGAGCGTACAGTGGGCCAGAATCCAGGAAAAGTGGGAAAAATCGAGTATACAACCGATTTACTTGAAAGTCGGTATACAAGGGTTTTCGGCATTGCTGATGCCGAACCTAATATCAAAATATCAAAATTAAAAACGGCGGATCGAAAATGGCGAACAAAAATACTCAAAAATGTTTAATTCCTCACGAAAATCGGTATAAGGTATTTTCGAAATAAACTGAAATAATATACTTTGTAGTTTTTATAATCTGAATTCGAGAAATGTTTTGAAGATAATGAAATTAAAAATGGCGGAACCATCAAGATAGTAGAAGTATAAAAATCATATTTTCTATCAAATTTTTCTATCACTTTTTAATTTTTTAATTTTTATATTTTTACTTTTTTCATTGTTTGCAGATCGAAAAAATATTTTCTTGAATGAAAAATGACTGATTATGCTTCGTTCGAAAATTTCAAGTTATCTAGGTTAGCGAAAGTCTCTCGAAGGCCAGTGCAGTCGTCAGCATCGTTTTCATCATGATCGACATCTTCATTATCCTGAGAGTCTTCGCAAATATCTGGGAGTGCGAGTAACACAAAAACTGCTCGTGGAAGGGGCGATCTTTGCGTCTTCTGTGATCGGTTGCTGAGACTCAAAGTTGACATGAAAGGGTCACTGAAGTCCATGGATATATTGAATATTTCTTGTATTGTAGCTATCCGACTGCATTTTCTACTGTGCCATTCTCTGAAACTTTTGTAATTCTTGTTTCAAGCTTCAGATGCTTCTTCTGCAAGCATTTCAATAGGTAGAATACTTGTTCTGATAATTGAAGCACCGTGGATCAGAGCGAAAAGCTTAGGGTCTTTGAATGCTCGTCGTGCCGTTTTACTATCGTTAGTAGTACCACTACAAGCAGGTTTAGGTTGGTTTCCTTTGAATCCCATTTTATCCCACAAAATTGTTTAAAGTTCTGCTTTTCTGCGTGCATATTCATCCTTGCCATTTTTACGCCTTGTTTGCCACTTTTTAATGTATTTTTTTACGAAATATTAAAGCACGCTTCCAAAAACCTGATCCAATTATGTAGTGGAGAAATTGCATGTATCAGTGCTATTGTATTTGGTGAAAATTCGTCTCTAAGTTTATTCCCAGGATCGTTGAATTGTGTTGGTGTTGAATGGGAAATAGGGCATGAGTGTGTGGATGTAGTATTAGTAATTGCGTTTAAAATTTTACCATTGATTAGAGTCAGCTACAAGAAGAAATACACTGTTAGAGTCTCTAAATAATATCTGCCGTTTCTTTTACTCATTTTAGAGAGAATGGTCGACAGAATCTTTCAGATTGACTGAATCTTTCAGTAGCTAATAAATCATGCTGACTGAATTCTCTGGGATGGTGCTGGCGCGTACCAGTAAGAAATTCTTCTATCGGGACTCAAAACCCAATGAAAAAGCCTGTTTCTACACTAAAACGTCCTACATCTAGTGACAAAGGTATCACAAAGATTGATGCCTGAATGAAACCATCGGTGCCACTCAGGGAACAAACTCAAGTTCCAGATATTCAACCTAGGATAGTCGACCTACTTGCATTACAAATCAATAGCGAGGTTAGCGAATCGGGAGACGAGCAAGGTTAAAGAATGTCTCAGTTCGATACAATCAATTTGAATTGAGAAATAGATGTTTCGGAAATTGGAATTGCATCCATGGCGTGAGATCATGAAGGTATGAATGAGGGAGTGCAATTAGAATGCACCCATGTTTTAGATGGGTAAAACAACCAAGAATTTTTGAAGTATTCAGAGGCCCTGGATCCATGCGATGTGTACGTCAACCAAATTTTTGCAGAAAAAGTACCAAATTTCCTACAGAAATACAAGAAGAATACTCTCGACAGTGCAGACAGAACGCATGACCCTACGGTATGTTCTAATCCCGAAATAAACGGAATTTATCTTCAAGCCTTTGGATTAATATAATTGGCACTTATATTGGTCAGTGGAAAGAACCATTGACGTAACTTCTGGATCTCCAAGAGCTTCGGGAAAGCAAACCCGAAACAGAGCTAGTCCTAGTTACACCCTATGGTCGGTACAAAATTTACTTGATCGTTATTCAAAAAATTTATAACGATTAGTTCGACTGGGGCATTGTGCTTCTAGGTCTAAAAAATCTCCTAGACCAAAAACGGGACAAGCAAACCACTTGTCGGATAGCTAATTGCGAGGATTTGCTGGGATCATTCCCTCAAAATAAATTGGGGGAAACTTTATCAAAAATATGCCGGGGTGGAGATATTTATATCACCCTTTGTGACGGAAGTATAGAGGTTTCACCTAACGAACTGCGACCCCACATTATTTCTGAATACCATAGAATTCTGATAGGCGGTCATAAGGGCTTTTAAAAAATTTACCATCGAATAAGGGAGAGGTACGTGTGGCCAGGGCTTAGAAAATACGTTACGGAATACATTCGAGCGTGCAAAATCTGTCTCGAATGCAAATTAGCACGGGCGCGAACCCGAGAACCCATGATAATCACCGATACCCCCGCGGAACCTTTTGACAAAGTATCCTTGGATACTGTTGAAAAACTTACAACCACCCTGAACAGCAATCGACATAGCCTGTCGATGCAGGACAATTTCACTGAATATTGCATTACCGTCCCTAAACTCGATTTAAGATCTACAATCGTATCCCATGCTGTAGCTACTAGCATATTCTCCCTGTATAGCGTCTTAAGATGCATCCTCGCAGATAGAGGGGGAACTTCGTTAGTAAGCTTATAAAAAAGCTCGAAGATATATTTAAGGTAAAACAATTGACCACATCCGGGTATCGACCACAAACGAATAGATCTCTAGAACGAAGCCATATCGTGCTCGCGGATTACATCAAGCATTACGTAAACGATTATATATGATCTAGTTCTTGTGGTTAGGGATGCCCGAAATAGGAAATTCGATAGCCGTGCTCATGGGCCTTATAGCTTCGTAGGCTTCACACAACACAAGAACGTAACTCTAGAATGCGATAATGAAAATATTTTTTCCAAGCATGCTGATAAACATCTTGTAACCCTTTACTAGGGATAAAAGAAGGCTATCGCCAGCATGCGACGAGAAATCGCCAAATTCGGAGATGCGCCAAACAGAATCAGACGAAATACAATAATTAGCAGTGAATCCAGGTTTTGGGGACGCACGTTCGACTGTTGTCTTGACTATTTAGCGCGTTGGAGATATTATTGCTGTCGGCGCTGTTAATTTTATTTCCCTCCAGCCACGAAACTGAAAAGACGGCGCGCGAAGGATTATGCCTATAAAAACTAGCACTGTGCTTTATTATGAGTATCTTAGGATGATGCGACGGAATACTGAAACTTGGAGAGTAAATATTTTCTTTGATGTGGGAAAAATTCAAGGTTCACTGGAAACCTATAAACAGCTGTTTAAACGCCTCCCAGCCTAATGTACTCTAAAATGTGGCGCTCTTTGTATCGAAACGATCACCGACTATGATTTGGATACCAAGATAGTGACTGCAGAAGGATTAGGAAAGGAACTATTGAAGCATACGAAGGAGATGAGGCGACGCACCAAAAAATTGGTTTCCCTTAAGTTACCACCAGGGATGAGGTGCCGAAGAGCCACTCCACTATTAAGAGTTTTTGGTGGCATAATTGGACCTGTGGATGGATTATTAACAGATGATGGCAGAAAAGCATCGAAAGATAATTACCGAACTTAATGAAGTCCAAGCTAACATTTTGTACATTGCGGGTGAACAAAATTACATGGTGCAAGCACAGTTGTTGGAAATTCACAAGTTGTTTGATAGCAGTTGAAAGAAAATAGCCTACCAGGAGAAGAAACTCTCACCAAACATCATGAAACTGGATAGCCTTACGTGAGATGTTGCTGAATTGAAGCATGCCGGAAGGCTATCTCGTCTTTTAAGAGCAGTAGACGCTAGGATCGACAACTATATTCGAGTCGTTAGTCGAATCCCACAAGTCATACATGCGGCCTCCCAAGGCCGTGTGGATTTCTCACTCCCAACTTCGGAATAGGTGCAACCAATATATCGTGACATCCAAGATCATCAACCTAATGTCACCTTTCCAATCCCAGGACCATTGGTGGACCTCAACCAATTTTGAGGATTGGTTCAGGAAGAACCCACGTTCGACCAGACTACTCTCGCCTGGCTGTGGGACTTCCCTAAAACACATGTTTTGATGAACCATAAAGCAATAGGCTCATGCAAGGTGCTTAATTTTATAGTATTTTCGAGAGCAACTCACTTTTTAATGAGAATGCAAGACATAAGAACTGAATTGATGGCTGTACTCTCTGTTAAAACCAATCCCTGTTAATCTACACTGTTCTAATCAGACAGTCCAGCTGGTTAAGCTACACGAAATTTGAATAGTACAAATAGCACTTAGATGTCAGCTCAGGACCAAGGGAATTTTTACGAATTTTTACGGCTCAGTCGTCAGAACCGGGGAATAAAAAATTTTGTACGACCCTGCGTTGCATTTGAACCTAACAGAGTTGTCGTTAGTTCTAAGGAAACACCAAAAGCTCATTGCAGAAATGTCTAAAGGGGGAATCAACAGCAGTAAAACATCAGTAAAATATATTATTAACGAATGTATCATCGAGTACAAGACCAACATCGAGTACACCCTCGAGTTTACAACCACCGAGACGCCACATGTCAAGATAAGAATCTTTTCTCCACTCGAATCGCCTTATTTTTTGGGGACAGTAAAAGCGAGCATTTGATTCTGGATTCTTAAATAACATTCAAATATTATTTTCGAGTAGAGAATTAATTATACGTTTTATGTGACACTATGATTGCACGGTGGCACGAGCCATGATAACTAAGTTGGTAAGTCAGCACTTTTGAATGATGGCAATAAAGAAAGAGATGAGCTCGAGTGAAGTAAAGAATTCCTCTAAAATTTTAGAGGAACATTTCAAAACAAACGCTGGAAACATTTTCATAGGGTCGAACACTCTCTTTCTCTCTTTCCCAGGCATACTATTAGGCAAAAACGGTATACCTCGACAGTAAAATGTGGCTCAATCAAATTCCACATTTTCTTGCTCCGGTTGGAAACCTTAACTTGAAATCATGAACATTCCAAAATGCAAATAATCCAGAACAGAACTTACAAAATGTAAGTTCTTTGACATCAGAAGAAAACTGATGACAAATCTCCTACCTCGTAAAAGCAAAAAAAAATACAAATCAAGAAATCACGCCACTTCAAATAGCGAACGGAAAATATTTAATTAAGATCTCCACGGTAATTTCCTCAGACATTCCATGTAATCCTTACTGTTGCAGAACCTCCTAACCTAATTGATCCTCGATTGAACCTACAAGCCCGTCCGTTTTGGATACGCAGGTGCTTTCGCGAAAACCCTTACGGTTTTCTCGCTCTCAAGAAAGTTTTTTAGGAGGGAAGTCTTCAAGGAAAGCGATTGTGTGAAATCATAAGATCAAAAATCAATTCTTGTCTTAACTCGGACTCGCGAAATTCTGTCGGAAAGACATTAGGCTAGAGAGTCTCGGCCCCAAAAGAGAGTTCTTTCGGAACCTTGATGGTTAAGTTTCGAATTCGGAACTCTCTTTAAGAAATTTTTTAATAAACTAATGAAAATCGCTTTGTTTGGCTTTGTGCATTTGGTATCACGAACAAAGATGAGAGACTAGAATTTATTATCGAAACTTAAATTGAAAATAAATTTCCAGTCTAGGAGTTGGAATTTGCATGTACGGAGGAAAGACATGAGAAAACTCGTGGATTTAAACACATCTCTGGTTTTTCCTGTTTAGAGCAGATCATCATCTTTCCGGTACAAAAGCAAATCTTTCTTTGCGAAAAGAGGGAATATAAAGTGGTCGTTTGCGCCACATAGTGTGTGTGTACGCAGATCACTGGACTACAGTTGCTCGTAAGTTCAAGCAAGGACCCATTACGGAAAATAAAAAACGTGCTGTCCCATTCGGGATGAATGCGACCGGGATCGTCCTCTTGAATTCTTCCCGAGTGGTAGAATTATTTACTGCAACGCTTATCTAGTTAAGTGATTCCCTGTTTCCGTGTTTGGCTAAATAACACATTTTTTAATGTTTAGATCATATCTAATGAGGGATGTACTCAAGTGGGTTAATTAGATAAACAGTCAATTTCATATTTTAGAATTGTGACGTTGCAAAATTTTTGCAACTCACAAAATTTTAATTTATTTAATTTTTCGGTTTTTTATGCTGATTTGAGGGTTTTTTAAAAGACACCTGGGGAACTGCACGGTACTCCATGACTAGCGACTGTAATTATAAGAAAATTGTATATTTAAGAACTGATTTCGATTTGTTTTGTTTATTTTATTATGTAAACTGCAAATCGTCGCCGACTGCGAGGTATTTCAAGGAACATCTTGGACACCTGGGACTACAGAGGACACCTAGAGAACCAGAGTTATACTACATTGGGCATTATGTGGAACTTCAAGTTATTCAAATTCTCCCGCCGACAGATGGACTACCAACCAACGATTTGACGAGGACGTCACCCCTCAAGAAGACTTTTGTTGAGATGCCGACTGGATTTGAGGAATATTCTAGACTGTTTCAAAAATTCCAAATTCGACTTCTCCACCTGGCGTGGAACTCAACGATACTTCTTTTGAGAAGTTTTTATTCCTATATCCCCAGCATGATTAGTGGGAACTCTTTAGCCCAGGCCCGGACTATTACTATTGGGACTACTGGCACCAGAGGAGATCTATTGCTGATGACAGGATGAATTTGGGCTCCAGGCTGTAGCCAATAGGTCTTAACGGAGAGTAAAGAGAATAATTATCCATCGACTAAAATACGTTTGGTTGGTCCAAAATCGTGACATGAGGAGGATAAAATGGACTACGGGGACCGCTAGCACCCCTAGTAATCGGCACTGAAGTCCACTACGACACACTGCCTGCCGTTCCGCCAATTTCAACCAATCAGCGCTCGAGCAACAGGAAGGAAAAGGCGAGAAGAGCAACGAGCCGGGTTTTTCCCTAGGTTTTGTTCACGCGATAGAGACGAGGCATTTTCTATAGACGGTCCCATAATCTTGAAGGATAATTCGAGGAGAGAACGAGGAGAATAATCGCCAGGATCTACTCTACAAGATTTCTCCGGTAAGACTCAATGTATTAAATTAGACTCAGTCGGGAAACGAAAATGTGCTCGACACGTGGCCATCTAATCCTTTTCCTTTTGGGATTCCTCTAGTGTTGATGCGATTATATTTTGTTGAAGCTTTTCTTTGGACGAGGGGTTTTGGAATTCACTTTATTTTTTTTTTTAGTTTCGGTTGTATTTTCTCTTAGAAGCTTACTCTATGAACTCGATGGCACGTGTCAGAGGCGTGGGTCGGTGACTGGACCTAATTTTAGAGTCGAAATTTGTAGCGACACCAAGATTAATTTCTTGATTTTTATTATTTTGTCATGGCTGATTTTTGGGTAATATAAAGGTTGCCCGAATATGCTTAATTTTTTTTGACCTGTTGTTTAATTGCTATGGATACATCTAGCCCTGTTTAATATATTATGTACCATGCTCTGTTCCGCCATCTGATTTATTATCGGAACGAATATTTCTGATTGTTTTGATTTTTTTTGGTGTGTAATATTGGTTTGTAATCTCCCTGTCCGAATATTGAATGTGGTGATTTTATTTGATGTTTATTAACGAAACTCTGATTACCTTTTTTTTGTGAATATGACCCCACCCCCTTATTTTTGGTATATTTCAAAAATTATGACCATTCCTTATTTTTGACCTTTCACCACCCTTTTTTTGTGTCTAAATGTGACCATACCTTTATTTGAGCAAAGTTATAAATTATGACCCGCCCTTTGTGTCTAAATATGACCACCCCTTTATTTGAATGATTTTAAAGATTATAGCTGTCTCTTTCGCCTTGACATGACCATCCCTCATTCTTGACTTTTGACTATCCCTTTTGTCTGCATGTGACCATCCCTTAATTTTGGTGATTTTAGTAAAGTTACAAACTATGACCACCTTGTTATTGTGATAAAGTCATAAATTATGACCATCCCTTTAATTTTGGTAAATGTACAAATTTATGACGATTCCTCTTTACTGTTAAATTTAAAGATTTCGACTAGCCTTTCGTCTGATTATGATCACCCCCTTATTTTCGACTTTGACGAACTTGTTGACTATGACCATCCCTCATTTTCGATTTTGATTAATTTATAAACTATGACCATCCCTTATTTTCGATTTTGATTAATTTATAAACTATGAACATTCCTTATTTATGATTTTGAATAATTTATTAGCTATGACCACCCCTTATTTTCGATTTTGAATTATTTACGAGCTATGACCATCCCCTTTCTGAGTATGATCACCCCTTAAATTTGATAATTATGACTGTTCCCTATCTTTGATGAACCTACGGACTATGACCACCTTTTTTGGTTTTTGAATTGATTAACCCCCTTGCTGAGTTATTGTTAGCCCTTTTTCTTTGATTTTGGTTATCCCCTCTTGAAATAGTAGACATTCAATATGACTACCCCCTCAGAGTTCCGTTTACCCCTTGTTACCCTTTATACTAATTTCGTGCCCTTTCCAAAAATGTACGCTGGGAGATTATATTAGTTTTTTTGTAGTTTATTAACGTGTACTTCATTGTAAAGTCGTGGAGTAATACCAACGGTAATGAGCCTAATCTATTGTAGATTAGTTAGTTTAGGTTATGTACATAATTGTATTTAGACCATTTTTTTAGAGTTAAAAGTTGTTTTGAAAACTTTATGGTATAGTGGAATAGGATTGTCAACTAGACAAACAAGCGAATGTGTCACCAGGAGGATTAATGTATATTTAAGGTTAATAAACCACTTGTTTTTTGTAATATTGAGATTTTAGCTGAACTTGTTTTATTTGGATTTATGGATTTCTTTCAATTTCTTTTACCATCGACCACCCCCTCTACCATTAACTGAATTTTTGGGGCTGAGATAGCATCTTTTATTCCGGTATACTACACCTAACGGGAATTAAGATGTGATATTCGGACTTGTTCTCTAATTCTGCGAATATTGAGTTTTGTTGTGGAATTTTATCGCTTTTGAGATTATACTGTAGAGTATTGTTGTTTTGGATTTTTGACGTTTTTTTGAATGGCTGCGGAAAGCCTGGCGCCCAACATAATTTTAGAGGATTGGCTCTTGGATATTAGAGTCCGTAAGATGCAGTACCGAAGGTAGGTGTTGATTTTGTTTTTGTAAATAAAAAAACATTCTCACAGAATACACAATGAAACATAATGAACTTTATATATCTACGAACTCGCATTTTATGATAGTCAGCCGACTCACCGTAAGAACTGCAGAAAAATTTTGGTTGCAGATAATAGAATTGTGCGGAAATTTATGGAAAGTCACCATATATAATTGATAAAGTTACCATAAATTACCAGAAATTTCCGGAAATTAATAGACATTTTGCAATTCAATTTTAGGTAATTTATAAAAATTTTTTTGGGTTTTTAATGGTAAGTTACCATGTTGACCTGCAAAATGACCATAAATGACCGAAAATTTACATAAATTCCTGTAAATTTATAGACATTTTTGAATTAAATTTAGGGCAATTTATGGTAAGTTGCCATAAATTACCTGTAATATTACCTTAAATTACCAAAAGATATTGCAAATTTCCGGACATTCATAAAAATGTTCAAAATTGAATTTAACGTAATTTATTAAGTAAGTAACTTACAATATTTACCTGTAAAATGGCCATAAATTATTGAAAACTTCCATAAAGGACCCCCCAATAAATGTACAGTAAATGGCTGTTTGTAAAAAATTCTAAAAAAATTATTTTTTTTATTTTTGCAAAAGTTTGAATGAAAAAAGTAAGAAAAATAGACATTGTTTTGATTTTCCTGAAAGTTTACAATTTTGTCGATCAGACTTACCGAAACAAAACAAAAATGTATCTATAGAATGTATCTATAGAAAGGCATACATTCTGTTAAAAGTCCTAGGTTTAGGCCAAGTTGTGGATGTGTAATGCCCGATACATCATTATGTCTGTGTCATTACGCTACTTCTTGATGTCACACGTATTTGCGATAATTCCTGGTGCTGACAACCTTGTCCTGTATCTTAATGGCGAATTCTTCCGTCTCTGGATACAGAATAACCTTTCTTAGCCAAATATTAGATGCCGCACTATCAAATTCAAGGGCGTATAGTCAAGGCCCGCTTCTCCAGATTGTGCTGTAAAGCGCAGCATTTCGTTTGTTGTTAAAATAGTGTCGCAACTGTATAACTTGTGAGTTACACAATTTTTTTATATCTACAACGCTCTTACCCTCTATATGCCGTGGTTTTATGTGTTGGTTCTACAAATCTGAACTCTAATGAAGAATGACCAACATTCCTTTCATGGTGCTATAGTTTTTTTGGGATTTCGCTAGCCACATCATCGTGATTAATATCTGGATGTGGTTCTAATGGATCCGCTACATGATGGCCATTATCCCAAGCACCTATGTTTTCAGCTTCCGTCAAGTCTTCGTTATCCATATCTTCCAAGAGGAGTTCCTAAGTAGGCAGCTGCTATTCCACTTGCATTTTGATAACAGCTATTTCAACAGCCGAAAGCAATCTGCTGATTTATTTTCGTGACTAGCTCTGGGTATTTAAGTAAGAAGAGTATATGATGTTCTCTCCTCACACTTTGTCCACATTTCTTTGCCAAAAAAAAGGAGTATAACATTTCCGTCCAAAGAGTCTGTCCATTTTCGTCGCTTTTTTGGTTGGTGAAACCTCTGCTTCTACTTCTGGTTGTATAAGGCCATCCACCTCTGGAAGATGTGGTGGTGTTGGATCATGAACAGGTTGTGTAAGAACATTAATCGCCCCTGCTTGACCGTATGAAGCGGCTTCCTCTAACTGATGTCATTGCCTTGTTTTCCCACGCCAAATTCAACCTGCTTTTTAATCTCCATTGCCTGGTCGTCTGTTATCTGTAGATTAGTCCTGATGTCCTTCACCTTAGCAATAAGATCTCTTAGTGCGACTTTCTGTATATGAGGATACTTTGTAGCAAATTTTGTTCTTAAATTGTATCCTTCTTACATTTTCATTTGAAACTTCGCACTTTCGTAATAGATACGCTCTAATTCCTCTTTCATTGTGGTATCCCACTTGATGCTCTCCCACGGTATACTGTCAGGGTGGTTCGCTACAAATAGGTAACGCTAGCCAAAGCATCGTCAAGAGGCACAGTTGATTTTCCACTGAAATAAATTTCAGTATTCGTTAGTTTTGTAATATTTGCTTACACTTCCAGTTTTTTGTTACAGAACTTTCTTACAGCTAACTGTTACAAATTAACATCCATCCATACCTTATAACTAATCCGCGCGATTCTATATTCTAAACTTCCTCGCTGCGCCTCGCCTCGCACGCATGTATCTCTTTCCTCGCCATGCGTCGCATTTCCAGCCTCTGTCTTCGCGGGTGACGTTCAATACTTAACTACTATTTACAATATGTACAGTTTTCTTACATCTACTTCCTCTCCTATTTACAATCCTTTCTTCTCCATTCCTCTTCCTCCTCCCTTCTCTTCTTCTCCATCTTACCCAACACCCCCTTCACCTATGCTACTGCCCTTTTGTCACACCTTTCATGCAACAACACATCCATGATTATCCCACCCCTTCCACCTCTTCACATTCTTCCAACCAATGCTCAACTTTTGCATCCCCCTTCCCGCACAATTCACACATTCTTTTTTCTCTAGAAAGCCAGAATCTATTATTATTCTCCATGCAACCGCACCTCATTCTCACTATAAGTTCCTGACTTCCTTGCTCTCCTTTCTCACACAAATATTTCGCTCTCTCCCTTGGCATAATCGACACATAGTTCCCGTTATACCTTAACTCTCTTATTCTCTCCTCTCCTTCTGCCTTCTCTTTCTCCATGCCATTCTTTTGAACCAACTCATATACCTTCCTTCCTCGTGCATCCTTCTCACTTCATCCATTTGCAATCCATATGTTCTAAACAACCTTTCTCTTTCCACCTCCATCTTTGCACCACTACATATGTTCTCCTTCTCCCACCAACACTCCCTAACCAGCTTACTTCCCCCCGTTTCAAAAATTTCTCCTCATATTTACACTCTCGACTCCCTGTTATAATCCCTAAACTCGTTCTTCCTGTCTCTCTCCTGATAATACAGTTTGGCGTATTCCTTGCCAACCCCAGTGTCCACTTTACATACGTCTCTTGTTTCTTATTCAGCTCCTCACTTACTCTCCACCCCCACACCTCCACTCCGTAAAATAACACACTCATTACTAGCGAATCAAACAATTTCATCCTGCGCACAAAATCTTCTGCGAACTCATACTATTTTACTAACCTATCTGCATATGCGAGTGACCATATCCTGACTTATCCCACCCTAACTCCTCCTACCACTCCTGCCGCTAGCTTACTTACCATATCCGCCATCAAAATTGCAAAAAGCGTTGGGCTAAGCGAGCACCCTTGCCTCAACCCCCTAGCCATCCAGAATCCCTCAGAGATTCCCTCCTATCACCCTATTTTTCGTCTCCTCGTATACCTCCCTTACCCTCTCGACCAGATACCTCTTCACTCCCCTCTCTTCATTTCTTCCGAAAACCTCCTCCTATCAATCGAATGAAACGCCGCCCTTTAGATCTACAAAAAACGCGTACACTTTGGCACCCTTTTTGGTTAGTTCTCTATCCATCACGTGCTGCAAGACGGTAAATATTGTCCTTAGTACTCCTTCCCTCTCTAAAGCCCGCCTGCGTCTCCGGCAATATTCCTTTCCCCTACACATACTTGCGCAGCCTACCCGCCAACACCATCGACTATATTTTGTACGCAGTATTCATGAGCGTAATTCCTCTATAATTTTCCTGCCTCTCCCTATCCCCATTTTTATACAGATATACGATCAACCCCTCCCTCCACCCTCTTAGGAACCCCCCCATACTTCATTGTCCTTTATCCCCTCCATCCTAACTTTTCCTACCTTGCCTTTAACCCACCCTATGCTCTGTAGCAGCGCTTATATCCCCTCCCTTTCTTCCCCACTCTTAAGCTTCAACCCTCTTATTACTATATTATTTTTCCTATCTCCCTTCTCTCATCTCTCCATCCTCAACTCCATTGACCTTATCCTTTCCCTATCTGCTCTCTCCTCTTTTTCATTCCTACGCTTTCTCACTTTCTCTTCTATCGTACTCGCCACCTTCTCCCAAATACCTTGCTTCACGCCCTCCCCTCTGTTCACTACTTCCATTAACGACCTGTCCTTCACCTTTCCCAGTCTTTTTTCCGCCCTTTGCTTCCACACCCTAATATCTTCTTCCATCTCATTTATTTCATCCTCTTTTTCCTTCCTTACCGACGCCAACTTCCTCTGCAATCCTTCTACTTTCCCCCTTATCTCTTTTACTTCCTTTTCCTATCTCTCATCCTTTACCCTCAGGTCCTCCCTCATACTTTCCATCTGCTCCATAGCCCCCCTTAATTCCCCCCTCAACCCTCTGATCTCGCCTATCAGCACGCCGAGAGCTTCTTTCTCCACCTGTCCCTCCATTCTTAGGGGGCTGACATACGTGTTCCTCCACTTTTTCTAAATGGACTCTAACGCGCTTTTCTCCGAACTTTCTTTGCTTTCCCTTTTCCTCTTCAAAATATCCTCCTCGCTTGCACTGCACCCTCTCTCCCTTGCCTTATCGCTCCCTTCGCTCCGATTCTTCCCCCTCCCTGACGCGCTACTCGACACCAGGTCACGCACAGCTGTCCGTTGTGTCCTTCTGGAAATTTCCTCCCCGTCTAATTCACTACCAGCACCGCCAGTACTCTCGCTGCCCACCTCCCGCTCTTCCGTCGGTAACAGTAACCTATCCATACACCCAAGTACACACTGCAGCCAACAGATGACTCTTAAGGCTGCTGTCGCTTATCGCCCTAAAATTTCAGTTTCTTTGCCCTAATTCACCCCTCACATCCCCCAGCACTACGTGAATCACCCTTGTCTCCCATGAAGGTACAAACTCCCGATCAGAAAACTGCCCCGTTTCCTTGCAAACCTAACCTAACTTTCCTATTTAGCCAGATCCCACCCCTGAACTACAATGTAAATTAATTTATATTTTCCCAAAATACCCCTTGATTGCACAAGTAAATCATACGAAGTGTCTGCATGATATTTATATGTTTAAAATACAAAAAAAAAGTTGGCATAAAGAATTGAACCTACGGCAGCGTTGTGCCAGCCAGGCTCTTTGCCACTGCACTGGCGATGCTTGATGGCAGTACAAGAGCCTGAATCGGTAGAAATTCGGCAACCGTGGTAATGTGATTAACAAACGCTCATAGTTCTTACAAAGGCTCAAAAAATCCGGGACACGTGTCTAATTATTTTTGACGTAATATCGATTGACCACAGTCTTATCAAAATGTCAATGTTTTAGAAGAGGCGTTCCCCTTTGAGAATCGTAGTCTTGACCCGCGGTCGATAAGGAAGAACGCCCCGATACCGTGCGTGACGCGAAGGTGACAGCTAGGCTGGTGAAAAATTACAACTATAGTTACAACACACTCACACGATATGGCAGTATATTCCTTTTGTTCTCCATTTCGCGACATATTTCGCAAAAGTTAGGATCACCATCATCAAGTCGTGGCCATTCGAAAACATGATAGGGGTCGAAATTCTTTTATGATGTCAGAATTGTGAGTGGAAAAATGAATTTTTTAACGTTTCTCATCTTTTAAATGATGTCGTCTACTACCCGCTGATTTATTTCTTTCGCAAAATTCATATTTGTCGTAAAAATGATGATTCGGATCCTACGTTAAATTTTCCATTAGGATATCACGGGGCAGTTACAATAGTTTTTTTTTGCAGGATCAACAATAAAGTCAACATTAAAGTCGCCTTCATTCTGTGTTAATGATAGATATTATATTTTTTTATTTCTTAACTTTGCAAAAACAAGTATTGCAATTATTCCGTGAAAACCCTAGATAGCTCACACCGTACCGATTTCTGATTTAACTAGTTCCAACCTGTACCATTTAGTTGCAAGAATATTCTTACAAGCAAAGTTCAAATATTTATAAAATTCTTGTTCGGAAAAGAAGGAATATGACAAAAGTGTTAGTGAAGATGTCAGTGTAGTCCACTCAGTTTTAAATGATCATAATAATAATTGTTATTAATAATAATAATAATATACATATCTCATATATAATGTAATTTTATACCCGGATATTTTAATG
Source organism: Belonocnema kinseyi (assembly GCF_010883055.1). NCBI lineage: Eukaryota > Metazoa > Arthropoda > Insecta > Hymenoptera > Cynipidae > Belonocnema > Belonocnema kinseyi. The sequence continues at coordinate 118,320,428 of NC_046662.1, forward strand.
CAGGATTCCTCTACTTATTTAAAAGTGATTTTAAACCGTAAAAGTTGATCAAAAGAATCTTTAGTGATCTTAGTTACTAAAAAATTATGATTTCTATACTTGGATGCCTAAGGTATGAAAACACCCCCAAAACATGCTGTATACACAAAACATCATTAATCTTTATAGTTCACGGGCATGAACCTTTTTTCGGCAGTGCTAATCCACAAAATGTGAAACTTCTAGGCAAATACATTAGTTTTTAAGAGAGAAAAACATTTGACTAAAATAAGCATTTTTCTATTAAAATACATGTGAAAATTGAAACTTTGGCAAGTGTTCGTCGAAAAACTATCTATTTTTTTTCGAATATTTGCTCTGCAGGTACGAAAATACCAGAACACTTTTTTAGAATTTTTCACAAAAAGCTATTTACTGTACATTTGGTACGGGGTCCTTCCAGAAATTTGTGGAAATTTTTGAATTGAATTTTGGGCAATTTATGGTGAGTTACCATAAATTGGGCTTAAAAATACTGTAAATAATGCTTCCTTTTTCCGAAATTTAATTTGGGCTGATAGCATACAACTGTATTTCGAGAAATGTCTGTTAAATCATCTATTTGTTTTTAAAAAAATATCGCATGCGCCAAGGGGGAGAGGGATTTTATCGAATAGTTTATGTTTGCAGTACGAGTTGTAGGCGAGGGCGTAGCGGGAGCCCGCTCGGTGCATAATATACTGTTTATATATTATCACTGCATTTAATTCATTTTTAAAATTATACACGCTTAATATTGGAGTTATCGATTTTTGCACATTAATTTCGATGAATCAAAAACGACAAGTTCTATCGAAGAAAGATTCAAGAAAATTTTGTAAGGATTTTTAAAGCTGATATATCTCTAAGGATTTTCCCCATATTTTGCGTCACAAGTCCTATAGAAAAATGGCTGAACAAAATATGATGGGGCTTTTTAAAAGCTGCAATTCCACCCTGAACATTTTTTTATAATGAACAGATTGTCTAGTTTTTCCCTCGTATTATTTTTTATCTACAATCTAGTCTTTGTCATTGTTGAAATTAGATGGACGTAGAAATTATTTTTAAAAATGATTCGCCTCAACTGAAGATGTCATATACCTAATAGTAAAATATTATAAAGTTAACTACACATGAAATCATGCTCTCAATTCTGAAGTGTGATTCTATCGTTGCAACAGTAAAAAAGTTTAACTGAGTACACTGCCATGATAGATTAACATAAATTTCGGATATAAAGACGGAAAATATTGATTCAAATGCAAAATACATTTGTTTTCCAGAAGTTAAATCTAAAAAGAATTTACACCTTCTTTAACCTCTGACTGGTACTCCTCATCCGTTTTCTTGTATTTTTATTGACATTAATTCTTAACTATAATCTCTACATTATTCTAAAATAAACTAATTATTGACTTCGGTTAGAGAAGACTTATTATTTATAACGTAGGAGAAACGCATTTTATTAAAACATCCGCAATTGTCGAGAATCAAACGCCTCCTCTGCGACATTACTTTTGGATGAAACTATCATCAATCGTTAGTATGTCAAAAATAATTAAACACGTAATAGATTTAATGCTTGCACGGTGATTTATTTTGATCAAAAGGGATATTTTTATCAACTAAACCCGTGTCCCGGCATCTCTGGAAGTGGGCCCTTGTTTAAAAATCATGAGCGTATGAAAATCACGGTCGCCGAGGCTGCAAAATGTCTAGTGATTCACGCGCGAGTCTCTACAGCCTGCGCCACCGGTCTAGTGTTAAAGGGCCGGTCTAACGACCAGGCTGTTGCTAGTTCAAATCTTACTAGCGAAATTTTTTTTTGTTTGGCACTGTAAAATGGCAAATAATAATACAGGCCCACAAAAAATGTTGTCTGCACGAGACAAGTGACTAGTCTACCCGTATGGATTTTAAGCCACTGAATCCGAAAATGGCCTTAGAATTTGTCGTACACGTCTCAGTTTTCCCCTAGATGCAAAAAGTCGGAAAAAGCCTAGGGATTTTCTAGTCACACAAGCCATACCAAAAATTTGTCAACACAAGATTAGTGATTACATTACTCTTATGCGTTTTGAGCTGCTGAATCCAAATCTGGCCTCAGAATTTCTCCTACGCGTCTCAGTTTTTCCCTAGCTGCAGAAAATAGGGAAAACCTAGGGATATTCTGGATTTTATTTTGATAATACCAGCATACGAAAGAATGAACCTACTGGTGTCATATCCTTAGGTGTTGGGACTCGTAAAGACCAAATTCATAATAAAAAATCCCTAGTGTTCTTACCATTTCCCCTAGCTAGAATAAATCTAGGTAAATGAAGGTCTTGCGCATGTTATACTGACCTATAAAGCAAAAAATAAGAACAACGTTATTTTCTCTGCAGTTTTGCGCGCTGTATCTTAATTTTATCACTAAATTTTTCGAGCTTTTACCATTTTATCCCTAGGTGTAAAAAGTAGTGAAAAGCCTAGAGATTTGCTGTTTACACAGGCCCTAAGAAAGTTTGTCTGCAAGAAACAAGTTAATAGGATAACTTTATTGATTTTGAGCCACTGAATCCAAATCTAGCCTCATATTATATAGATTGGTACGGGAAAAAATAACCAAAATGCCATATCCTTTGCAGATTTGCGTGCTAAATCTAAATTTGAACCCCAAATTTGTCGGGCTTGTTGCATTTTCTCTTTATATGCTAAGCGTAGGGAAAAGCCTAGAGAATTTCTGTTCACACAGGCCAACCAAAAAAAATTGTCTGCACGGTACAAGTGACTGATTTCGTACGCAAAACTGTAAAGGATATTAGATTTTTTACTTTTTCGCAGGTAAATCTCTATAATCTGAGAAAGACCTTCAATTTTCTTAGAATCACCCAAGCTAGGGAAAATAGAAGGCACTAAAGAATTTCTGTGTACTAATTAAGTCACTACAAGTCGTTGCACTTAATAATATAGCATCGAAGTGTCTTTTTTCGCGTATACTGGTATTATCAAAATAAAGTGCAAATTATCCCTAGGGTTTTCCTTATTTTCTGCATGTAGAGAGAAACTGAGACGAGCAAGATAAATTCCGTGGCTAGATTTAGATTTAGCGGCTCAAAATCCATAAGGGTGGCCTAGTCACTTGTCTCGTGCAGACAAATTTTTTGTATGGCCTGTGTGACCAGAAATCCTACAACTTTTGCCTATTTTTTCCTTTTAGGAGGAAAATAAGACGTGTAGGAGAAGTTCTGAGGCCATATTTGGATTCAGCGGCTCAAAATCCATAAGACTAGCCTAGTCACTTGTCTCTTGCAGACAAATTTTTTGGATGGCCTGTGTGACTAGAAAATCCCTAGGCTTTTCCCTACTTCTTGCATCTATGCGAACACTGAGACATTTAGGAAAAATTCTGAGGCCATATTCGGATTCATCGGCTGAAAAAATCAAGAAGGGTAGCGTAGTCACTTGTCTCGTGCAGACAACTTTTTTTGTGGCTCTGTGTAATTTTCAATGCTCCCCCGGCGATCAATTGTTTTTTGCAGAATAGTTAAATTATTGGGAAATCACTATCATGCAGACTGGCCCTGGTTATTCATTCGGGGAAAACATTAACGAATTCTTAGACGTTCGTGGATCCACTCACCACTTACAGGGATACTACTCTTTGTTATTCTTTCGTGGATGGAGTAATTTACAGACAGACATTTCTAGTCATTTTCTACAGGCTTTATTAGCCACACTAGGCCCTCTTTACAGTATATGTTGCGCGTATGGGTAAGGGGGTGGGGCAGCGCCAACCAGTTGAAAATCAATGATTTTTTTAAGCTTGTGACACGTTTATCACCTAAGCAATTTTAAATATTATTTTCGTCGGGCCTGTCCCGCTGGCCAGGCCTCACTGATTTATGAGAATTGATATATTTTAGAGTTGAATTACGTCTAATTATTATAATCACATTGGGTGATATTGTTTTGTCTTTCAAAAAATAAAATTTTTATACTGTTAATATTGTCAGGTCACTCACTCGTTTATAAAGACAGTTTTGTCAGATGCAATATGTAATGTCTTTCTTTAGTTAATCACTTCACTGATTCGAAAAGACCATAAAACAATCTGTCGCGATTCACTTCTGCTCGCGCACTGTTTTTCTCAAGCGCAGGGCTATCATCACACACTCAAACTGAGAAACCACGTGACTTCAAACATTCATTTAAATAATAAGGAAACCGATAATAGCTTTGAAATTAGTGATGTCGTTAAATTGAATCAATTTCAATCGCAGAAAATCTCATAAAGACGAAATATTACAACTGTAGACATACCGCCCGCCTCGTGAGTGGTAACTGCACGATGAAAAGAAAAAACAGTAACTGCTTAATCAAGTATTTGTCTCTGACTGGTAACAGACAAATCTGAGTAATCGGAAGTTCGTATTCGGAATTGGCAGTTTTTACGCGGACAGAGCGTACTAAATCATCCTCTCCCTTGTAGCATTTAATTATACGACCTAACAACCATCTAAAAGGCGGCAGCGAATCATATTTTACAAGAAATATGTCACAGAATACGAGATTTATCTCTTTGTTGAACCATTTGTAGCGTTTTTGTAAAGACTTAAATAATCTACAGTCCAATTTCTCCAGAAAATCTCTGAAATTTGTTGTACTAAATGCCATCGATTTAAACGATTTTTCGAAATAAATTCCAATTAGCGTTCTGGAATACTGGTCAAAGGGGCTCCAATCAGAAAGTGATCTGGTTTTAGATATGGGAAGGCTTCAGGATCATTTGAAAGAGGGGCAATAGGACGGAAATTGAGGCAAGCTTCTATACGAGTAAGAAGAATATAAAACTCTTCGTATGTTAGTGCTACTACAATTCTTTTCAGATGGTGCTTAAAACTCTTAACTCTAGCCTTCCATAAACCCCCAAAATGAGGACCGGAAGGAGGTATGAAATGCCAAGACGTACCTTGAATTGCGAACTCATCATGCAAATTAGCATCCAGTCTAAGATTCAAAAGGCAATTTTTTAATTCCCGTTCAGCACTGTGAAAGGTCGTACCATTATCACGGTACAAGTGTACAGGTCTTCCTCACCTTCAAGAAAATCGCTGAAAAGCGGCGAGGAAAGCGACGGATGAATAATCAGAAACGCGTTCTAAATGGACAGCTTGCGTACTACAAACGAAAAATGCTACATAAGGTTTGTAACTCTTTCTGCCACGATCGGGAGCAAAGCGAACATTAAATGGACCTGGATAGCCCACACCAGAATGTATGAATGGACGATGTGGGGTTACTCTAAATTCAGGTAACTCCCACATAATTTGTTGAGACACGACTGCTCTCTCACGTGTGCACTCCAGGCAACATTTGATCAGTCGTTTAACCAAAGAGCGAGCTTCCAAAATCCAGTAACGCTGTCTGAGCATATGTAAAGTTAATTGCTGAGCGCCTTGTAAAGATCGAAGGTGGACATGCGTGGCGATAAGCTCTCTTATGTGGTGACGAGGCAAAATAATAGGATGCTTCTCATAAAAACTGATAGCAACATGCCGTAGTCTTCCACCTAACCTTAAGAGATTGTTAGAATCCAAAAATGGATTAAAACTGTTTAATATAGAGTTTTTCGCTATCACCCTATCTTCTTGGTTCAAAACTTTTCTCTCATTAGAAAATAGTTCGGGGTCATTTGTGGCCCATTTTCGCAAATGGAAACATCTAGCTTCTAATAAGAATGTTACTTGAGCTCGCGCCTGCTTAGCCTCAAACAGACTATCTGCGCCAAACAAAACATCATCGATGTAAATATTATTTTTTAATATAGCTTGGACTAAAGGAAATCTATTCCCTTCATCTTAAGCTAACTGCTTAACTACTTTTTTAGCCAAATAAGAAGCACACGCAGTACCGCAAATAATGGTTAAAAGTTTATAGACGACGACCCTTTTAGCAGGAGAAATCCAAACAATTCTTTAATAGTCGCAATCCTGAGGATAAACTAGAATTTGTCCGAACATTTTTTCAATTTCAGCCATATAAATGAAGCGATGTTATCTACATTTTATAATTATTGTAATTAAATCATTCAGAATCTTTGGACCGATGTGAAGATAAGAACCCAAGGAAGAATGATTGGAATTTAAACTCGAAACGTTGAAAACAACCCACAACTTAGTAGTGAAACTACTTTCCCTTAAGATAGGGCGATGAGGCAAATACACAGTTTGTGAAATAATATTCAATTCCTTTTCTTAAATAAGTTCCATGTGTCTAAGGTTTTCATATTTTGATAAGAAACCTGAGTATTGTAAGGATAATTCAGATTTCGTCGATAAACGACGAATTACTTTATTTAAAACGATCTTAGCTCTCTGCAGGGATGTCCCTATTTTTATGAGAGGACCGTTTTTGAAAGGTAAGCGTATCGTGTAACGTCCATCTTTTGTTCGTTGGTAATTCGTGGCGAAATGCTCATCACGAAACATTTCGTCATCTGTCAAAGTATTTTTAAAGGGAATTTTCTCCAACTCCCAGAACCTGGTTAAGTCTTCATGCAAGACTTCTGCTGAAATAGCCTGACGTGCTGTAATTGGAATTTTAATTTCTATTTTATTTGTGACTGAAACCGGCTCAAATAATATACAACCAAAAACGGTACTTTGCGAAGTAAGAGAACCTAATATACCCTGTTGGAGCCCAGGAAGTAAACGTGAGCCATATTTATTGGCCCCTAAAATCAAATTAACTCGATGAGAGCTAAAGGGATTTGGATCTGCTAACCCTAAATCCTTTAAGTGATCTACATTCCCTACGTTAGATCTTACAGGAGGAGTATATGATGTAAAGTGTAATAATACTAAAGCTTGGATGTGGACTTGGAAGGAAATAACAGCCATAGCGAGTAAGGTTGAGCGCGATAAATTTGGATGATTATTTAGGAAATGAAAGGACACTTTATTGTCTGCTTCTTTAAGCAGAACATGATTCAACCCCACCCCCAGGATGGAGTTGGCGGGATCATTCGATTGAGACGCGAGAGAACCTGAAACTCCCAATTCAGAAGTAACCGATGCAGAGTTAATTGGTGGTAAGGTGGGATTTGAATTATAATCATCGGAATGCAACAGGGATTTATGTCTCCTACCGCACTTGTAACATTTCATTTTACTAACACAATTATGAGGTCGATGTCTAGGCTCGAGACAATTATAACAACGATTATTTTTAGCAACTTCTGCACGGTTGTCCATAGACAAAGCTTTGAATTGGTTGCATTTAAATAAAGAATGATTATCCTTACAAAGGAGACACTTTGAGCTAGAAGTTCTATTGTGGCTCCTAACTCCCGATTGTTTTGAAGCCTTACTCTTTTCTTGAGAACTCGCACGAGGTTTTAAAGCTTTAATAGCCTTCAAAATACGTATGCGAGTCTCCAAAAATGAGTCAAGTTGCTGGTAAGTGGGATAATCAGTGCAAGAACCAATATGCATCTACCATTCCTTGAGAGTACTAATATCAAACATTTATCCATTATAAAAACAAGTAAATCGCTCCACGGTTATATTGCCTTTGCCAATTTTCCTTAGGTCGGTTTCAGTGCGTAGAATCGCCTGAGAAATCTCCGATAACTCAGAGAATAATGCCTCCATTTTTTCAAAAGAAGAAATTTAAATTGACAGTCGCTGATGATTCAGCTAAAATTAAAATGTCTTAATTTACAAACTAAACAACTGATTTACCTTAGTTTTAAAGTGCTCTGAATACAGACTATTTGGAGAAGGTAGGCTACCTTAGAGATGGTGCGAAGATATTGTCACCAGCTTGTATCCTTGCTCTGTGAATGCAAGCCTTCATATTTTCCAGCTTGTTCCTGTGTTTTCACTTAATAGAATTTCTCACTTTAGTGTTTTCTTTGATAATTTTACACTTTTGAATGCTTTTCCACGATCTTAAATCCAGCTCGAAGGACCATTTGTTTAGAGTTTATGCTTATAAGATAAATAATTTTGCCAGATCAGGAATAGAAACAGAAGAATCGTAGGAAATAATGAAGAGTTCAAGTTTTGTTTTAATTATAGAAAACTTGACAGACTAAGACCATTTTTTTAAGAACCACACAGATCTCGTTTATATAGACATTTTTGTAAGATATAATATGTGATGTCTTTCTTGAGTTAATCACTTTACTGATCCGAAAGGATCATAAATTGATCTGTCGCGATTCACTGCTACCCCCACACAATGGTTTTTCTCAAGCGACAAGGCAATCATCACACACTCAAACTGGAAAATCACGTGACTTCCAACATTTATTTACATAATAAGGAAACCGAAAATAGCTTTGAAATAGGCAACGTTAATGTTGATTTAACATTTTTGTGTGCTCGCCGTGGATAGCTTTCTGTCTCCATTGTATTTATAGTCTTCTATGGTTTCTACCCTGATATTCAAGGCCTCATCTGAGGAAAAATTCATGGGCGTGTAGTCAAGACCCGCTTTAAAAATGCTGCTGTAAAGCACGACATCTCGTTTGCTGTTAAAATAGTCTCGTATCTGTATAAATTGTAACTTATAGCATTTTTTGACAGCCATAACGCTCCTGCCACCTATATTTCATGTTAGAACTACCCGTTCATTCGCTGCATTATTGTAGTGCATTCGGTGCTTCATAATTTCTATGCAGATGATTCTGTTCAACTTTTCAATTTCGGTGTTAGACCATTTGATGAGTCCCAAAGAGTACTTGAGGACAGGGATGGCATAGGTGTTGATTGCCCTGATTTTGTTTGCCGAGTTCAAAGAATTCTTCATAATGTTCTAAATTTACCTAGTCCGGCCTCCATGTGGATATCATTGGAAAACTGCTTTATGTGATCGATTACTTGCTGCAGTTTCTGGGCTGAACTAGCATATAGCTTCAAGTAATCCATGTACAGAAGATGAGTCCCTTGATGACCATCCACATTATCATGTATTCTGATATATGAGGTAGACGAAACATTACCACTTCAAACAACTATAAAAAGACTTAAAACGAGAGATATTTCCCATGACATTTTCTAAAATATATACCAAAAAGAATGTATTTGTATTCAAAAGAGATGTCTCTGAAATAAATACTTTTAATTAATGCAGTTTTTATAATTTCCTTACTAGACAAATTTATAGAATAAAGTACAGGAATCTTCAAATTCATATTTTTATAGGTTAAAACAAATTTTTACAAACCAATTGAGTGTTATTGGGCGAACTACATATTTTGCACAGAAAACAATTCTGATCATTTCCGTTTCGTTTAGACCCTTCTTTGACTACACTTTAATCTTATTCGAATCGTTTCGTTTGCGCTGCATTCATTCCAATCGCTCTTGCATCTCTTTTCGACAGGCTTAAGCATTGAAATCATATTTTCAATTATATGATATAAAATCAATGGAAAAGTATCCATTTTAATAAATTCAAGCTTTCTCACCGGGGTGTCGTTGGCGTATTTTCACTGAGTACGCAAATATGCATGTCTTGAAAATTTCGACATATAAGCACGCGAAAGGCGTAATTACAAATTAAAAGATAGATATAAACGGATCGAAGAGATAGATACAAGATAAGGATGGATACATCGTTTGTTTTCATTTTAATCTTTGAGATAGAAAATCATTCAAACGGATAGAAATAGGACAATATTATGTATATAAAGGTTAGATTTCTTCAAAGCAATAAGAAATCTTTCGATCAAATGAAAAGTTTTTTCCCTTAATGGTAGAAAAATTGCTATTTTTAATAGAAGATCGTCTACACTCTTCATTTTTTAATAAAAAATAACCTAGTCCAATTAGCTTGATAATTTTCTCTAAAAAAATTGTAAGATCTATACAGTCTGCAAATAAAATTGTTTATTCCTCATAAGCTGTCTTGCTTCACTGATTATAACAGTTGTCATAAATAAAATCCCTCAAAGACCCAAGTAGATTTTCTTGAAAAATTTTCATTAACTCCTGACAAAAGTTTAAACTGTTTACTCTAGCGACATTTTTTTGTACGACAAGCCATTATAAACAATATATTTTTTATAATTCTGTGCTCCTCTACAAGCCAGCATTTTCAAGTTATTCGCGATAACCTTTTTAATAGCGTTAAATTGATCGTAAACAGTATAATAATACCTCTTAGAATTTTCACTATTTGCTCATTATTATTTAAACTATTTTTACAAGGAAAAATATACAATTAAGAAAACTAGATTTTTTTCAAATTGAAATATTAATTTATTGCACAAAATAAAACTGTTAATTTGCATCATATTTTCTCGTTTTACAAGACATTATTGATCCAGGGCTTTATTAACAAACGCCCTTATCTCTACAAACCATCATTTTGAAGCTCTTAGCGATAACCTTTTTTAAAACTGCGTATTTCAAAAATATGTATTGCTATTATTTATGGAGTAAAATAAGAGAATTAAATTTTTCGGTTGTAGCTTCTGAGTGATATATAACCTTATTAAGGAACATTTTTGTAAAATAAACGTGCCTAAATTCTTCAGAAAGTTTTCAGAAATATTTGATAAATATTTACTTTTTCAATTTATTATTATTTATTAATTTTTTATTTTAAACACTGTACTCAATTTTGAGGGTACGTTGGTTTGATGATAAGAAAAAACTAGCCTCTACCTTACTGGCAAAAACGAGGATATTATATATATTTTAGAAAAATTAGAATAATATTTTATTATTATTTATTCTTATTATTGTATCATATTATTATATTATATATTACTCACAGCGACGAAGGCGCATTGCTTTCAGACTTTATGCGACTTGAAACTAGACAAGCTTACTGCTGCCCGGCATACACTGTTAAGCAGCGCGTTCTATTTTACATGCGCAAAAATTATTCAATTTACAACTACGAAAAAAGACAAGAATCTGCCTTTAGATTATGTGGGTAAAGTATCACATACAAAAAATTACTTTTGTGGACGTATTGTGGACCCCAGTCATTTTAATCGCCTTAAACACTATCCGCTGATCTGATAATTGAAAAATAACATATAAAAACAAAACGAATTTTCGTTGCGAATAAATTCGAAGTAGGCAAAGCTGCATTTTTTGGTATCGAAACAAAAGAGGATACAATAAAGTGGAAATGGTAACCATACCCAATGTAGTGAGTAAATCTTATCACGAAAAAGTGATTTTTGTTGCAGGTAAGGATTACTTTTAAAACGATCCGGCGGGGCCCGCATGGATGTTCCACGCCTGGAAATCCAACAAGGACCCCGCTGAGGGTCCAGCTCTGCTGCCCTCACGAATCAACAATTAAAACTTCTAACAGTGATTTTCTGACAACAATTCAAGGACACTCTTTTGAAATTCGAACTCTGGCAATATGGATGTTCCATAGGAATCCCCGCAGGCGGCCCAGCTCCGTTGCCCTCACGGATCAACGATTAAAATTTTTAAGTCGAAAGGATGAATATTTTTTCGACATCAAAAATATTAAGGTTTCATGATTTCACACTTACAATCAGCGAATTTCTGACCAAAATCCAAGAACTCTTTTTTTAAATTCGAACTCTGACAGTATGGAAGTTCTATAGGAATCCCCGCAGGGCGCCCAGGTCGTTTGCCCTCACGGATCAACGATTAAAATTTCTTTGTCCAAAGTGTGAATATTTTTTAACACCGCATCTTTTAAGGTTTCATCATTTCAGATTTACAAGCAGTGAATTTCTGACCAAAATTCAAGAACACTTTCTTCCAGTTTGAACTCTGACAATATAAAAGTTCCATAGGGGTGCCCGCAGGGGGCCCAGCTCGGTAGGTCTCATGGATCAACGATCAAAATTTCTAAATCGGATGTGTGAATATTTTATATCCTAACAAATGGACATAAAAAAATAGGTTTAAAAATATGGTTCATGCGTTCTAAATTTTAACAAAACTATAAATACAACTGTCCCGAAAACAATTTTTTTCCTGCTTTTTTAAAGGAAGGAGTGATAAGTTCCATCTTGATGAAAAATTCTAAATGTTCATAAAAAATTACAGTGTAAAGTAGACTGCAACGGTAAAAACGACATATTACGTGAAGAAAAATTGTAATCAATTAAAATTTTTTATTTAATAATTGTTTTATTGATATACGTGTTAACAGTTCGTGTATTTTACATTTACATAACGTCGTACAATAATAAATAACTAGAAAATGATAGCATAACATCTGTTACGTTAACTTTTCTGAACTCTAAATTATGATCATGACTTTTCACCGAGTTTCAACTTGTCGGTTTAGCGCAGTGGTGATTTACCTTTTGGAGTAGTACTGTTCCAGTAACAATATGCAGTGCTGGCCCAGCACTGACAGCCCAGTACAAAATAGTGTTATCATCGCAGGGATATGCCAGTACAGGTGCTAGCACTGGCGTTGGTCATTGCCATGTAGGACATCCCCTGAGGACCATTTCAGTGGCCCCACCACCCACGCAAATTAAATTTTTTTTCGGCCAAATATTTAGCGCAGAGTTTTTTCAAATTTGTATAACCAAAATTAGAATGTTTACATCACCGGAAGTACCTGTTTTCTTAGAAAAACACTGGCGGGGCCAGCGAATCGTTTCGCTGGCCCCGACATTATCCAAAATCGACTTTATATGGGTGCACTATTTTCGTCTTTGTTTGTTCAAATTTGTGCAACCAATTTCAACTCCTAAAAAATACCCCCTGTGCGGAAAACACAGTGCTGGGGCCAGCAAAACGTTTCGCTAGCCCCCACATCCAAAATAAAGTTTTTATATGAATGTATTATGGCCCAAATTTGAACAAATTGAGACGAGAATAATATACCCGTGTAAGGTTTATTTTAGATAATGTCGGGGTCAGCAAAGCATTTCGCTGTCCCCGTTATGGCGTTTACCGCACAGTGGGTAGTTTTTAGGGGCTGAAATTGGTTGCACAAATTTAAACGAATGAAGAGGAAAATAATACACCCATCTAAAATTAATTTTGGATAATGTCGGGACTAGCCGTAAATTTCGCTGGATCCGATATGATATTTGCCCAACAGGGGGTTGTTTTTTAGTAGTTAAAGTTCGTTGCACAAGTTTGAACAAATTGAGATGATAATACTCCCGTGCAAATTTTATTTTGGATAATGTCGGGGCCAGCGAAACGTTTCTCTGGCCCTGTCATTGTGTTTTCCGCACAGGGGGTTGCTTTTTAGGGGTTGAAGTTTGTTGCACAAATTTGAACAATTTAAGATGAAAAAAATAAACCCATTTGAAGTTCATTTTGGATAATTTCGGGTCCAGCGAAACGTTTCGCTTGCGCCGCCATGGTGTTTGCCTAACACGGGGTGTTTTTTAAGGGCTGAAGTTGGTTCCACAAATTTGAACAAACTGAGACGAAAATAATACACCCTTGCAAATTTTATTTTGGATAATGTCAAGGCCTGCGAAACGTTTCGCTGGCCCCGCCATTGTGTTTTCCGCACAGGGGCTATTTCTTAGGGGTTGAAATTGGTTGCACAAATTTGAAGAAATCAAAACGAAAATAATTCACCCATATAAAGTTGATTTTGGATAATGTCGGGGTCAGCGGGACGTTTCGCTGGATCCGATATGACGTTTGCCTAACAAGGGGTTGTTTTTTAGGGTTTGAAGTTTGTTGCACAAATTTGAAAAAATTAAGACGAAAATAAGACACCCATCTAAAGTTAGTTGTGGATAATGTCGGGGCCAGCGAAACGTTTCACTTGCGCCGCCATAGTGTTTCTCTAACACGGGGAGTTTCTTAGGGGTTGAAATTGGTTGTACAAATTTGAACAAATCAAAACGAAAATAATGCACACATATAAAGTTGATTTTGGATAATGTCGGGGTCAGTGGTACGTTTCGCTGGATCCGATATAACGTTTGCCTAACAAGGGGTTGTGTTTTAAGGGTTGAAGTTTGTTGCACAAATTTGAAAAAATTAAGACGAAAATAATACACCCATCTAAAGTTAATTTTGGATAATGTCAGCTAGCGAAATATTTCGCTGGCCCCGCCAGTGTTTTTCTGAGACATCAGGCACTTCCGGTGATGTACAAATTCCAATTTTGGTTGTACAAATTTGAACAAATTCTGCACTAAATATTTGGCCGGAAAAAAAGTTAAATTTGCATGGATGGTGGGGCCAGCGAAATGTTCCTCCTCGCATGGATTGCCCTCATGAATTCCACAAGGCTGTAATAAAAATGGTCATTAAGTCGAAAAATTCCCCCGCCACATTGGATACGGTTCCCATGTCAAATTTATTGTATTTTCTTTGGTTTCGATGTGAAAAAAACAACTTTACCTGCTTCAAAATTAGCCGTTAAAAAATTCATTTCTCTTTTTTCTCTGTTATTTTTCAGTTATCAAGGCACTTAATAATATTTAAGGTATTCTTCAGATTGAGTTACATAATTAATGCGAAATGAATGGAAAATTTAAAATATGTTTTTTAGTCATTTTTCACGAAGATTCAATTGCCATGGTTATTTTGGCATCAGGTTACTATTTATAAATTAGTTTGTGACCAATTTTTCAATAAGAAATGTTGCAACTGACATCTTATGTCAAAATTAGTATCTGGTAGCACTCATACAAATTCAGTGGTGTTTTTTTGACATCAAAAAATAGCATGGTATTATTATTTACTTTAATCCTTGATATGGATCGATATGTGACCTATTAAAAATTGGATGCTGTTCTCGCACAGTTGGAGAAGGCATTTCCTTCTATACCTTTAATTTTAATAGGGGTTTTAAAGTTCGAATTGGGGCTAAAAGTCGGGTGTCTGAAGAGAAGGTTCCGCTGGGGCTAGGTACGAGCGTGACAAGGGATGTATTCTACCGTGTAGTATGTAAAAGGGGGTCTGCGTTGGTTGAATGCTTAGAACTATATGCTTTTGTTTTCCTTAATGGCAGATTCGGTGGCGATTATGCGGCTAGCCTCACTCGCGCACAATCTCTGTAGTACTGTTATCTTTCGACCAAAGAACGGTCAGGGGAGCTATCCTGGGAAAGCGTACGACTACAGTTGGGAAAATTATATGGAAGGAGTCTAGGAAGGGGCTTCCTTGATAGGCTGGCTGTCTGGACTCCTACGCAATAAATATGGAGTCTGTCGACACAGTAAAGAGAAGCTTATCTCTGCTATTACGGCTGCGACATCGAGAGCGGGAATAATTTGTAAAGCGTTTGTACCTTTGAGGGAAAAAAGCCTTGGTATGACTGGGCGTGTTTTAATAGTAATGCGAGTATAGAAAGAGTCTGAAGTTATGTAAAAAGTCAGGGTTCACACAAGAAGATATTCTTAAATTTAATGTAGATAAAGTACCTTTTTACGACATTTTACTAGAAATATATCAGTGCATCATTTAAAATTTTTAGTTTGTCTACCGACATCAAGTGGGTTGTTAGGCTAATACACAAGCTTTTCAAAGAAAGTAGTGTGAATGCTTTTATAAGTTCTTATTTCAATAATCTTAAAGTACACTAAAAGAAACTAGTTTAAACAAATAATTTTACAAAATTTACTTTTTCCGATACTGCCCTCTGCGTGGGGAATAACCCATTTAATAATTATAATTAAAATTAAATTAAAATCAAGAAAGAATCAATGCGATGGACTGGCCAAATCTTAATACTTTTGAGTGGAATAATCGACTCATTTAACACTCGCTGCAGTTCTATGATACCAGTATAATGCGTAAATGAGAATATTACCCGGCGGCTAATAGAGAAAGAGAAGCTACACTACGTCCAACCGCGGACAGGCATTCAATAGAGGAACTGCCAAGTTTCAGGACAAAGAGAAATATCAGCATCCAGGGTTCCCTTAAGCCCAAAGATCTGGCTCAACTAGACGACGAGCTTCGTGGAGATTTTTACATTAGAATCTCTACTATCAATTGTAGTGTGTATAATGCAGCGAGAACATTTGGCGGATGCAAACCGTAAAACAAGAAGAACGATTGACAGCGTCTGAACTGCTGATCCGTCATCACACACTCAACAAGTTAGAGCTGCTGAACACCAGGCAGCATCTTGTAGGCAGAATGTGGGTACTATCCTGAAGCTAGGAGAAATCTAGAGTGGAGAGGCTCTTTCAAGACCCTCCACTTAGTTTTGATTGCCCGTCCAACCCGGAGCAGGTCGAGGCATTTTGGAGAGAAGTCTATGAAGTCTGGCATGTAGTGAAAGAAAACTCGAGGAACATAAAGATCTTCAAGGAGCTGTGCTTTGCCTTTATAACAAATGAGGAAGAATGTCCACCTATCGCTATCGAGCAGGTACAAAAAGTAGTAAGAGGTATGAACAACTATTTCAGTCCAGGATTAGATGGTATCAATACCTGCTGGGAGAAAGGCTTATTCCGGAGTGGTTTCATCTACACATCGTGGGGTGCATAGCGAGATTGATGCCGCTTCCGACAACCAGATTTACAATCTCACCTGGAAAACACCGTGTGACAACTAACAACGTCACCTTTTAGAGAGATATCTTTCAGAGTGACACCATCAGCCCACTCCTCTTCTGCCTCACATTATTGCGACTTTCTCTCCCACTTCGCCATTCTCAAGGGTACTTCTGTGGCTAAACTGGAAATCAAAAGCATAAGGTTACTTATGTATTTTACATGGATGTTTTCAATCTATAAGCTAAAAATAAAGATCAACTAAATCTAGGTCAAGATACTGTCAACGTGTGCGTCCCCAAAGACCCTGACCTCGTCGATAGAAGTGCTATGCGACACTTCAGCAGTGGAGAAACATATACATACGTGTGCGCGCTACAAAGCCGCATTGAGGACGTAGAATCTATCCTTGGATTATTCGCAAGGTGAAGAAGCTTTTCTGTACAAAGCAGCTTAGGTGGCTGCGCAAAGACTTAGACTGGACTTCAGTATCAGGTGTGTGTGAAATACAGCAAACATTACCCATCTTATGTACTCACTTCTGAAGGTTCTAATCAAGAAAGCACAGAAAAAAAACTTGCGTGAACAGCTCCTTACCAAGAGGATGCACGGGATCTTCTATACAAATGTGAAGAATCAATCGATTTCGTATGAGCTAGCGTTTACTAAATTGATATCACCCGGATTGAAGTCGGGCTCGGACGGTTTTATTTTGGCGCATTAAAACGGTTGCATTTTAACTTTAACATTCAGCCGTCCCGTTTAAAGCAAGAAATTTTCGATAAAAGCTGCAGAGCATGTCATGCACACTTCGAGCCATTAGGTTACATACAATCCAGTTCTCCAACTCATGCTGGTATGGCGTACCTCCAAAGGCACATTGCGGCACTAAGAGTGCCTTGATACCATCTCTGTCACTCTTATGCAAGAATATTAATACCAAGGAGAATAAAAATAGAGAGGCATGGAGACATTATAAGGGAGTTGCTACGATTATATCCGAAATATTCTGTTAAGCTAATCGTACTTATCATCGGAGCTCTCGGAAGTGCCAAAGAATCACTGGTCAATAGCCGAAAAAGCATCCATGCGTGTCAAAGAAATGTATTAAGTCCGTCACAGACTGTAACTATCTAGCTCACAGTCGTTATACGTGGTAGCAAAGCGTTGCGTAAAATATTCAGGATGGCTAGAAAACGTTGCATCAAGAAGAAAAAATGTAAGGTTAATAATAAACGTGAAGTTTCAGATAGTTGACAACAAAGCAAGCTTCATATTCTTATCGTTGACAAGTAAAAAGTTTCGTTTTTATTTATTTTAATGACTACACTATCAAGTTCATCGTAGACATAGTTTCTCGTTATCGGCACTTGCGGGCACACATATCTTCTCGCATTACTGGAATTATTGACAATTAGAGTAACATCTTATCTTGGGCCTTTAAACTCCTCCAGAAATATAATTTTGTATAATTTTTTAAATTTCAATTCGAGTTGAATCCTTAGCTTGTTGAGGTTTCAGACGTACCGGTTTACTCCCTGGTTTTTAAAGATGTTCATTTCTAAAAGATTCGTACATCCTACTCACTTTATATCTTTTATAGAAAAATCGCGGTTATCATCTAAAAAGCAAACCAAGTCCTCTATTTCTTCTTGGGGTCTATTTTCTCCGAAGTCGATTTCTTGTAGTATGATGGGTTGTTTATTTGATAACATTATTTTCACAGTCGGCGATTTTCATAGCTCTCAAAATTGTTGAGTCCTTTGGTCAAATCTTCTGTTTTTTTCGCAAATTGAGAACGGGTATAGAATGTGTTCACGTTGATTTCAGAGCAGTCACAAAGTTTGCTCCAGTCAAATCTTCATGTATTAAGGAAAGTTTCAAACTTAATTTCGTTTTTTGTGACCTCCTTCAACAATTTTTAAATCGAGTTATTGCTGATTTCTGAAATTTGTAACCATCCATTTTGTTTCCTCTATAAATTGTCTCAGCGGGCGCTTCAGTGTAGCCAGGTTAAGATTTTAGAGTAAAAATAAAAACAGATCTTTTTAATTTACAACAACGTATTAAGGTATTTATTTTCCTACTGATCATTACAACTCTAGCTTAAACCCTAGTATTTTGTGTAACAGATGCATGTATGTGTGTGCGTGTGTCTGTGGGTATGTGCGAACATTTCAGTACTAAATGTAGTTGTCGTGTGTAGAACGGTTACATCGTGAGTGTCTATGTGATGAATGTGAATCTAATGACATAAATTTGAATTGCTTGCGGTTTGGTGAGATTGGAAAATAATACTGAACGGAGGCGGAAAGAATAGAATTACCTTACACGTTATTCCGGTTCCTGAAATGATAAATAAAAAGAGAACGTTGTAACGTACAAATACGGAAATCGACAACAATCGGGTTTACAAATATGCGCGCCCTCAGGTGCTCCTGTTGTGTACGATTTTATGCCACAGTGTTTTTATAAATGTCGGTAAAGTCGGACATAGTAATAAATGACAACTACAGGTGCTCCTGTCAGTTAACATTTATGTCTTTGATTTTTGTAACGACAAGTGCTCCTGTTCGTTTCAGAAATCGTTTACGCATCCGTAAAATCCGTTGCAAGTCTAAGTGCTCCTATTCCTTGTGATTCTCGTCGGTACTCCCACTACCATAGATGCAACTATTGACAGGAAAAGCATGAGTATTCCCATGGGCACGAGCTCTTCGATGCGATCGGTTTGCCGTGTCCAGTTAAACTGCTCTTCAGGGTGTGAAGAAGTCGCTTAAATGGAGTGATCTCGGTGATGGTTGTCGGTTCGCTAGAGGTGGGGATAGAGGCTCGCTAAGCTCGGCGACGGGAGCTCGGTTGACGTGTGCGTTGGCCGATCGCACGTTAGCGTCCTCTCTGGAAACTGCGTCATCTTATATTTTGACCTTTTTTGTCTGAATTTCGCGAGTCCCAACTCCTCACGTTCCACTTTTGATGTTTTTCAGGGCCCCGTCACTAAATCTGTGATTTTGCGCTAATTTCTCTAACTGATGCCACTTTAGTTTTCTCTATGTACCTTTCAGTTGCATGTCGCATTCAAATCTTATTTCATATCTATCCTCTTTCTATTACGAAAGACCCATGATACCCCTTCTTTCTTTTTCCATAATCTCCCGTGCACACGCTTGTGTAATTCTGCTTCCCTTTCCCTTTTTTAGTTTCTGTTTAAAATTCCAGGCTCTTTTCAGTTGCCTGACAATCATTTTCTCTCATCTCATTTCTTCTCTCAGCATATAACCTGGACAGCTGCAACTCAATTCCATAATCCCTCTAAAAAATCTCTCATGCAGACTTTCTACTCTCTCATGCTGTTTCCCGACACAAACTTCTACTCCATAGCTTAACACTCACCAAACTAGCACATCGATCTTTCACACACAAATCATCCAGTCGTCCTTTAATCATCTTTTACCGATACCCACTCTCATCATCAGATTCATTCATCTTTCATTATTCGCTACTAGCACTACGTCATCAGTGTATGTGGTCGTCCGCTAAGAAAGAGACCTAATGCGTCAAAGCTAAACTTTACAGAACGGGGGATTGTGGTAGAGTACGCAAACCAGCATTTGAATAGTGAGGATGCGTCTACGAAAATCGCCCCCTTCACTTACTACTAAACCTTTAGGCGTTGTATCCGTGAGCTCCACTCGCATCTGTCCGATTCGGCTACAGGCAGTAGTGGTGAGTGATGGGGCTGGTTTTCGCGGACCTCTCGTTTAGTTTCTGGGTACGCTTAGTATACCTATGTTTTTAGCTCAATAGCAAGAAAAGTAATTCACTTTTAAAAATGTTGATTATTGAAAATGAAAAAAGTAGCGAAAAAAATCAATTTTTCTCGTATTAGGTCCCTTTCTTCGCGGACGATAACATATGCTAATGAATAAAGTTTGTCTCTTTTTAACGTGGTCCCTCCTTTCCCTTTCTTCTCCACCTTTTCCTCTAAATCTGCTAGACGAACACTAAATAAAAGTGGACTCAACTGACACCCCTGTCTGAGCCCCCCTCCTATCCAGAATTCCTCCTCTTTCTTTTCTCCTATCTTCACCCTTATATTAGTTTCCACAAATGTTCCATATTTTCTCTCTATTGAACCTTCATCCACTCCTCTATCTTTCAGTGCTGTCCATAACACCCTCGTGATAACTGAGTCAAATGCTGCCTTAAAATCTGAAAAAAGTGCGACGAATTTCCCTTTCTTATGCCCTAAGTTCCAATTTCCTAAATAGTTAAGCACGTAGATGTTACATGTGGTCCCCATCCCTTTCCTAAGCCCCGTTTGGTTGTGTGGTATACTTTCCTTTTCTTACACTTGTCTTTCCAATCCTGTACTCCATTTCTCCGGCCGCCCTTCTCCCTGTCTCTTTTTCGCTGTTCTCATCCCCCTCTAGAGTTTTTCTTCCTTCTCCCTTCACCCTATTTTCCACACCCCCTAACAGACCCTTGAAATACGCCGTCCATTCATTAATCTCAATTTCTTCATTTATGCCCTTCCTTTCTCCTCTTTCCCTGTTTATGACTTGCCATTCCCTCCCTTCCTTTACCGCTTGCTTTTCCTCTTCCATGTACCTTTCTTTCTCATTCTGTCTTTTTCCCTTATCATTCTTTTATGCTATTTTCTTCCCCAATTCAGTTCCACTTTTTCATTTTCACCTTTTCTCCATTTTCTTAAAATCTTCTTTATTCTATCTTGACTTTATTTTCATTCATCATAACACCAGCCTTTCCAAACTCCCTCTTCTTCTTTTCTCGCCCTCATCTCTCCCCTTATCTTATCAATCAGTCCTTTATGTTTATCTAGCTCATAAAGTTTAAAGTGCTCATAGTCTAGCTCGTTTCCTACTTCCATTCTTACCATCAGTTTCCTTATTATTTTTTCTACCAGAACATAGTCTATCACGGTATCCCCGATACCCACGTACGTAAATTCCCCTTCTTCCTCCACTTTGGTATTATCGTTAGAAGTAAATTATCACGCTTCTCGTTACAGGTAAAGTAGCCTCTTACACTCCCGATACATTTCCTTGTGTTTTTAGTTTCTTATGAAGCTCTTATTTCCTGTATTCCACACTTTTTTCCCTTGTTCCCCAGTCCACGCATTCTAGTCGCTCGCGTCAGCACTAACCCCTTCTTCTTTTCACCTGATTCTTTTTCGCTGCATGCATCTTCCACTCGTATGCTTTCAGTAACGATCTTTCTATGTCTTTACAATCTTTCTCGTAAACCGTTACCCTTGCTTTTTAACCCTGAAACATTCCATAACGCTACTTTCAGTGTCTATCTTCTCCTCTCACATCAGATTTTTAACCCCTTCTTCTCCCTTTTCACTGTTCACATCCAGTCCCTTGATCATTACATTCTTTTTCCTCTTTAAACTTTGCTCCCCCCTTTCGTCTCTCGATCTGTATTAATCTCCTATGTAGCCTCTCACTCACTACATGCAAGCTCACCCACCCTTCGTTGCGGCCTGGATAATGATTGCCTCTGTCCTTCTTTGATTAGTGCTTACTTAGAATTTACTCACTATCTCTTCTATTACACTCATCTCCTTCTTCCTATTTTCAGCATATTCTCTCTCCTCATTTTCCTTTACTTTATCTTTTTCGCCTTTCCATAATTCTTCTCACGCTTCCCATTTCTTTCATGTTTTTTGTTCCTCCTCCTTGAGCTCCTCCCTTGCCTTTTATATCCTCAGAATGTCACATTTTCCTCTCTTAATCCTGTAAACATTGCTCAAATCTTCATTACCAATTTCCCCTCACCCTTTTCTCTTTCCGGCGTTTTTCTTTCTATACTTTTCTTACTATTTTTAACCCCCTCTAAATCTTTACTCCCCTCTTTTCTTTTTCCTTTTTTCTCTGCTGATTTTCCCCTCCACTAACTACACGCACACTGCTTGTTGCAGTCATTCGTTTCCGCCAATCGTCTAGAAACCTGCTCTATCCCACACTATGTGAGCGCTATACTGCTTTGTGGAATTTTTGGAATTTTGTCGGTCTACCATAGCCGCCTTAAGCCCGCTCACTTTAACTTCCCGAAGTTCCTCTTTTGACCAGTTATCCTCGCTTCTAACACTCTTCTCTCGCTTAACTTTCACAATGCAAAAAAATCCAACTTAACATAAAAATCAGCCCTTTTTTCACTTTTTTCGCCTCATTCACACTTTCATTCACACCTTTATATCGCACTCCGTCTCTCACCCCTACCTTCTTTACTCACCGCAATTTTACCCTACTCACTGTTCTTTTCCTTTCTGAATAGCCAAAAAGCTACAGCACAAAAAAATACCGTAACTCTACTATAGGTACCGTAAACGGAAGCCATTTTTAAATCTATTATTACTTTACA
This sequence comes from Belonocnema kinseyi, assembly GCF_010883055.1. Classification (NCBI taxonomy): domain Eukaryota; kingdom Metazoa; phylum Arthropoda; class Insecta; order Hymenoptera; family Cynipidae; genus Belonocnema; species Belonocnema kinseyi. Next base: position 118,343,271 of record NC_046662.1, read on the forward strand.
TAAAAATCTTGAATAACCCTGCGTGCGATGAAAGCATAAGTAAATTGAATAAGATTAAATTTAGTCAATATTTGTGCAGCTACACTGAGATTGCACATCAAGCATCATTACGCAAAATTATCAAATACAAAAAATATACGCTACATTTCACTATTAATTTAGAGATAGACATACCTTTTCTAGCCTCCGAATACTTTAGACTCTGGGTGATCGCACCATAGACACGGAAACGCTAATCGCTACGAGCCACTCTCTTTTGTCTATTTTCGACTGCAATATAAATATAAATGAAGTTTCTATATTAGAATTGACTTATCTTAGAGTAATAATGGTGGTCAATAATAGTAGATGATTTCAGATTTAATTTTACAAGTGACTAGAGACCACTACCAGACTATTCCTGACTACTACTGAATCGCAAAAGTATTCACATGATTGATACGAGATAGCAGTCAGGAGAATACTTAGAACCCAGCCCACTAGTATGCATTTACCTTTTATTTGTATTTTATCCTTTTACTACCATGCGTCTTTTCCATACATCACTCCATTCCTCCTTACTTCGAACCCTCACAATCTGCAACCTTTGAGCTTCACTCACGCACCGGAACTCCATTTTATTGATATATGAGAATGCTTGGAAAATTTTAGGATCTTAAATCACTTTATTTAAAAATGTATGGTCATAAGTTTTATTTTATTTTAAAGGCCTATAGGTATCGATATAGAAAAAGGGGCTCTAATTTTGAAAGCGCATACCAAAATTGATGCAGCAGAAATGGGACTTTTAGCAGCTTGTGGCTGTGCGCAAGTAATCGTAACGAAACTTCCATCAGTGGGAGTGTTGTCTACTGGAAACGAATTACAAGATGTAGGAGAACCGTTGAAGGAAGGACATGTGTACGACAGTAATAAAATAACCCTGATGACCATGCTACAGAATTCCGGGTATGCCCCTGTTGATATGGGTATTTCCTACGATAAGTAAGTACTGATTAGAAAAAAGCTACTACTAGTGATTACTCGAAGGTGCAAAATAGCGAATTATGCTCATATTTTAAGTAGTTCAAGGGTTCTTTATTTTAAGTCTATTGATACGTAACGCTTCTCTTCTAATTTCTGCGTTGTTTCTGAAGCGTTCAAAATTGACCATAATTTCAATGCTTTTGTCTACTTTCTTTTAATTTGAAATAATATTATGTTACGTAATGCACCTGTAAAATTCAATATTTCAAAATATTTTTTGTATTTTTAGGAAAGACGATACAATACGTGCTCTCAGAAAATCTTTAGATCAAGTTGACGTTTTGGTAACTACAGGTTCTGTATCTATGGGCGATAAGGATTTGTTAAAACCGATTCTTAAAAAAGAATTTAATGCCTTCATCCACTTTGGTAAATAATTGAGTTATTACTCAGTTTTACACAAAATAAAAATAAAAGATTTTTCAAAAGATTTTAGAAAATACTTAAGCTCTGTATATAAGCAAAAGAAAGTCGATTTCGAAGTTTTTTCTATTATTCGTATGCAGTATATTATTCTTGAAATTTAGTGTTGCTTCTTGTAAAATTCAAAAGACACAATTCATTCTTTGGAGTTCTTCAGACCAATTTTTTGGAACTTTTTGCGCATATTCTACTCATTGAAGCAAACATTATATTAGAATTCAGTTTTCTTATTCAAAAGGTTTCCAACTGTACATTTAAAGAAAAAGAGATTAAAAGGTACAAATAAAATCAATTCAAGAGTTGTTAAAAAATAATACCTATCTACATTATATTACAGGACGCCTGAATATGAAACCTGGAAAACCAACCACCTTTGCAACTTGTAAACACAATGGCAAGAAGAAGTATATTTTGTGTTTGCCTGGAAATCCCGTGTCTGCAACTGTTACTGCCTACTTATTTGTACTGCCATTGCTTAATCGTTTAAATGGAAATTTTTCGAAGCCCGTTATTCTTAAAGCAAAAGTAAATAGAAGTTCATATCTGCTAATTATTAATCATATTCGATTTTCATCTTTCTTGGCTATTCTGCAAGATATGTTAGTATTATGCTTTATTTTGTAAATAGTTTTTAAAGAATTAGAAATGGAAGTATTATTCTTAAAAGAATGTCTCAAATCGTGCCTGGCCTAGCCTCGGCTCAGTCCTGGTCTACTCTCACGAAAGATTTGGACAGGACTTTATTCCAAACTAATCCGAAACGGCCTACAGCTCTCTCTTAATTCCAATGTCACCTAATTTCGTCCGAAAGGTTAGTGCCGAATGGACTATGAGCCAGGAATCAGAAAAAGTGGTTAATAGTCATCATCTCCTTAATCTCTTTAGATAGATACAATAAGTTTGCTTACGTACAGTTTTTGGGATCGCTGGTTTTGCATTTGATGTTAAAAATTACAAAATGAAGATGACAAATGCTATACAGGGACAACATTTTCGACTAAACTATGATAACAGAAATTTTTGGAATTCAAACGGTGGACTTCGCATAACGGTCATGAATGTTTAAAAAGAGAATTGAACTTACAAATATCAAAATTAGGTTTCTTAATACACTTTAAGAAATTCGTTTAAAAAATTCTAAACTACAGCTAAAAGTGCGAAAGTGTTCACAGCAAGAACAATTCTCGATACAAATATTTACGTTTCTAATTTGCCTACTAAATATATATTAATTTCTTATTTTTATTTTAATATTTTGTATTATTATTTTATATATTGTGACCTTAAAACCACAGGGCGCTATTTTCAATATTCACAACTTTACAGGAGAGGCATTTCAAAATTGGGTAGTTTGCAGTAAACGTGTATACGTTTACTGATGACGAGAAGTCTATTTTCTACCTGTTTCCTGAAAGAAAAATTAGAATACTCATACAATATTGAACTTTGATATTGCCAGATATTTGGTATAATAAATGATTACATTTTAAGGAGGAACTTAAGTATAGATAGAATTTAAGTGAGTTAAATATGAAGTTCATTTCGTGTTCAATTTTCATGTATTTCAATTTCACGTTAGAAGCTGTTTTGACTTTTGCACTCATTATCATCTTTTTTTATTGGATAGACAGTAAAGATTGCATTAAACAACCTTTTGGTGCCGTTATCTCGTTTTTGTTAAAAAAAGTCTGGTGAAATGAAAAAATTCAAAAGATTATTATCAGAGTCAATAATTTAATCGAAATATAAAAATTCTTTCACATTTTACGACGTTTCGACCTCAATCTATCGGTCATCCTCAGGCAAATTATGTCTTATATACAATTTTTAAGCATCAAAAATTGTAATTCGATGAAAAAAAGTGAGACGGCTGGATATCATTTCCGAAACACATAATTTTTTTAATTGGGAAAACCTCTCACTTTTTTAATCGAACCACAATTTATGATATTTTAAAAATTGTATATAAGGTGTAATTTACCTGAGGATGACCGACAGATTGAGGTCGAAACATCGCAAAATGTGAAAGAATTTTTATATTTTGATTAAATTACTGACTCGGATTATTCCTTGCCTTTTTCTTTCAAACTTAATCGTAAGACCAAAAAAAAATTGAACAAATGTTCATATTAAGTTAACTATTTGGATCGATCGGAGAAATAAATTTTGCTTCTTAATACTGAGAAGTTGTTTTAATTTTTGTTAAAAAATTGGTCTATAACGTACTGTGAAAAAATGGGATACTTCGATTTTATACGTATAAGATACGGTCCAACTATACGTCATGACATCGGAGAATGGATCAACACTCAACGGAGGTTAGTCCACCTAAGTGAACAATGTACCTTTCTCATTCGATGTAGAAAGGAATCCCTGATTCCAGTTCATTTACAGAATAGTACTAAGAAATTTAATTTAACTAATATTCATTATCAAATTTATACAAAAAAAAAGATTACCTGCTTGTCCGTCGTTTGATTATCGTTGGTTCGCTCAAGTGTTTTAAAATGTAACCTTAATTATTGGGAGCCTCTTTTAATTTTTTGAGGTTTTCCCAATTTAAAAAATTATGTGTTTCGGAAATGATATCAAGTCGTCGCACTTTTTTTCATCGAACCACAATTTTTGATGTATTAAAAATTGTATATAAGGTATAATTTGCCTGAGGATGATCGACAGATTGAGGTCGAAACGTCGCAAAATGTCGAAGAATTTTTATATTTTGATTAAATTATTGACTCGGATTATTCTTTGTCTTTTTATTTCAAACTTGATTGTAAGACCGAAAAGAATTTAACAAGTGTTCATATTAAGTTGATTATTATTTTAATACGATGTTTGAAATCTTTTTCGATTCACGTCGTAGCAGGTACTTAATTAGGAGGTTGGTGCAGTTTAGGGTTCGTCTTTTTTTGCTGTTGTCCATACACTGCGACCACGAGCGTTGAAGGTGACGTTTGTCACCTTCCTGATAGTCTACGAAGTTTCTTACAATACGACAGGTATTTAATCAAACCGGCTTCTAAGCTTCTGTCAGTACCCTACTGGCTTCTAAATGTTAAATATGTGCAATGCATCTAGCGTGCACATTACATGTGGCTAAAAGAACAATAGGGTAAATTAATGCATTCTAGGTTAAGGAAATAAACACCTGTCAGCCACCACTTGATGAAATACCTTTTTGGCAATAAATTCTGGGGCTAAAAATCCTGTCTTAAATTGCATTGACGAATCCTTCCGTTTATGGAAATAGGACGCCGTTTTTCTGCCAAGTATTGGATGCTTGACTATCCATTTCAAGTTGAGCTATCTATTGAAAATTCTGACGTCGTAAACTACGTCGCAAACTATGCAGTAAACTACGACGTATTTTACGACATTGTTCACGGCTCAGTGTTCAAGGTATATTTTGTTTAGTTCCTCATAAAAATGGAATCGAAAATGATAATAGAAATTTGTTTTGAAGTTAACAATTATTGAATAATTAACAATTAAAGATTAAACAATCACAAGCACGCGATAAATCGACGACAGTTTATGTTTAACTGATAAGTGTGTAGATCAAAAAAACTAAGGCCGTATAATTTAAAATTGTCAGGAGTTTGTGAACTTGAGAGTTGCAAGTTTACACGGCAACTCGGGACGAGATGATAAATCCTCTAAATATTCTACAAAGTTCAAACGAATTATGGAAATTCTTTTGTATTTCTTTAATTCTTTTAGGGTTTTTTTAATTCTCTTAAAATCTTTATAATACACCATGATTTATTTTTAATTTCTCCAAGTCTTCTGTATTCTCTGAATTTTTATGAATTTCCTGAATTCTTTAGATTGTCAGATTTCTTTTAAATTCTGTTACATTTTCTTAATTCTCTGCATTCTTTTGTATACTCTTAATTCATTTAAAATTCCATATATCCTTTTGAAATCCTTAAATTCTTCTGAATTCTTTTAATTCTTTCAATTCTCTGAATTTCTCCGAATCCTTTGAATTCTGTGATTTCTTTTGAGTTCTTTAAATTCTTTTGAATAATCTGAATTCTATAAATTATCTGAATTCTTTTGAATTTTTCTGAACTCTATAATCTGTTCTGAATTTGTTAAATTCTCCTGACAACACTGAATTATTGTAATGTTCTTTAATTTTTTTGAAAACATTGAAATACACATGTAGTCAGTTTGACCTCCTTCATTTCTTTTGAAAATTTTAATTTTCTTGATATCTTTAAAATACACTTTTAATTATTTTAACTTAACGAAGCCTACATAAATTCAAAAGTTTTTTCTTTCTTGAAATCTGTACAATACACCATTACATTTTTTGTACTTGATATTTTGTATAAATAATTTTTTTACAGTCTCTGAATGTTTTTGAATTCTGTGTATTCTCTTGAAATTTGTACATATTTAAAAATAAAAGTTTAAATACAACGGAAAAATTTTCGTGAAATATTAGTAAATATTAATGGACCGTTTGTGGCAAGACAGAAAATTAGGAAAAGAAAAAAGTTTACTTATGAAAATAAAAAATATCGACCGAGGCATTTAGGCTTTACGGCAGAAGTTTGACTTCTATCTTTCTCTGTCGGTAATCATGCAATCTGTATTACCCTCGGACCCGTAAAAGTTTGAAGTTGTCTACTCACTGCAATAGTGCTGCTCTGACACAGCCTATACGTATGTCAGACACGTATTATTTAAACATATAAATTTGTTTAATTGCTTTTCAAGTGCAATCATTAGTTTTTGCATTATTTGTGTATAATTTTCGTGAACAATTGTTGTTTTGCACCACTTTGATAAATATAAAACCCATAACTAGCCCATTCAAAAAATTGAAAATTAATTGCAGTATTCTACAGCATGGTCGGTCTTACTCAAACTTAGTAATTTAAAAAAAAACTTTTTTAACATTTCTAATTATTTAGGTCCAGAGACACCTTTCTTCGTGCCCTCTATTCAGCGTAAAAAATTTTCAACACGGTATCTCATTTTATGGGACGTAAGTTGGAAAAGAAAAGTACCGATATAGCTTCCAGTTTTATTTTCTTCGAAATTTTTTGTTTCTAAATTTCCACCACAAGAAAGCAGAGACATGCATTTTATTGTCTCCTATTTCGTTTCCCAAACTTTCAGAGCGATACCTCATTTCTTTTAGACGTAAGTTGGGAAAGAAAAATTCAGGATAAGCTTTGGTCACGTGACCCTCTTGGTATGTGGCCCTAATGCTGTTTAATGATCCTGAAATCATTTAAATAGAGTTTGAATTACTAGTAGTTTTTACTCCTTTATATCTTTTAAGTCTTTACTTTAAATAGTTTTCACTAATTAAAGAACTTAATTAAAAGCGTCGTCAAAAGAACTCAATCAGGATCTTCATCTCATACAAACAGCATACCCAAAAAAGGAACTCGAAAATGTGTTATGCATGCGAGCAAAATTAAAAATTGATTTAATTCTAATTAGATAATGATTCATTTTATCGTTTATCTAATATTTTATAAATCCTTTGAGTAGTTTTCCCTTTATGTAATCAAACAGGCAAGGCTTCATTTAAGGCCCGATAGGAATTATTCAAAAGTCGGTAGTTCGTCAATTAAAAAATATATTGAAAAGGTGCTATTTTGACGAAAAACTTTGAACTATTTTTCATCATATGCGAAATGCTACCAAAGTTTGAAATGATTTACAATTCTCATGATTTTTGGAAAAAATGCATTGCTTCCGATGACATGATGCAAATTGATGTTTTAAACATATTTTCGTTATTTTTGAAACAAGGAAGACAATGGAAGTCTCATTTTGACGAAAGTTCTAAAAATTTTAGAAGCGGCCAAATGTTAGCAAAGTTTAAAATGATTGAAATTACGCGTTATTTTTAGGAAATAATGCATTGCCTGCAGTCTATTTCAGTATTCTTAAAATTTTAAAAGAATTACGAAAATTCAAGACAAGAAAAAATTTAATTCCTGTAGAATTCGTTGGAATTATACAAACTTCAAAATATTTGAAGGAAGTTGAAATAATTGAACGTGCTTTCTAAAGATTTTGAGAGAAAAAAACTCAACAGATATAAAGAAGTTTAAACATAATTCATTTGCAGTGTAATGGTTTCAAAATAATTTAAAAACTTCCAAAAAATTCAGTGATGTCATTCAACATTCAACAATTGAAGTTGAGTTGATCGGGTTTGCCTACCGAAGGCTGATCGAGGTATTTACCTCTTATTTTTCTTTGCAAATAAATAAAATAGTTTTAAAAAATGCAATTGAAAAAGTTAAAATCTTATTACAAAAGATCTCAGGGATTTTGAAATATAGCTTAATGATCGAAAGAATCTCAGAACAATATCCTGACTCACATTCTTATAATATTATACAAAGTATGAAGACTTCATTTCAAATCAAGTACCAGCTACTACCTATTCGAAACTATAAAGGACATTTCTTCGAAGCCTTTTCTGTAAATATTATTTTATCTTCAGCGTCTAAGGTCTTTAAATGGGAAGTGAAAAATGTTTTAAGAAAATCGAAATCTAATTATGTTCAGGCTTTAGTATCACTCTCGTATTCATCCCTTACTCCCAAAAATCCTATTCAACTATTTAGTCACTTATATGAGTCTATATAAGATTATTAAATATTGACCGATAATTGCATTCTGCTCGAAAAGTAATCTTTTGATTGTTAGTGGTGATGGATAATATTACCGAGAGATGCTAAATGTCGTCCTCCAATATGGTTTGGATAGTCGCCCCTCAGGTTGAGCTTTCCTTGATAAATGCACGTGGGCGTCCCTACTAAGTCAACGGCACAAGTATTGCCAGAGTAAATGCAGGAAGGTGAGAGTCGATCGGGGATTCTCTTGGTGTCCTGTCGCTCCTTTTCCGTCTCGGCATTTAAACTTGACTTTAAACTTGATTTAAAGAATTTAAAAAGAATTATGAAAATACAAAAGATTTTAGAGAATTCAAGAGAAGGACTAAAAAAAACTTTAAACGAATTCAAAGAAGTACAAGTAAATTCTAAAAATTAGTTCGAGCTCTACTAAAGTCAAAATATTCGAAAGCAGTTGTGATGATTAAACGTGTATCCTAAATATTTAAAAAAAATGTGAAAAAATTTAACAGATGTGACGGAGTTTAAACTCACTCAGTGTGTGTTCTAACGATTTCAATAAAAACAAAAAACATGAAAAAATTCAGTGATGTCGTGAGAATTCAACAAATTCATTCCATCTTAAAGGGTTCAGAAAATACCAAAAAAATTTAGATAATTTAGAAGAGTTCACAGAATTCATAAGAATTCAGAGAATTCAGCAAAATTCAATTAATTCTAAAGAATTTAGAAGAATTTAAAGAATTTAGAGAATCCAGAACAATCGAGAGAGTTGTGAAGAATTAAGAGAATTCAGAAGAATGCACAGAGTGAAAAATAATTCACAGAATTTAAAAGATTTCAGGCAATCCAGAAGAATAAAAAAAAATCAGAAGAATTCAGATAATTCAGAAGATCTCAGTAGAATTCAGAGAATACTGAAAACATAAAGAAATCAATAAAGAAAAATTCATGGCTTATTACAGAGTTGAATTTATTATTCACATTTACATAACTCATGTGATACTTTTATTGTGGAGATTTCAATACAATTTAAAAAAACTTTGAATCGGTATCTTTAAAAGAAAAGTCTTTAAAAGAAATATCTGTAAAAGAATTCAAAGAAGTACAAGTGAATTTTTAGAATACGTTTGAATTTTACAGAATTCAAAATACTAGGCAGTCTGAGAAGTCCCTGAAAAATGAAACACGGAGACGTATTTTTGGCCAAAGTCGGTTTTATTTTTCAACATACTCTCCTTTTAGGTCGATACAGCGAGTCCAACGATTTTCTAACTTTTTGATACCGTCCGAAAAGTACTCGATCGGAAGGTCTCCAAAATATGCCTCAGTTTCAGCTATGAGCTCCTCATTTGAGTAAAAACGCTTACCGGTGGGCCATCTCTTCAGGTTAGGGAACAAGTAATAGTCGCTGGGGACCAGTTATGGTGAATACGGTGGCTGAAGAACCAATTCGAAGCCGATTTCATGCAATTTTGCTTGTGCAACTAGGCATGAATGAACAAGCGCATTGTCTTGATGATAAAGCGGTTTTTTCTTCTTCAAATGCGGTCGTTTTTCGGCGATTTCGATTTTCAATTGGTCCAATAATGATGAATAGTATGCTCCGGTTATGGTTTTACCTTTTTCAAGATAGTCCACGAATATTATGCCATGTGCATCCCAAAATACGGAGGCCAAAACCTTTCCGACCCATTGTTGCGTTTTTGGACGCTTCGGAGCACTTTGGCCCTGTGGAACCCACTGTTTTGCCTGTTGCCTTGACTCATTAGTGGAGTAGTGGATCCAGGTTTCACCCGTGGTTATGAATCGGCGCAAAAACTGGGTCGGCTTACGCGAAAATAATACCAAATTCTGCTGGGAAGTTGTCACACGAATGTATTTATATATATATATATACACACATATATATACAAAATGTATTTATTTAAATTGTATTGAATGCCTCACACACCGTTACATAATCCCGTAAAAGAAAAATAATAGCTCTGCAGAAGGCCTGATTATTTAACATGTTTCCCTAAAACAATAAAACATGGTCTTACAATCAAGCATTTCAATATATTCAATATTTATTAGATTTCAATATATTATATATATATATATATAATTAAAAATTTATCATAAGGACAACCGCAGGATTTCGCTGGGATCGGGTGCTAATCTGGAAAATTATACCCGCTCCCAGCGAAATAGCGGTAAAATTTCAGCCACAACCACGTCTCACGACAGTGAGATAGGTGGTTACAGTCTGTAAAGGAATCAATAAGACGATCCAGCAAAAGCCTCGTGCACCCTAAGAACACGGAACGACCCAAGGACTACCGCCTTCTGCATTTTTCCCGCAAGTGTTTTAGCATATTCTTGACACGCAGGGATGCTTTTTAGGCCATTAGCAAGTGAAAGCTTGGTACCTCCAAGAGCGCCGATGATAAGGACGATTAGTTTAACAAAATATTCCGGGTACAATCGTTGCAACTCCCTTATAAGGTCTCGATACCTCTCTTTCTTTTCATTCTCCTTGGTTATGATGTTTTTGTCAGCTGGTGCCGAAAATTCGATAACGAACATAGTTCGCTACTCGAAGTCAAGAAGAACCATGTCAGGCCTCGAGTAAGCAACAGAAACAATTGTCGAGAATATAAAGTTCCAGTACATGCGGCACTTCCCATTCTCGACAATTGACCCGATTTCCGTAGGAGCATTTAGATGAGCGATATTAAGGTTAATGCCGTAAAAGTGATAGAGATGGTAATAAAGCACTCTTAGTGCCGCATTGTGCCTTTGAATGTTGGTCGTTCCCGCGTGAGTTGGACAACTAGATAGTATGTGAGCTGAATGCTCAGGGTGTGCATGGCACGCCCTGCAGCTATCATCAGGAATCTCTTGGCTCAAAATGTGGCGACGGTATGTTAAGGTGGAAATGAGACCGTCTTGACATGCAAAAATGAAACCCTCCGTACCAGACTTCATTCCAGGCGATTTAAGGAAAGCAAACGTTAGCTCACAAGACATTGACTGATCCTTCACATTTCTGTGGAAGATACCGTGCATCCTCTTATCGAGGAGCTGTTCACGAAAGTTTTTCTCTCGTGCTTTCTTAATCCGGGATTTCAGGAGCGAGTACTAGAGATAGATAAGATTTTATGCATTTTGCTCACCCCTAATACTGAAGTCAAGTCTGAGTGTTTCAGCAGCCTCCGCCGCTGCTTTGTACAGAAACGCTCCTTTGCCCACTTCTTCGTGATTCCTGACCATTTTAAGAAGAGGGTCTCTTCCATTTGCAACTCTTATGTGCTGTACCC
>NC_046662.1:118354741-118357266 GCF_010883055.1 Belonocnema kinseyi
GATTCCTCTAGAATAAAACCGAAGGGCCTATGACAAAGCCACCGAACGCGTCCTCGGGTTGCGGATAGAGGGTCCCTGCACCAAGGGTTTCTGCTGAATATGGTAACAAAAATAAATAGGTAGTCGCGGACAATTATCCAGGGGTGGTCCCGAAGGAATTAACCCCCAAGCGGAGGTGCGAAAACCATGCCGAAAGCTGAATGGCACCTTGGTGAGGTGTCTAGAACGGTGACTCTGGGATACCGGGCGACCTCTCACAATACGTAGCCTTATCGTTGCGTGCGGGGCTCTACAAGGATGGACGAACTCCTTTCCCTAGCTTCTCGTGGGAACAACAATGACAACACCAAACATAGTTGTAGTAAGTGCGGTTCAAAACAGCAGAACGCGCAGAACTCCCGACAATCGGTTGGCCAACAATGCCGACCATTCTAGAGCTGGGGGAGCCAATGAAAATGGATTCAATGCGATGGATCGGCGGGATCTAGCGACCTTCGGGTGGATGGAGCGACTGAATCACGACTTGTTAGAGTGCTACGATGCGAGTGTGGCCCCTGAACGAGGTAACATGGCACGGCTGCATGCTCTGTGGTGCGAGAAACACCTGGAGCTATCGCACTATTCGCAGCAACGTCTGCGAAATCATGCTGAACTACTGCGAAAAAGGGGCTATGTAAGCGGAACGCCTACTCGGCCACAGATAGAAGAAGCCGGCAACAGAGAAAGAGAGGCGACACTAAGACCAACCGCGGGCAGGCATCCAATACAGAAAGAGCGATGCTTTACGACCCGGAGAAACATCAACACCAAGGTTTCTCTCAAGCCTAAAGATCTGGCTAAAATGGATGACGAGCTTCGTGGACATTTTTCCGGAGAATCTGACCTCTGGCCTATCAATTATTGTGTGTATAATGCAGCGAGAGCTTTAGTCGATGCGAACCGTAAAACAAAATCAATCGTTGATCATAAGACCAGAAGACGAATGCATCAACTTGCCATAAAGATAGGCTGGGCAAGACAGTACGTGTCCCGAATCCAGTGTGTGATTGACTACATCACATCTGGCAGGAATTTTACCGCCAAGGTTCGAAAGTTCGCACGCGAACTCCGGACCCGTTATCACACATTTAACAAGTCAAAGCTGCTGTCCAGCAGGCAGCATATTGTTGAGAAAATACGGATACTATCTGACGCTAAGAGAAGTCTAGAGCGGAGTGAGAGGTGGGTCCGAGAAAATCAACAATTTCTCTCTGACCCATCTCGATTCTTCCAAGACCCTCCGGTTACTGTCGAACACCCACCCAAACCAGAGGAGGTCGAAGTATTTTGGAGAGAAGTCTACGAAGTGAAGCATAGACTGGCCGAAGACTCAAAAAATATAAATAGCTTCAAGGAGTTATGTGTTGCCCTCACAACACCTGATAAAGAATGCCCACCCATTACTACGGAGGAGGTGAAAAAAGTATTAAGAGGGATGAAGAACTATTCCGCAACGAGACCAGATTGTATCAAAACCTTCTGGTGGAAGGAGTTTTCTTCAACTCATCAGCATTTGGCCCGTATTTTCACCTCATATTTGAAGTCGGAAGAGCAGATTCCGGAGTGGTTGGTGAAAGGGCGCACAATACTCCTGTCGAAAATAGGCAACTTAGCTGACCCGAAGAATTACAGGTCAATAACTTGTCTGAATACACTTTATAAGATATTCACAGCTATCCTAAATGATAGGATTTTTCGGGCAATTGAACCTGTGTGGCAAGAAATGTATGAATAACGATGCTCAAAGAAAGGCGTAGAAGGAGGTCGGGAGAACCTGCTCATCGATAGATGTGTCTGTAAAGATCCAGCATTCTACCAGCGTGACCTATCGATGGCCTGGATTGATTATCGGAAAGCTTTCTATTTGACCTCCCATAGACTTATCATCTGTCTTTTGGAAATTTTAAAGGTTCATCCGCAAATAGTTCGGTGCATAGAGAGATTGATGCCGCTTTGGAAAACCAGATTTACTATCTCATCTGGAAAAAATCGTGTGACAACTAACAAGGTCACCTTTCATAGAGGTGTCTTTCAGGGCGACACCATGAGCCCACTCCTCTTTTGCCTTACATTATTGCAACTATCTCTAGCACTTCGCCATTCTGACGGATACTTGTGCGGCAAACCTGCAGATCGAAAGGACAAGGTCACTCATGTATTTTACTTGGACGATCTTGATATCTATGCTAAAAACAAAGAGCAACTACATCTAGCTCTAGGGATTGTCGAGCGATATACTAAGGAAATTGGAATGGAATTTGGGTTAGACAAATGCGCCAAGATTTATTTAAAACGAGGAAAACTTAATGGCATCCCTGAAGATCCTGTCGTTGATAGAAGCGCTATACGACACCTTTGAGCTGGAGAGACTTATACATACCTGAGCATGCCACAGAGCCGCATTCAGGATGTGACATCTATAAAGGATACTCTCCGAAGCAGATAAAAACGTCTCATCCGACAGATTTGGTCTTCCGAACTGTCGG
>NC_046662.1:118357366-118384227 GCF_010883055.1 Belonocnema kinseyi
GGATGGAATCTCGAAACTTTTAGGTGAACGGTGCGACAAACACCCAGATCTCTCGCACTTATCGCATCAACGTCTGCGAAACCATGTCGAACAAGTCCGGATGCGGGGCTATGTAAGCGGAGCAGCTACTCTACTGCAGCAAAAACAAGCCAACAATAGAGGAATATAAAGGGCACCGAGAACAACTGCGGGCAGGCATCCTATAAATCCTCAGTATGATTTGAATCAACTTAAAACTCAACATTTCTCTTCACAATCAGCCATAGAGTAGGATCTCACATGTTGTGAGATGCTATAATCAATTAATTATTTGTTTCATGTCATTTCAATAAACACGGTGGCCGATTCTAAGATCTCTGAACTATCATGCTTACCACATTACTCTAGCGCAAGCCTTAAAGCCCCATCATATTTCAGCGCGTATTAATTTTTTCAATGGGCTTTACAAATGGTATAGAATGGCCCTAGTTTCTTTCGATATGTACTTTTCTCAGGTAAAAGTAAATTCTTTAGCGATGGACAGCTCAATAGACATAAATGTCATTATTGGTCGAACGAAAGTCCTCACTGGTACAGGCCGATGGTCGATCAAAATCGATGGAGTGTTATGGTGTAATGCGGAATAGTAAGTGGCTATTTAATTGGATCCTGCTTTTTTTAACGAAAACTTTGACATACACACTTACTTAGTGTTGTTAAGGGACCATTTACCTGGACTATTAGAGAACATTGATTTAGCAACAAGACAAAGAATGTGGCTTCAACAAGATGGTGCTCCGCCACATTTTGCACTCATTGTACATGAGTTTCTGAAGTTAAATTTCAAAGATAGATGGATTAGACCAGGAGGTCTATTCGAATGCTCCCCCCCCCCCCCGTTCAACAGATCTAACATTAGCTGATTTCTTTTTAGGACTTATATTCAAAATGTAGTTTTTGCTCAGTGACCCACAACAAAAGAACATCTGATGGAAAGGATCCGGACGAAAGGAAGCGCACCCATCGCTTGAGAAACTTTGCTGAAAATTATGGAAGGTTTTCAAACACGTCTACGTTTGTGTCTTTAAGCCAATGGAGAGCACTTAGAACAGTTCCTCTGTGTTTCTGGGTAACGGCAAAAGTAAAGACAAATGTCTTTTTTTTGTAACCCTGTCACAGAGAAGTGACATTGTCAAGATTGTCACTTTTGTAACTACATAGTCACAGTCTTTACATCTTATACAAAATGAATTTTACTGTCTGGGTGTGTTCGGGGGGTGCTGTGATAACAATGCACAGCCTGATGTGTACAAAAAATTCATCCAGACACAGGCTTCAGTCTAAGAAAAATCGTCTTGATCTGCAAGTGTCCTTGAAAATGGACCTGAAGGTCATGATAGTCAAGGTCATGTTCACTTTATAATTTCATCGACTTTTGTGAAGCATCTCTAATGTTTGTTGACCTCGAAAAACCAGGACAATTTAGAAAAAGGGCATCTGGTCGTTTCTCAGACATTTGATCCTAATTTTTTACCTTTCCAAGGTCACAAAAACCATTTTTCTACAGGGCATTTTTGACGTGAAATTTCCCGCTATTTTCAAACCCAGAGCCAAAAATAGTAGTTCTCATTTAAGAAAAGAATCTCACCTCCATTTGACCTTAAAAATTGACCTCAAGGTCAAAATTGATACTAGAATCAAATGTCCCCCTCGGTCCTGGTCAACGTTTGTCCGAACCATATCTTCGCAGATACAGTATTTATATTTTGATTTATAGATTAAAATAGATCATAGTACACACACACACATATATATATAGGTGTGTGTGTGTTTCGAATCCAGAATCAAGCTTTGGGTACCCTCAAACCCCGAGTTACAATAAACGCAGTATGAATCCGTTCGTGCAACCCGATCTGAACCCAAGCGATTCTCAACTTCATCGTGATCATGACATTGCTAACAATCATTTTCAAATAAATAACAATGCTCGACCTCCGATGGACGCGAATTTTTTTGAACGCATCATGGCTATTATTATTGAAGAAAATCGCCGACGCGATGCAACTTTCGAAGGAATATATGACCGAGTAGTGACTATCCCACGTTTATCTTCGGCTACAGATTCGAATCTGACGGTCGATGCGTATCATGCTTGACTGGATCTTTGTCATAGTATTCAAATTTTTGACGTTGAAAAGGGAAGCACACACTGGATTGGCTAAAAAATTTTAAAATCATGGACCAATTGCAAAAATGGTCTCCTAGCACTAATCTCGAGACTGCGCGGTCATATCTTCGATAAAATTTAAAGGATTGGGGATGTTTTGGCGAGATAGAGATATACATCAAATTAAAATCAGGTAGTAAACCATTTTCTTATAACCCTTACCGCGCAAGTAATGTAGAAGGTGCGAAATTAAAAGAAATTGTGCGCGAATGGAAAGAAACAGGTATAGCAACCGAAACTGATTGTCCATATGCTAGTCCTGTACTACTGGTTAGAAAGAAAATGGGCGAATCACGACTAGTAATAGATTTGCGTAAGCTAAATAGTTAGATGGAAAGAATCATTTGCATTGTCTGATCTTGACGATCATCTTGCTCTTTTACGAGATAGCTCTTTGTTTATAACCTTAGATCTAGCCCACGGGTACCTGCAAATACCTTTGACAAAAGAAGCGCGCGCGAAGACAACTTTTATTACGCCGGTTGAAACTGAAGAACAGACTAGGATGATTTTTGGATTAATGAATTGTCCGTTCTATTTTACCAAATTAATGTCACGGGTAATAGGAATCTTACGGGATCAACGTGTATTGTTTCATTTGGACGGCATATTCAATCCGGGTAGAGATTGACCTGCCCTAAAAAAAGATTGATTATAGTTCTAGAAGCGCTAAGGAAAGCTAAATTAACAATAAAATTATCTAAATGCGAATTTCGTGTAAATCGACCCTTTGCTTTGGGAGGGAAAGAAAAAGCCGCATTTAACGACATAAAAACTCAAATGGCATCCGAGCCCATTCTAGCTGCGTTTCATCCGAAAAAGTAACAGAATTGCATAGCGACGCGTGCACAAATGGTCTTGTGGCTATGTTATTTCAACGAGGCGAAAACGAGATGTTACATGCGGTTTACGCAATCAGTCGACACAATCAGCGAGAAGCCTGAAAATGAAATGGCAGAAAGGTTAGATTGTATTCTCACAATTGTAAACGAGGTTTAATGAGACTGTTATATATCAACATTCCGATCATTGAAGAAACCGATCGACGTAAGAACTAAGGTAGAGGCTGGCGAAGTAAAATGCTACGAATTTCATCAAGGTATTATTTACAAGCGAATAAAGTATAGTTTAAAGTATGTAATTCCGAAAAATCTACGTAAAAGATGTTATGTAATGAATGTTATGTAATCAATCACACAATGAATGCAGGACGCATACTGTCTTGTCCAGCCTATCTGCGTGATAAATTGATGCATTCGTCTTTTGGTCTTATGATCAGTCGTTGGTTTTGTTTCATGGCTAGCATCTGCCGAAGCTGCCGCTGCATTATACACACCACTATGGATAGTCCAGAGATCGGATTCTTCGAAAAAATCTCCTTGAGGCTCGTCATCCAATTAAGCCAGATCTTTGGGCCTGAGATAAACCTGGATGTTAATATTTCTCCGGTTCCTGAACAGAGTGATCCAACAATGCATAGGATATTTTTTTCTTGAATTTTTATGAATCACGAATTGAAATGGTAAACGAATAAAATATCACTTTTTAAATATATTAAATATGTTTTGTGGGATCACAAAAACCCGAAAAGTTAAAAAATGGGTTTTGCAAGATTTTGGGTCCAATCATAATTTTCCTTGTGGTTTTTTAATGCAAATTGTTTCTTGTACATAAAATAGCACTTCATACTTTTAATTAGATGTTTATATAAATTGCTTAGGTAATTTATTATTTTTTTAGCAATTTTATAATAGAACAGTTAGAAAGTCTCGGTATTTTTTACAAAAATGTCCACTTGTCCAATTTTCAATTATAGGGAGGTCATAGTTTATCAATGTTAACAAGGTTGATTGATCAATTTATTATTATCATTAACAATATTAATTTTAATGATACTAGAATGATGCGGGTTCTTCTAAAATGGTTGGCTTTTTGTCCAATTTTCAATTGGAGTGAAGTAATAATTAATTCAAGTTAACAAAGAGAATTGTTTACATGATTTATTAACATTGTTAATAATATTCTCTTTACTGAATGATAGAATGGTGCGGTTTTTCCTGAATTTTTCAGCTCTTTGTTTATTTTTGATTAGGAGTGACTTAATAATTAATTAGATTTAGAAAAAACTATTGTTGAAACTAATTATTGTGTCCTATGATTATCTTCATCTATGCGAATGGCTAATAGTTGCGTTTTTTTCTGAAATGTTTACATTTCTGTGCTTTTTTCTACTTAGCAAGGTAATAATTAAAGAAAGTTAATAAAAACTTATTTATGCAAGTCAATATCGTTGATGAATCTCTTCTCTTAGATAAGTGCTAGAAAGTTGCAGTTTTTTCTAAAATTCTTAACTTTGCTTCGCCTTATTAGTTATGAACAAATAATGAGTCAACCTCAACTATTTTACTCTAGAGATAAAAACAAAGAATGGAATACGTAGGTATAGCTGTAAGGTCTATGTGTTTGAATGACTTGTAAACGTTTCGTTTTAAATTACAACAAGAAGTTTATTGCAAAGCGTAAAAGAAAAATTTGGAATTGCTAATATTTTAATATCAGCCCCCTCCCCCCCTCCTCTAATAAATACGTCTTATAAATGACAAAACACACACACATAAGACATTTTTTATCGAGGTGGGGGGTTTTGACGTTAAAATATTAGCAATTCCAAATTTTCTTTTACACTTTGCAATAAACTTCTTGTTGCAATTTAAAACAAAACTTTTACAACTTATTTAAACACATAGACCTTTCACATACACCTAAGTATTGCATTCTTTGTTTTTGTCTGTAGTGTAGGATAGTTGAGGTTGAGTTATTGTTTGTTCATAACTAAAGAGGAGAACCAAAATTAAGAATTTTAGAGAAAACTGCAACTTTCTAGCACTTATATAAGAGAAGAGATTTATAAACGTTATTAAGTTGTTTGAACAAGTTTTTTTAACTTTCATTAGTTATTACCTTGCTAAGTAGAAAAAGAACAGAAATGTCAACATTTCAGAAACAAATCACAACTATTAGCCATTGATATAGATGAAGATAGTCATAGGCAACAATAATTAGTTCAAAAAATTGTTTTTTCTAAATCTAATTAATTATTAAGTCACTCCAAATCAAAAATAAACAAACAGCTTAAAAATTCAGAAAAACCCACAATCACCCTTGTTAACATTAATAAAATATGACCTGCCTATAATTGAAAATTGGACAACAAGTGGACGTTTTTGTAAAAAACCGCGACTTTCTAACTCTACTCTATTATAAAATTGCTAAAAACAATAATAAATTACCTAAATAATTAATATAAGCATCTAATTACCAGTATAAAGTACTATTTTATGTACAAGGGTCAATTTGCTTTCAAAAAACCGCAAGGAGAATTATAATGAGTCCCAAAATCCTGCAAAACCCATTTTTTAACTTATGGGGTTTTTTTAGGACCCTATAAAATAGACTTAATTGGTTGATATTTAAAAAGTGATATTTTATTCGCATTCCATTGCAATTCATGATTCATAAAAATTCGAGAAAAAATATCCTATGCATTGTTGGATCACTCTGTTCAGGAACCGGAGAAATATTAACATCTAGGTTTCTCTCAGGCCCAAAGATCTGGCTGAACTGGATGACGAGCTTCAAGGAGATTTTTCCGAAGAATCCGATATTTGGACTATCCATAGTGGTGTGTGTAATGCAGCGAGAGCTTCGGCAGATGCAAGCCTGGAAAACAACCAATTACTGATCATAAGACCAAAAGACGAATGCATCAACTTCTCACGCAGATAGGCTGGGCAAGACAGTATGCGTCCTGCATTCATTGTGTGATTGATTATATAACGTTTGGCAGGAATTTCACCGCTAACGTTCGATATTTTGCGCGCGAACTGTGGATGCATTATCATACACTAAACAATTCAAAGCTGCCGATCATAGGCAGCATAGGCGTTAAAGATTCTTATACCAATTTATGAGTGGGCCGGTCGTGTTCGAATTAAAAAAAATACCTTTCTTTAGTCAAAAACAGAGTACTTTAATAGACAACGACAGTCAGCAGTATAACATAAGGGTCGATCGCTCGCTTGGAAACCGTTTGTTCGATTACCTCGACCATGCTCGCTCGAACTACGCACTGCCGAACCGTTCCATCTCTCTCTTAATATCGCACATTCATTCGTAATCGATATCGCTCGATAGTCGAACTTCTATATCGCTCTAAATCGCGCTAAATTCATTTAAAAGAAACTTAAACCGTCTTAAAAAAAAGAAATAATAAACTTTTCTTAACATTCGGCCATACTTCAATTCAGTTCATCATCGAACTGTTTACTCGAGTACAAAATCTTTGAGCTTGCTTGGACGCCTAACCTCTCTGGAACTTCGCCTCAACGGCTTTGCTGATTTTAGCATATTTGGAGGTTCGTTTTCTATGCGTGATTTTCCTTTAACGATAACGTAGTTCGTTTTTCTGGTAGGATTTTTAACAGGTTTGTCCACGCTCTTTGGTTCAAGTTCATCTTCGTCACTGTTGAAGCTGAAATTATCTTCTTCGCGGGAAAGACGCCATATTTTCAGTTATATCTCCAGTCAACGCTTAGATGCTTGCATATAGACGATATCTCCGATTTGGTATTTTAGGTTCGTTAAACGGTTTCTATCGTAACGCTTCTTATATCGTTCTTGCTTAGTCCAAATTCGCTACCTAGCCTCCTCTTGCAGTGTCTTTGGCTGATAATATTATTCGTCCCTGGTCAGTTCTCGCAATCTTCCTTTATCGCAGCGGAAAGTGTATCCATACAGAAGGTGGAAATTACTTCTACTTGTGGTCGCATTTGGTGAAGTATTTAAACTTCATTGTATTAAAGCTTGTCGTTTGTCCCAGTCTCGGCCTTTATTATCTCTCACGTTGGCTTGAATAGCGGGCAACAAGGTGTTATTCACCCGTTATACTAACCCATTAGCTTGTGGCTAACTGGAGGAGTTTAGAATATGTTGAATTCCCTGCCGATCACAAAATTCTTGGAACATCGACGAAGTGAAACACGTTTCTCCGTCAGTAATAATTCTTTAAGGGGCTCCGTGGTTAAGAACAAAATCCTTGAGAAAATGTATAACCTCAGTTACTTTAGTATTTAGGACTGCCTTTAAAATTGTAAATCTTGTCAGTGTGTCTGTTAGAATCAGAACGTATTTGTTACCCTTACTTGAAGTGACGAAAAGCCCTACGTGATCCATGTGGACTTTCTCAGATGATCTGTTTCCAGGGCGTACAGAGTGAAGCTCTCCAGCTTGACGACTAATTTTAGCTTTGACCATGATACATTGAATGCAGCTGTAGAAATGTTGTCTCGCGTACCTTCGCAACCAAGGAAAATATTAAAACTGACCTGGGAGTTCTTAGTTTTGTTGGCGTTGAGATAAAGCAGAGCCGCGAAATCAGTTACGATTCTAAAATGAATGTTAATTAACAAGATTCTCAAACGCGATACGGCCTAAATAATGTCCAATAATTCCAATTTAATAGAATGATAGTTACGTCCTACCTGACTCGTGCGTCGACTAGTTGCGTAAACCCCATGTATCATCTCGTTTCTGACTCGTTGAAATAACATTGCCGCAAGAGCATTTGCGCACGCGTCGGTATGTAATTATGTTATTTTCTTTGGATGAAACGCAGCTAGAATGGGCTTGGATGCAATTTTAGTTATTATCTCGTTAAATGCGGCTTTTTCTTTGTCCCTCCAAACAAAGGGTTAATTTACACGAAATTCGCATTAAGATAATTTTTTTGTTAATTCAGCTTTCCGTAGAGCTTCTAGAACCATAATCAATCTTATTTTTAGGTCAGGCTAATCTTAATCCGGAAAGAGTATGTCGTCCAAATAAAACCATAAAAAGCTTGCATATGAGCTAAAGCACTGTAAGAACGTCAGCCATCTTGGTTTGACTTCATGCATGATCCCGAATCAGATTATTATGATATCCAAAAGTCGATCATTTACTCCGACCGATAAAAATGCTATTGAATTCGGTATCATTTCTGTTTCATATCAAAATGATATTGATTTTAGTATCATTCTGAACACTTTTTGTTTTACTGTGAAAGACTAACGTTGTCAACTATGCGGGTCAGCTTAAACCACGCCATAATGAGTATATTGAAGAGAGATCCACCACTAGGTGGTTTGAATGTTGAAGGTCAAAGATATAGTTCTGCTAAATCTTCCCAGCTGGTTAATACAACGTCCTTTCTTTTAATAATTATCTTAAAAACAGTTTCTAAATGGAAGAAATTTACCAAGTAAAATATGTACATAAAGCCCGAATGTTGACTTTGAGCAGGACTGGGCGCGCCCTTCGGTTGCGTATAGAAGGTCTGAATATTGTTACAAAGCTAAATAAGAAGTCGCAGCTAATGTTCATGCGATGGTACCCAAGGAAAACCCCCCAATGCAACACATGAACTGCCGTGCATAAGGAAGAATGGTACCAGGAAATCGTATTTTAAAACAGTGTCTAAAACGGCTGTGTAGGGATTCACCAAATATTACCCTAGCTACTCGTGGCACTCAAAGCACTCGAAAGAGGCTTCATTATAATAGCAGCACACCGAACGAAATCAGTGAGCAGACAAATTTTCGACTTAGAGGTCCAACATTCTCCTAGAGCCAGGCCCTTTGATGTCACCTAAAAATAGTAATAGTCGTCGAGAGGTTTTCAATGAATAAACTTGATGACGACTAAGTCAAGGCAATTAAAGAATCATTAGAGAATAAAATCGATGCCTTTAACATAATCTATTCGGAGGAAGTTTTATTCCTGAACTTAGCTCATTCGACCTGTTGGCGAATTAGAACCTTGGGCAACAGTCAAGACCAAAGCGATTAAAGACCTCCCAAGGCGAATAAAGCTGCTGAATTGGATTCCTGGTTTCTTCGTGAGCAAACAACAGTACTTAAAGGGTTAGCAGTCCAAAATCCGATCTTAAAAACGAAAGGATGGAAGGTTATCGATTCTTAGAACGACTAGTCGAACTACCTAAGTGGTGGAATCATAGACTTGAGGTTCTAAAAAAAGTTACAAGACCAATTTTTAAAAAGGCTACAAAAAATGAGTAAGGATACCTACTATAAGGCTAACCGGCAAACCCGAAAGCTCGCCTTGGGTTCATAATGTCATAATATCTGGGCAGAAACCATAGGGGAATTAGAAATACAATGGAGGCAGAAATCTGTCCGCGGCGACCACCCCAAAACGTTAGAACAACATGATGTGGATAGTGAGGCATCCAATATTATGTAGAGAAAAAACATCCTGTATCCAGAAACAAAAGTAATTGTCATTGCGATTCAGGACAGGGTTTTCAGCACCGGAAAGTATCGCAAATACGTTTTAAATCAGGTTACGTGCAAATGTATATTTATTCAGTCAACATTAAATACATCGACGTTTCCACCCGTCTTTGTGTCTTCCTCAAGATTTTAAAATGATTACAATAGTTTCTAGTAAAAATATAGATTTTTGTCCTTTTTATCTTATGTAGTCGTCCTCTTTAAACAGGTAGAGGAGAACTACCAGTCTAAACTGTTCTTTAAGTCATTGTAGTCGGAGGTAAAATCGTGACAGTCATTTTTATGAACTGAGGTAGGACGACATTTCGAGAAAACAAATTTAGTATAGAGAAGGCAATATGACGTAACATTCAAGTATATGATTAGATATTGAGTCATTATAGTCATTATAGCTAAATCCACAGCACGCGCCAAAATCTTTGAAATTGAACAAACAAATCAATTTAATGAGCACTGATAAACATCATTAATGAACAACACCTTTAAACAACACAGGCCTATCTCAGCCTGCTTGGTCTTTTGATAATTATTTCGATTTTGATTTAAATAACATCAGGATTTTAGCAAAAGAAACTATTACATAAAAAAGAAAAATTATAGAATCCATTTTTATTAAAAAGTACAATAATTTATGCGTTAATTTACATACTGAAAGAATGCATATTAATTATGTTTATCAGTGCTTATTAAATTGATTTGTTTGTTCCATTTCAAAGATTTTGGCGCGTGCTTTGGTTAGCTATAATGACTATAATGACTATAATGACTCAATATCTAATCTAACAATAACTGTCACAATTTTACCTTCAACCCCAATGACTTAAAAAACAGTTTAGATTAGTAGTTCTCCTCTTTCTGTTTAAAGAGGACGACAACATAAGATGAACATGTTAAAAACAAAATTTTAAACAGTTCTACTTAACATATCGTTTTGTCTTGTGTTTTCAATGTCATCGAACGATTTATTTCAGGTAACGATTTTAATTCTTATATTTATTGTATTTAGTGTGAAATTATTATTAGATGTAAGAATTGAATTTGATCAAAAAAGCATGTTTTTACATACACTTTTTCAATTATTTTAAAATCTTGAGGAAGACTCAAAGACGGGTCGAAACGATGATTTATTTAATGTGTGATTGAATAAACATATATATTGAACGCATGGCCAAAATAAGTTCTCAATCTCTATAAAGGAGATATATACACATCGAGAAAATTATTTATGGTTGTCGCGTAATGGCTCAGAGAGAATATTTACATGGACA
Source organism: Belonocnema kinseyi (assembly GCF_010883055.1). Lineage (NCBI taxonomy): Eukaryota > Metazoa > Arthropoda > Insecta > Hymenoptera > Cynipidae > Belonocnema > Belonocnema kinseyi. The sequence continues at coordinate 118,368,190 of NC_046662.1, forward strand.
TAATGATGTAGCGCGCATTACACGTCAACAACTTGTTCTAAACCTAGGACTCCTCTCAGAATGGATGCCTTTCTATAAAAAAATTCCTTTCTATAGATGTATTCTAATGCTCGTGTTAGAAAACGATAATTACATCTTATATTAGGATGTTACTATCCAGACAGTTCATTACATCCGAACCAATCAACCTCACATTATGGGGCGAGAAAAAAAGGTGGAAAAATAGAACGTCATCGACATTGCTTGTCCACTTAACAGAAATTTGCAGGAAACATATACAATAGACTAAGTCAAGTGACAGATGAGATGAAGTTCTTATTGCGATGATGTTGTACTTACACAATTAGGAGCATAGTGTAGTTAGGAGTCCGTCTATTATCGCTATTATACTTGAACAGCGGCCGCTAGCCTTTTAGGTGAAAAACGGTCATCTCTCTATTAGTTTATCTTGCGTGCACATTGTCTTTTACCTTTTTTTTTCTCGCATTACGATATCAGGTGGGTTGACTCGGATGTAATGATCCATCTAGATAGGAACAGCCCAGTATAAGATGTTATCTTCTTTTTTAAAAACAGACATTTGAATGTATCTATAGGGAGGCATCCATTCTGTTAAGAGTCCTAGGTTCAGGACAAGCTCTTGATGTATAATGACCACCACATCATTATATCTGTGCGAATATTCTCTCTGAGCGATTACGCGACAAACACCAATAATGTTCTGGATGAAGTCGCTTATATCTCCATGTAATCAACACTGGATAACCACGTCTTGATGTGATACAAATTTTCGATCATTCCTGGTGCTGAAAATCCTTTCCTGAATCGCAATAACGAATTATTGGATGCCTCGCTATCCACGTAATGTTGATTTAAGTTTTAAGGTGCACGCCATGGATGGCCTTCAGTCTTCATTACGTTTCTAGTAACTTTATGGTTTCTGACTTGATATTCAAGGCTTCTTTTGAGGACAAATTCGATGGTGCATAGTAATGAACCGCTTTACAGATTGTGGTGTAAAGTGCTATATCTCGCTTGCTGTTAAAATCGTCTCGTAACTCCATAACTTGTGACTTACACAGTTTGCTTATTTCTACAATGCCCCTACCACCTCTATGTCGTAGTAAAACTACTCTTCCAATCGTCCAATTACTATGGTGCAGAATGTGCTTAGAAACTTTTGCGCTGTTAGGCTTTCATTAATTATCGTATGCTGAATACCCTTAGATTCAAGAATACCGAGATATTTATATGCCTTACCCTCAGCTATTTCTTCGGTTTCATTTTTGAACTCATTCTCTAGCTCTGCGGCCCCTAATTCTCCTCTGGTTAAATGCACAGTTCTGCGTTTATATAGCCCGAACTTCACGCGGATATAATTGTAAAACTGCTTTATGACATCGGTCACTTGCTCCAGTTTCTGGTCTAACTACGGTATAACTTTAGGTCATCTATGTGCATAATAGGTCACTTGATGATCATCCTCATTAGGGATCGTCCATAAATTACGTAACGCGTTTTTCTTTTGTTTGAATAAAGACAAGCATGAAATTGATGTGAAGTTGAGAAAGACACAACGATATAAACAAAAGAAAAAAGTGTTACGTAATATATGGACGATCCCTTATCATGTATTCTGAACCCATTACACATAGCAAGTCAAAGATGCGTGGGTAGTATGAAACGCTTGCTTGTAGTTAACGTATGTCATGTGCAAGTTGCTTTGATGTTTACGAGTAACAGCGTCATAGCAACAGCGTCTATAGTGATTTGATCTTTACTACCTTACGAGTTTTTACAACATCCTTTTCGTTCTTGTGTAAGAAGTTCTTTCTCGTGATAGTCAGAATTGATCTTATATGTAATGATAGCTGTGAGACATTTACACATTTTTCAATCAGAGGCAATCGATCAAAATTTAGATTAATTTTGAGCGTCTTTTGTTTTCGGCGACATTCACGTAGTACCCAGGAGCATAAAGCCTGGCGTCAGATCTGGGATTTCGACGATCTTCTGAAAACATCTTGCCATTGGAGGATGCAAAATTGCCAGGTACTTGTACTTGAAGTTTCGCACTGTGTCCGAACCTTGAGCTTTTCACTTGCTTGCTATTTTAAAAATTGCATAAACATTTACAGCTGTAGTGTTTGTCATCTCCATTTCAGGGTTATTGCTAGCTTCTGTTTCCTCTAGTTAGTCTATCTCTGTTTGAGTTTGTCGAAATCCCGGAAAGTGGACTTCAATCAAGTGATTTAGCGTTGCTTTTTGGTCTTCAGCAAAGTCAGCATCATCAAGCCTTATAAGCCAAAGGCGAGCTCACGGGTTTGCCTCATAGTAGGTATTCTTACCCATTCTTTGTCGCCCTTTTAAAAATGCACTTTCGAATTGTAAGTCCAAGGTTCTTCTATTAGGGAAACCCTACTTGTTCCTCTGTTAAACTCTGCTGGAGATATGAGTAGCAGACGCTTCTTTACTTTGGTAAAGTTTAATCTAGATGCAATATAGACTGAAAGAGGGACATCTAACGTTCATTTTGCTTCCAGTTGTCTCCTCAACACCTCCTGAAGACAGATCAGGATCTCTGTCTTCAGGCGTTGCTTTGGTTTTTAAAATGATCCTCATATTAATCCTTTTCAATCGATAATAAGGCCTGTACTCAATCTTCTGGCGACTCTCCACCACTTGTGTAGTTCGAGTACCCATCTTGAAATCGATAACCTTCTATTCTTCGGTTTCTAAGGTCAGATTTTGAACTGCTACCCTCTTAAGTACTGTTGTTTGCTCATGAATACACCAGGAATCCAATCAAGTAGAGTTATTCAATGCGCTGATAACAACCTTACTTTTCAAGAGTATTATGATGTATCACATGTTTCTGTAGCACTTTTTCCAAGTTTGAAAAAAAATCAACTGTTGTTTTTTGTTTCTCTCCTGAAATTGTGACAAACTAAAAAATCAGAATAATTTCTAACGTTCACTGCACACAAGCAACACATAATGCACTAACTAGCAAAACAACATTAAGCGGATGGTTATGCGTCATGATATCAGCGATAATAACGGCTTCACGTTCTTGTCAGCGGACGCTGAGCATTCCTTAAGTATCATGCAGGAGGAAAGGCTCCCTCTCGGTCCAAGCAATCGTTTTTCCCGGATTGTCGTATATCGAGAAAGAGAAGTCTGAGTACTCGGGCGTAAAGAAGTCCTAGGACATGGATTCGACAATTAGAAAATATAGAGAGGTCCTACTCGAAGAATGATGGAGTCGAGATTAAGGAATGTAAAATGTCACTGTTGCACTCTAAATTACTGACTTGAAATGCACGCATTATAGTACCATCACTTATGAACCCACCGGAAATTGCACACTGGAAGATATCTAGTCTCGATGTACCATAGCTGTTCGCTAATTCCTTTAATGTAAATAAAATTGTTCTAAGAATCGGACTTGTCTATATTTTAATTATTTCTATAACTGAAATACAATTAATTTGATCTTGTTTACTGAAACAATGAGACAAGTTTTCAATTTAACGTTCGGACAACGACTAACAACAAGGTAAGAAAGGTTCCACACACATACATAAAGAGTGTGACTCATAATAATTAATAATAAGAAGAAGTATCGAAACAGAAATAAAATTATCATTCCATCTCGAACAGAAATTGTGGATCAATTATTAGAATTTGAGCAACACACGGCAATTTGAGAAAATCACATGATATCTGGATTAATGTTTAGAATAACTATAGTAATAACAGCAATGATTAAATATAGAAAAAGAAGAATGATAACCAACCGAACCATTTTTAACATGAAATTTACGAAATTCAAACAAAAGTAATAGCAAATACAAGCCCAGCACACGTGAAGTGTGGGTGGCCAAACGCACACCATAACCACAAAAACACCAACTACGAGACTAGTGGAAAAAACAGTGAGCATTAGGCATGACGCTAATGTTCATTATGGCCGCCTACAATAAGTGAAATACCATCGCAGTACACAGACTTCGCCCGTCTAGCGAATCGAACACCAGTAGTAAGAGTGCAGCATTCCCACAAAATGGCAGACAGAGTTAGATGAGAGCAATAAAGGCACAGTAGCACGCTGTACCGTCATCACTCAGGATGGCCGCCGACCACAGCAGGATTGCACCTCTACTACGATAAGACACAGACGCCGCCCGTGAGGAAGGAATGACATACCTGCGATGCGACGCCTAGAGGAACACACACAAAATCGCCTTAATAGACAAACCAACACTCAGCGGACCAATACAGAAGCAAATCTACACCACAGAACGTGTTACCTGCCCTTAGTAAACCACTAACCCATCTTATCTTAAAGAACAGATTCAAACTGGTCCTGTTGAAACCTAAAACGTATTTGCGTAAAATCAAACGAATAAAATAATAATAACGCGGTAAAGCCAAAAGACCAACATAAAGAATGCAACAAAAGATATGATATTTGCCAAGAGATAAGTAAGCAATTTTAAAGTCCAAATTTTATAAATCAGACAATTCTTATTGTAACATGATTATAGTCATATGCACATTGAATTTTAAAATAAAAATACTAGTAAAAATAAATTAATGCGTAATTTGAAACAAGAAGTTGTTTTCGGAATATGGAATCTGAGGTTCCAATAGATAACACAAGCCTAAAAATCTTTACCATATTGTGCAACGAAAATTCATCAATAAGAGTATGGTTTCAAAAAATGTATATAAGCAAATAAATCAATTATCATGGTTGACGATTAACTCATTATTTAAACAAAAAAATACATAAATTTTATCGATTTTAAAATAATCTAGATAAAAAATAACGTTTATTATGAAAATGGTAAAAGACTTACTAGATACATGCAGAAATCAAGGACAATTATAATTCTTCAGGCGCAACCACGTCCGAATCTAAGTCACCACACATCAATTCCGGAAGCCATATCGACTCCACCTTAGGAACGTGAAGTAAATCAAGAGAACACATAAGAAATAAGTTTCCAGAAAAGAACAACTACCGACAGAACAAAGATAACATAAATACATCCTTACGCGTTCCATCTTCCAGAGCATGTCCACATTTGCACGAGAGAGCGGGATAAGTTAAAAGAACGACGCGTTTGCAATGACTGAATCGAAACCGAGATCCTGGAATTTTGCAACAAAGACAAATATATGTTTAAAAAATCAATATAACATATGAAGTGAAGCTAAATAAAAGCAGCATAGATCTCGTACCCAAAATAAATATTTAACTCGTAAGCCACATGAGTACAGTCTCGTGTACTCGAATCCGGAAGCGATGACACATGAGCACTGATGGGATCATAGAGCTCATCAGCTCGGTCGCATAACGAGCTACACGCTTTCTGTAACTCAAAGGATTCTGCTAATGAAGAGGATTCCTAAGAGACTCCTAAAATTCCTAAGAGACGTTTATCGCATTGCCAAACAAAAAAAAAGGGTAATGGAACAAATACTGAAATTACGGTACAGCCCAAGATGCATTGTAACATGATGCAAAAATTTGATCACCAATATAATAGGAAAAATTTCTGCAAGCAAAGAAGAAAGGAGAGTAAAACATAAATGAATACTTACCCTGATACGCGCAGAAATACGAGTATAGAAAACATTACAGTAAAGTAAAGTCAAGAGATAAACGCTCTCACGCATAATCCGGCGAGTAACAGAAACTTAGTCGTGTCTTAAGTAACTGTGGTAACTGCGCTACAAACAATAGCGCAGAGAGTCAAGAGCATTACCACAGCAAGAAGCAGATACGTGAGATACCGACAAATAATAACCATCGTCCAATGAAAGGAACATTACGCAAGTTCTATTAAAATTAGAATAATTAAAAAGGAAATTAGAAATATGTATGTACATGTTCATAAAACAAGTATATAAAAAATAGACATATCGAGGCTTCCTAACGATAGGGTGCCAACGCACCCGATCGTCTAGATGATACTTAACCAAAAATATAAACAATAAAAAGCTAACCAAGAAGTAAGAACCAGAAAGTTTTAGATCGCGAAATTGGACAAGATGGAGCTAGAAGTTAGCCAAAACTAGAAGATGCTCGCTCGCTCCATCAAAACATTAAAGTGCTATCTCGAGCGAGTAAAGCATGAAGGTGCCACTTCTCGCTTACAATCTAAACGCGAGTAGTGGCAACCTTCATGCTTTGCTCGCCCGAGATAGAACTTTCATGAATTGATGAAGCGAGTGAGCACCTTTTAGTTTTGGCCAACTTCTAGCCTCAGCTTGCTCAATTACGCGAGCAAGACTTTCTAGCGCTAACTTCTCGGTTAGTTTTTTATTGCTTTTATTTTTGGTTAAGTACCGTCAAGTCGTGTCGCGTGCGTTGGCACCCTACCGTTAGGACGCCTCGATATACATACATATATCCAACAATATACCATATTCTATATACAGTCTAACTCCGATAATTTTCCAACTTCAGGGCTGTAGGGGCGAAAAATTACAGGAATTGCGGACTTATCGGGTGCCCCACTAGTAGCATGATATTAGGTGCGCGCATGTATAAATCATGGGCGGAAATCATGAGCAAAATAGCACACGTAGTGGGAGAACCCCCATTAGTGTGCGTGCCGTACGTGTAATGAAGTTTTAAGGTGAGTGTCACTTATCGGATAGCAAGTTATTGGAGTTGGACTGTACGCATAAGTCCAAAAGATAAATTAGTGTACGAATATGTAAATAGTCAGACATATGAACATCGAAAAGTGTTAATAAGTGTATAGTTAAATAACACCGAACTTTTCGAATGTAGTATATATAAATGCGCTGATAACAGCCTTACTTCTAAAAGCATTATAATGTATCACATTATTCTAAAGCACTTTTGTCAAGTTTGAAAAAAAATCAACTGTGGCTCTTTGTTCCTTTCATGAAATTGTGAAAAACTAAAAAATCTTGATAATTTCAAACGTTCACTGCACACAAGCAACACACGATACACTGACCAGCGAAACAACATTAAGCGGATGGTTAGGCTAATGATTTCAGCGATTATGACGGCTTCACGTTATTGTCAGCGGACGCTGAGCATTCTTTAAGTATCATGCAGGAAGAAAGGCTGCCTCTCGGTCCAAGCAATCGTTTTTCCCGGATTCTCGTACATCGAGAAAGAGAAGTCTAAGTACTCGGGCGTAAAGAAGTCTAAGGACATGGATTCGACAATTAGAAAATAGAAAGAGGTCCTACTCGAAGTAGTGATGAGTTGAGATTAGAGGAATTCGTTTAAGAATACGCTATAGTTATGTAAAATGGGGACTCACGTAGAGCGTCGTGAAATTACTATAGAAATATTGAAAATTACACACGAAAGTGTAAATTTTTCAACTAAACTAAAATTTAGCAGGTTATATAAAATTGACAAGGAAATGTGAAAATTTTCTTCAAAATATCAACCTGAGCTCAGATATTTAAATCACTAAGATCAAATTGAAAATATATTTATAATTACGTAAACATACATCGCAGAAAATTTGTATTACATTGTAAATGAAACTCAGTCACCTGCATCAATTTATTTGTCAAAAGAGATCACTACAGTTTGCAAATTAAAATTTACGCTTCGTTCATGCTGCGCAAACAATAGAGCGAAAATGAAATTTCTATCGCGAAAATTACACAAGTGTGGAATAATAAGCTAACGAATCTGAAATTACTACATAGCGGATAAACTTCTGTCATAAAATAGGAATGTAAGCGCAGCCGTTCCTTTTAATCAGTTAAGGAAATTTTACTACGTACAGCGTAAGTCCCTTTTTTGCAAACTCTGAACGTAGTTATTTTCAACATGTCGTATGAATTGTCATACAAATTTATAGAAGTAAGCCAGCCAGCGATGTTATTTTACACAACATGCGGAATTTTTTTTATAGTGTAATTTTAATGCCTTTCAAGTGAGATTTTATTTGTGAATTTATACTTTGAAGTGCGATTTTAAAATGAAACGGGACACGAAACCTAGAGTAAACCCGAAACCGCTGTGCTTCAATTGAAACGGTGACGACCATAAGTGGCAGAGATGTCCAACCACCTGGCGTGAATTCTACAACAATTATGTCGAGGCGGATTAGATTAGGAAATGTTGTAACTCGGATTACTAACAGAGACACAAGTAAGCGAGAGCAGACTTTGGGTCGATGCCTTGTTTCCTTAGCTAACGCAGATAACTGATCGTCACTCGGATTTGATTCATCCTCATAATAGCGGAAAATTGAACCAATTTAACCACACCTCTGCAATTAAGGATTAATAAAAAAACTAATAAACCATCGCCGATTCTTACCCACATGATAAATCCATGCAAAATGCGAATCAGCCTAACGTTATGGCATGGTCTCTATGAAAATAAATAAACTAAGCATAAATAATCCCCAATGATCGTAAAAGGACTGACCGATTAGGTTTATGTGTTCAAATCCAACGCATTTCGTGCGAATTTTTTATTGCATTATAAGCGTTATAACTTACAAATGCCGATTAAGTATGAGTATATCTGAAAACATACATAAGAATTGACCGTGCGTTGATTTATGAATTATTTTTTAGCAATCCTTTTTCACAATTTATAGTGCTGCCTAAACTATATTCTATACCGTTAACATAAGTTAGATCTCTTTATATTATTCGTTAAAGTGACATGATAATTCGTTATTGCAGCATCAAGAAACTGCGCAGAATAGTGACTGGATCGGTAAAACCTATTGATCCGCAGGTCAGCACCACTTGAGAATTGGTACTGGTAACCATCAATGATAGTCATATTTAGTTGCCTATAATTGTAACGTTTACTGAACTGTCATTTTGTCAATATACGTACTTGGAAGATCAGTAGATTTAACTTGGTTTTAAGTCAAATATAAGGTTCTTTTTTCTGCGTGTACGTCGGGAAGAGCAGATCCCACACAGGGCGAGAAAGTCGCCCGGAAGGGCCCAGAAAATAAATGAAGAATATTAAATTTGCATCCAGTGAGTCGTTGTACAAGTGTAAAGTCACATCGGGGTGCACCTACCGCAACATTTAAAACATTACAGATAAAACTTAAAAGAAGATATGCCACCTCGACCAGCCCACTGTCATTTTACAGCAAAGCAACAATGCGCTGCATTCAAAATTAATATTATTTATGCCAAGTTATGTTTAGATAGTATTTATTAAATTTTTGCATAATTGTATTTTCTAAATATGTGCAAATATTTGAGACCAAAGTATGACTTTGTAATAAAGTAAAAGAAATAGCATCTTTATTTTAAATTGCATAATATTTTTAAATTTTTGTATATATTGACCGTCAATTGTTTTATATGTATAATGAAATTATAAAAAAGGTGCTGTGATTTTTTTCTTCGAAATTTTAACCATTTTCTTGCGAAGACGTTGTAGGTAACGTTAAATAACAATAGAATATGCTTATTCTAATCAATTTTTCTTGACTCTGTAGTTGAGACTAGAAGTGACGAACTTCAGTGAGGCCTTCGTAAATCAAACGTACAGTAGTATGTTCATTTTTGATCGGTGAGTCAAAGTTTAGTCCGAAAAAAGATATCTTCGAAAACTGACCGTGCTTTTGTTACGTCCCGAGCTAAAGGCGAGGGTAGGTTGAAAAATTCGTTAGACTGAGGGTGACAAGTGAGCTTATTATGTCAGGCAATAAGACTAGACCAATTATTTTTTTTAGACACGTTTCTAACTCATCAGCTTTATGCGAACTGTATTAAAACGGTGTTCAAAATAATAGAAGTATAGTTAAGATAGTAGATGATTTATTATATAGATGGTAGGATCGATAGACAGTTATATCAATCTAAACTTAAGATACCTTCCGATGCTTAGAAGGAAAAGAGAGGTGTTTTTTTGTTGACTGTATCTCCTTGTTTCTTGTAGAGCAGTGACGAAACTTCACCGGATGTTTGGGTGAATTACTCTAAGGTCATTCATTTTGTTTTGTGAAAGGATGTACGATCCCTGTTCACGATGTAGAAAGATACACGGCCCTATATCAGTAAACAAATTCACGCTTGAATTCTGTTTTCACTAACGTATGACACTGCGGTCTTTATTCGAGAACAGATACACCTTACGATGATAAAATCAAAGGGGCTTTAGTATGAGACTTGAATGTTGACTTCAATGTTCGTCTCAGAAATTAAAATTTAGAATCCTTGGAACATTCGTCCCTATTTAATTCTCTAAGCATCAATGTTAGGCCTGTCTAGGTGTGTTATGTGCTTTCCTTTATTTCTTGTTTTTTTCTCCTTTTCTTGGTTTTCTGTAGTAGAACTTAGGCCTCGACACTATTGTACGGGGGACTTTCTTCAGAAGATTTTGAGCCGAACTACTGCTCTGGGATTTTATTAAGCCTTAACACAGGTTTGGCAATGCGATGAGCATCCTTCAAATAGTTCTGCGTCACCTAATGAGGGGAAGAGCGGCGTCAAGGTCGCCAAACGAAGCCATGGTCTCCTAGGAATCCTCTTCATCAGCAGAATCCTTTGAATTACAGGAAGCGCGTGGCTCGTTATGCGAACGAGCTAATGGGCTCTATGATGCCATCAGTGCTCATGTGTTATCGCTTCCAGATTCGAGTACACGAGACTGTACCGATGTGGCTCAAGAGTTAAATATTCGTCTTGGGTACGTGATCTATGCTGCTTTTATTTAGCTTGACTTCATATGTTATATTGTTTTTTAACATATATTTGCCTTTGTTGCAGAATTCCCGGATCTCGGTTTCAATTCAGTCCTTACGTACGCGTCGTTCTTTTAACTTATCCTGCTCTGTCGTGCAAATGTAGACTCGATATTGCTAGAAATGTAGACTCGATATTGCTACCGAAATTGATGTATGGCGAATTATATTCGGACGAGGCTGCGTCCGAAGAATTATAATTGTCCTTGATTTCTGCATGTATCTAGTAAGTCTTTTACCATTTTCATAATAAACGTTATTTTTTATCTAGATTACGTCTGATTTATAAAATTTGGACTTTTAAATTGCTTACTTATCTCTTGACAAATGCTATGTTCATAGAGTATGGAATTTCTCTTATAGTTTTCTTAATTGAATTCTTTCTGTTGATCTTTTGACTTCACATCATGATTCTTATTCTATTCGGTTGATTTCAGGCAAATGTGTTTTAGGTTTTAACAGGACCATTTTGAATTTGTTCTTTAAGATTAGACGATTTAATGGTTTACTGAGAGTAGTCCACACGTTCTGTGGTATAGATTTGCTTCTGTATTGGTCCCCTGAGTGTTGGCTTGTCTTTTAACACGATTTTGTATGTGTTCCTCCTGGCGTCGCATCGTAGGTGTGTCAATCCTTCTCCACAGGCGGGGTCTGTATCTTATCGTAGTAAGGGTGCACTCCTTCTGTGGTCGGCGGCCATAATGTGTGATGATGTTATAGCGTGCTACTGCGCTTTTGTTGCTCTCATCTAACTCTGTCTGCCATTTTGTGGGGAATGCTGCACTCTTACTACTGGTGTTTGTTTCGCTAGACGGGCGAAGTCTGTGTGCTGCGATAGTATTTCACTTATTGTAGGCGGCCATAATGAACATTAGCGCCATGCCTGATACGTACTGTTTCTTTCACTAGTCTCGTAGTTGGTCTTCCTGTGGTTACGGTGTGTGTTTGGCCACCCACACTTAACGTGTGCTGGGCTTTTATTTGCTATTACTTTTGTTTGAATTTCGTAAATTTCGCGATGAAAATGGTTCAGTTGGTTATCATTCTTCTTTTTCTATATATAATCATCTTGCTGTTAGTCGTCGTCCGAATGTTAAATTAAAAACTTGTCGCATTTTTTCAGTAAACAAGATCAAATTAATTGTATTTTAGTTATAGGAATGATTCAAATATAGACAAGACCGAACATTTATGGCACTGCGAGACTGGATATCTTTCTGTGTGCAATTTCCGGTTGGTTCATAAATGATAGTACTATAATGTGTGCATCTCAAGTCAGTAATTTAGAGTACAGGAGTGACATGTTACACTTTACAATGAAAATTGACTTTTGAAACCTGATGTTACAAGATATATGCATCGAACAATCCTAATCACAATTAAGAATTGGTTTAATTCATTTTTTCGTAAAATTAATTCACATGATTTCGGACTTTCGGATTAGTGACATCACTTCTCACACAGAACAGTCACGTGATATATTGAACTTGAAACTCGTATTAATTATTTCAGACGGGTATCGTCGTTTTAAATAGATAATTTCGAACGTTTCAAGTTTATGTCAAATACGGACGACAATTTTTTTAATTTTCTTCGCCTTTTTTACTTGATCAGTTTTAATTAAGGTCTGCTTTTATCAATGGTAATCAAAAAACAATTGTGTCTCTCAAAATTTCAAGTGCAGACTTGGGATTTGCTTAAAGCGCGATTAGAAACTGTTGAATCAAATTTTTCTAAAGTTTAAACACAACCTGTTCAGTTGTTGAAAATTCCTCGTGAAGCGAAAGTGTCTTCTTTGATGGAAGATTCTACCACAAAGTCGAGTAATTGCACCAAGATACTAAATGGAAATACTTTGATGCCCTTAATGCATTCCCTCCGCGTATTATAACGGCTTCCACAGACAACTCGACTCAGCTGTCATCGCAACATCTTCAACCAAGTCGTTTCCAAAAATTGTTTTACCAAAATTTTCAGGGATTATGCTGAGTGGTCAAACTTCTCGGATCTATTTGCGTCTTTCATTGATAGGAAATCTGATATATCTGATGTCTTAAAACTTCATTATTTGAAGACTAAACTTTCTGGAGAACCTGCACAGTTACTCAAGAACATATCGGGAACAGATGAGAACTATGAACGAGTCTGCATTCTGGAGGCTCTCAGGACACTTGGATGTCACACATAACGTGATTGGGAAACTTCACTTGATGAGTCAACGGAATCTCCAACGTACGAATCCTTGCGCACCCTTCTTCAAAGCAAGTTAAGCACATTGAAGATCCACGATGCTAGTTTCGAAGTAGCTAGGAAATAGACCGATTTAAGAAATCAACCATCTAAGGAAAACCATGAAGAACAAGGATTTTTTTAAACACAGCTGGATCTTCACATCTTTCAACAGATTAAATTTCATGGTAGTTATCGACAAATTCGAAAATGCGATAACTGTGGACTGCAACGTTTTTTAATGTACTGCCACGAATTCCGAGCCATGATTGCAACTCAACGAAGGGAATTTGCTGCTCCCGTTTCAGAGTTACTAGCTCAACGGCTTAAACTGTCGCGTGCCAGCTGTGAAGTGGGTCATCTATCCGTGGGCACTAGTCGTTTTACTTCTACTCATGAATTAGTTTCCTGCGTTTTAGCTCCACACTTCGACTCCGACTTTGAATATTCTATTGATGCTCTTGTTCTTCCAAAGCTTTTCCATATGCTCCATATTTCAAAAAGGGTAGTGAAAATTGGCCTTACCTTTCAGGACTACGCTTGGCTGATCCAGACTTCCGAAAGAAGAATAATATTCGTAGTACGTCTTCCAATGAAGCGCAATGCTAATGCATTTGGAATTTCTTATGGTGTAGCTCTACGAATGCTTCATCGTACAGAATGTCGCTGCGAGCTCAACTCTTTCCTTTTAGAAGCATATACTCGTTTTCTTCAGAAATGTCAAAATTTTGGTCACATGGTCTTAACCAATGACTTCGAATTGTCTTCAATAAGTCTCAGGGTACAGAAATAGGATATTCTCTCAATAATTGTCTTCGCGCAGGACCAGCAAAGACTACTATCTCACCTAAATGCAAATTGGCTTCCTTGACTCCATTCCTCGATTACACTTAATTGCTTTGCGTGGGAAGTCGACTCAAGCACTCAATCCTCAGCCCAGATGAAGAGCATCCTCTCAACGTACCATCAGAATCAACATTGACTACACTGATCATCGCTCGTGAACATCAGCGATGTCTCCATGGTGGATTTCAGTTGGCTCTCGCTACCTGAAGACAGAGATATTAGATTCTGCGAGGTCGTTCAGTAGTTCGAGCTGTTATTTTCAAGTGTCTACTATGTCTTCGATGCCAAGCTGTAATTCTTTTCTTCATTCATGAGTGGACTATGCCAAACTATATAATACGACACTACTGACACTCTTCAGTGTCCAGGGAACCAATTTTATGGGAGTTGACTCTCAGCTTCGATCTCTCTTCGCTGAGGCTTCTAAAGAATCTCAATTGATCGCTTGAACCATTGCATCCGAGAGAACAGAATAGTGATTCAATTCGCCATGAGCTTCTCATTTCGGAGGTATTTGGGAGGCAGTCATCACGTCAGCTAAACATCATCTCAAGCGAGTCATCGAATACAGAACCTTGACTTTTGAGGAAATTCCTACCATCATCACTCAGGTTGAAGCTTGTCTTAATTCTCGCCCCATTCAGACCATGATCAATGATCCTGACGATTTCATGGTTTTAACTACTGGACACTTTTTGATCGGCGAGCCGCTACATCACACTTCTGAACCGACCTTGCTTGATGTTTCTAAAAATCGTCTCTCTTGTTGGCAATTTTTGCAGCAAATGTGAGAGATTTTTTTTCACGTTGAACATCAGACAGTTTCAAGAAACTGTAACCTCGCTCTAAATGGAGAGCACAATACCCATCTCTTGAGACTAGTGATTTGGTCCTCATTCGTGATAAAAACTTGCCCCCTACCAAGTGGATTCTTGGACGCGTCATCCATATTCATCCAAGATCCAATTACCATATTCTCGTAGTGTCTGTTCAAACACAGAGTGTTATTTTCGAAAGGCCAATCATGAAATTGTGTCTCCTTCCGAGAGCTGTGAATGATGCTGAATACTTTTTGGGTATTATTTTTATTATGCAGTTATTAATTTACTTTTGTTGCTTTTGTATTCTTTGAAATAATTTCGTCTAAACGAGGCGAGCAGAATGTTCGAAATTAAATGGTAATTTTAATTATGTTTCCATAATTCTTATTCTTATCATAAGTCACACTCTTTTCATGTGTGTGTGTGTGTGTGTGTGTGTGTTGTGTGTGTGCAATCTTTCGCACCTTGCTGTCAGTCGTCGTCCTAACGTTAAATTAGGAACTTGTCTCATCATTTCTGTAGACAAGTTCAAATTGAGTGTATTTCAGTTTTAGAAATGGTTAAAATATATACGAGTTCGATTTTTAGAGCAATTTTATTCAAACTAAAGGAATTCAGTTGTATTATTTATTTACAGTGGCCTGTCCTGTAATTAATTTATCATCAAGAAGGTTTTTTAAACCTCCTAAATGTGTTGATAAAAATAAGATCTATTTAATACTTTCACTTGAGCACGCAAAACTATTGTATTTATGTATTTATAGGCAGTTCATGTGAAAGAAAGAAAATTTATTAGTAAATTCCTTATACCAGGAAATTAGTAACAAATTACTTTTTATTGTCTAAACTTGAAAAAGATAAATGGAAAATGTAATATTGTGTTATTTTATATTCGTATGAATATTACATATTTACTCAAAAAAAGTTCTGAACTGCAGAATTTGAATAAAAGAAAATATTTCGAAACAGAACTGTTCGAAAAATTCGGAAATGACGTAAAATTCCGGCACTTGCGCACTGCCGATTTCTAGGATAGAAAGGTCCATTATTTTCTTGTGTTGTCATGATTTTTATGCATTTTTGTATCACAGCTGATACATAAGTTATATTTAGTGACATTTCTGGACTGTATTATGTATTCTTCCGTGTTTATGTTTATTGTTATCCCTGTTATCATGGTGCCCTTTGTACTTGCAGTACATCCATTTCCCATTTGGAATATTCCGGAATTTGAGAGATATTTCTTTTTGTTTTTTTTATTAAGACAATACAGATAAGCTCTGGTATATTAATGGAATATAACCAGGCTTGTAGATAGGGTATTAACATCCAAATTTTTGATATTCTCAATTAGATAGAAATATTTTTTGATCATTAAGTGATATAGCTATGTATGGTTG
>NC_046662.1:118384327-118394259 GCF_010883055.1 Belonocnema kinseyi
AAGTACTGGATACGGGTGTATTTTATACAATTGATAGAATTTTTTCCTATTAGGAGAATGTCTACTGACATCATTAGTCTGTTTGAGTGATATCCTATATTAGCTTTACTCATTTGATGCAAATATTTTTACTATTTAATGGAAATTCATATTTACTTGTTTCTTTGTGTATTTCCGTTATTATCTTGTGTAACTGATTGTTGGTTATTAGGCCTGAATGCACTTTTCTTTCTCTGATATTTTCTATATTTTTATTTAATGAAAGAGTGTTAACCCCTTCGTTGGCATTGACATTAAATTATTCTGTATATTCTAGAGCTAACCGATCTCATCTGCATACTCTTCTTCATTTGTTGATGTTAGGAGTCCAACTACTGATCCTATAATTGATTCTATGAATCCTAGATTTAGTACTCGACATTTTCTTATCGATCTGGGCAGAGCTTTACTTTCGGGTTTGTGGTGATGAATTTAAGATAGCATTCTGCTTCGATTGTTGTATTCATTTTCCATTTTATGAAATATAATACTGTTATTGGTTGAATGTTATATTGCATCCGACGTTCAGAGATAATTGGCAGCAGAAAAATTAGATCCATTTCCATTGGAGATACCCTGAGGTTGAATTGAGCCACTCTATATGCATGTTGAAAATTATATTAATTATAATGATTTGTTTATAGGTAACTCAATCTTCTCTTTAGTGGAAAAGGAAAAGAAGAATAGGCAACCTCAAATTCCTCTTTTATTTTTATTTCGTTTTTCTTTCATGTTGATGTTATGCAAAGGGGAAATGAGAAGACAACCTGCAAATCCTCTTCCTTCTATTTTCTTTTATTTACGTTTTATTAAAATAATGTCCTCATTTCATAACATCGTTAAAACTTGATTTGGTTAAGGTCCTTAATTCTAAGATTTACATTATATATATAAATTACTTTAATATTTTATAACATGATGTGTTAAATAAGCTATGTAATTTCTTCAAAAGATTGTTGCAGGGTTACTTTTAATGTTTTATTCTGCATGTGAATTTTCTCTCTTTTTTTAATTCTTGTTCATTGATTCCAAAAACTCTTCTTCCGAAACTTCATTATATGCACAGGTTTTGGATGTTTATTCCTTAGAACCATTCTATTACAAATACTTATTGTGTTTCCTCTTATGTAGCAATACGCTTACCAGTCTTTCCATTTAAAAAGTTTAATAACATTTTCGACGCATTGACTGTGCATAAAACACAGATATATTCCGTCGGATTCTCATTACGTCCTTTGATACAGAAATAAACATCTGCCACTTTTTAAAACATTTTTTTAGCTGCAGCATGCTCTCCTAGTTTAATTTTAGTTTCCTCATCGCTAATTGTAATAAATAAATGTCTACGTTTAACATCTCGCACGGCACATTTAAATAAATATTTTTTTATTATGCGGAGGTCTCTCTTCTCGATGTATGCTATAATTTGGCTTAGGCAAGTTATATTGAACAAATAATTCCTCCAATGGTCCCTTGGCAAACCCTATTTGTTTGATATCACCTTTGGGTTTGTTAGTGGAGGGGTAATTTGGCCCCTCTGGTAACTTGATCATTAAGATTATTAAGATCATTAAGATTAAGGAAAGTTGTCTTATTATTTAATATTATTGAAATTTACTAAAATTGCGATGTGCTCATCTGAAATTTCTCCTATTTCTTCGGATCCATGACTTACTATTCAACTTATTTGTTTCAGTTTCTCTTTTCACGTAGACTTTTTCTCCTATTTTCCCGCTGAAAGGATTCAATTTTCTGTCACAGAGTAGTTTAGAACGATGTTTAGCGCTAATTAAATTTCTGGCTGCAATATTTTTGATTTCGGATATTCATAGTATTAAATCTTCAAATATGAACCACATGTTTCTAGTTTTTCATCAAAGGAAATGAGCTTGGACTACAAGCTATTTTTTAAACACAAATTCGAATGGTGTAAATTTGGTTGCTCCATGAATTGAGGTGTTGTAAGAAAACATGGCAAAGGGTAGTAATATGTCTCAATCATCATAATAGTCCATATCCTGAAGTAGTTATTTCACTAATTTCAAATATTGTCCACAATTTTTTTTAACAGTACCTATAAATGCACTTCCTTTTCTGTTAGTATTGATTTTGGTGCTCTGTACTGAGAAATACTTTATCAAAAGTATCTATGGGCGCATCTGTTATAATCATCGGTTCGTGAGTTTTGGCTCGTATTATTTTTGGGTCTTGACTAACACTACATTTTCGCACAAAATCGGTAACTTGCTTTATTATTCCTGGCCACATAGATTTTTCGCGTCTTCTTCTATAAGTTTTGTTAATTCATTACTGTCCTCCCAATTTACTTTCATGATTTTCAATTATTATCTAGGCTCGAGCATCCTCTGGTGGAATTCGTACATTCCCATAGCATATCATAACTTTAACTTTGCTATTTTCGCATGTTTCTTTCAACATTTCCAGAATAGTCTCCTTTTTCAGATCTGCGATTAAATCTCCATGTGATAACATTCGGAAAGAATTCACGTTTTCTCTCTCTAGGGCTAAATATAGATTATGTAATCCAATTTTCAAATTTTCTTTAGTTAACGGATCGAAGTAATTTCATATTATAATTCTCGTGTAAATTTTATTTTGGCCACGTGGAGATACTTAAACCTGACCTACTTTTGGGTATTTTTCTTTAATCTCTGACGGATCCAGGGCTTTAATGTCGATTAACAACCATCCTATAGGAGTTGTGAATTCGCAATCTTCGACAAGAAAATGAACGTAGTTTCCTATCAGGTACGTTAAATTTACTCTGCAGCTCATTCAGAATTCTGCATCAGAATTTGCTGATACATGTCGGGCAATGCAAGTTGTACGCTGGTTACAATAGAGGTATAATGATTAGCCTCTGTTCCCTCTATCGCAGGATCAGTTGCCGCAACCTGGCTTAGTTATATTTTTCGGGGATGATAATTTTTTTCTGTTGCTGAGAACTTTTCTAATTCCTTAGGTGGTTGCGACAATGATTTAGACAAGGATTATGATATTACACAAGTGTATAGTCGAAATGCGGCCATGATATCCGGGGTATTATGTGCGTTTTTTGAGGGTTTGAATGTCCTACTTTTACGTTGTTTAACCTCAGATGTCATGGTTGGTTCTGGGGGTGGTTCCTGTAACACCGTTGCTTTTGTGTCATTGCTATTGTCTCTTTTTCCGTCCTTTGAACTTTGATTCCTTTTAAATCGTTTTCCGTCTGAGTTATCAACGACCTTATTCTTTGGTCGAATTCCGTTTCACTGTCCGGTTCTATTTCTACAATTGCTTGAAGGATGTTCGAGTCGTTTTTTCCTTTGTATACGGCCATGATGCCATGATCTGGATAGTTCTCGTCATGGAGAAGTTGCTAAGGGCATATCTAAACTAGGCAAAACGCTCCTTTTCTTTTGCAGAATTGGGGTGCCCTGTCGGAGTTGTTGGAAGTATCTTCAGACTCGGAACTATCCTCATGATAATTAGGTTCAGGTTTATTTATTCTCTCTTCTACTCTACGCCGAGGCAATCTTTTGCTTATACTGCCCTGAAGAACTCTCTAGAATAAAATTTGGAGAGAGTGTTTAAGCATTTGCGATCAACTTACCTGGTTTGTATTTGAGTTGATACTCATAGTCTCGTAATTTGAGACGCCATCGAACCAATATATGTCCTGGATCCTTGACCATGATTATCCTTTCCAATGGCTCGTGATCACTAACCAACCGAAATTCTTTCCCGAAAATGTGAGACCGTTAATGATAAACGGCATATAAGATGTCAAGGAATTCCTTTTTCGTGGTTGAATAGTCGCATTCTATGCTGTTTAATACATGAGAAAAAAATGATATCGATATATCTATGCCCTCCTTTTTTTGACTTAACATATCACCTTTTGAGTAAACTGAAACGTTAGTAGTTATAGTAAAGGGTTTTTGGAAGTCCAGATATTGGAGAATGGGGCTTTCGCATAACGCTTGTCTCATACTTCTAAAACTTTCGGCTTCTCATGGTTCCCAATTAAAGGAAACTCCCTTTTTTAGAAGGTTAGTTAAAGGCTTAGTCTTTGCAGCAAAAACTTGGATAACTCAAAGACCGTAAAATATTGTGCATTACCTAAATGATCTAATATTTCCGTAATATTTGGAAGTGGGTAAGTATCCCCAATAGTCTTCTTATTCAATAGTCTGAAATCAATTACTACTCGATATTTCCTCTTTCCTATGTGGTTAATCTTTTTGGAACTATTAACATGGGAGAGCTATAGGGTGATTTTAAATGTTCGCTTGCATCTTCCGTTTACATCGTCTCGATTACATTTTTCGCTTCTTCATGTTGAGAGGGAGAAAATTGATAAGGACGTACATTGATAGGTATATCGTCACTAGTATGTATTCTATGGTTAGTTTTGTGCGTGGGTGTTAAAGATTCTCAGTTTCAATAAAAAACCTTCGGCTACTCTCATCATTTCTGTTACATGATCCAATTCTTCTGGATTTAAATATTTTAATTCCAAAACGTTTAAGATTGCTTCCACTCTATTTTCTGGCGGTGAGTTATCTTTGCCTATGCAGTATTCGTCTAATTCGTCCCCAGTTCCTTGTCGATAAAAGGGATAGGCCTGGTAGGGTTGGAATGGGTTACTAAAGTTTTATGCCAGAATAAGATTTCGGATTCGTGACAAAAAGTATAAACGACACAGCGCCCGCCCAATGAGACTCGCGCTCCGTGAAAAATGACTGCGAATCAGAGAACGAGTAGAGGCTTGTTGTCACGGATCCAAGATTTCTACTCTTTCTTATCTGAGATATTCTCTTCCCAAGTTTCCATCTGTGTTGACATGAAAATCCGGCGTAACTACGTCTGGGTAATAAGAATATGGGTTATAAGGTTTGTTTGATGCTGGTAAGGTGGTATAGGGGTGTTAGAAAAATTAGGGTTACTGTCAATTTTTGCCTTGCTTCATATTGAAGAGCAACTTTCAGGGCAGCTTCTCGGTTTGAGGGGTTGCGTGCTTCGACCAGCCTTGAAAACTGTCCGACAGTCCGCGTTAGAAGGCCTCAACTGCGCAATCGTTTGAGGGGGCTGATGGTTGTTCCACATTGACATATTTATCTTCAAGTGCAGCTTGTGCTCCTGATTTCAAAAGTCTCATGCGAACAAAGAATTCGCTGGCGTTTTCTTCTTTTCTCATTCTAACGGTAGAAATTTCACGAAAGTACCACGAGTATGTTTTTCGTGGGTCAAACATTGTTTTAGGTGCTTGTCTAAATCACTTATGGGTGCGAAGTTTTTTCCGTAAATGCTATCTTTAGCCGCATCCTTTAATCGGGCTAAAACAGCTTTCACAGTTTCAATAATAAGAAAGAGCTCAACAAATGTGACATTATTCAATTCATGAAACAACCCGAGAAATGAATTTCGTTGTAGGTAATAAATTTGCTTTCGTTTAAATGAAATAGAGCTCGTTGCAATACAAGTGGACTGTCTGACTAATCACGTGCTGATTACTGACTGAGAGTTACCTCTATCTTTCAGTACAAAAAACAGTAAAGGTTAGACAGTGCGCTTAGCCAAAGCACGAATAACAAAATTTGGATTAATTTATTTTCGCGATTGCTCAAAAAATGTTTTTAATGGTAGATATGTATCAGTTCTTGCGGATACATGATTGACTTTAATTAGTCGCTTTAATCAAATACTGCAACTTATTCTAACCACGAGTGTTTAGAAGCGGTGCTATAATATAAGTAAACGGTCGCGTAGATTCATACCGAATGTATAGATAATGTCGTTATTTTAAACCCTTCGCTTACACAATCTTGATACAAAGAATGTACAGGCAAGGTTAATACAGGTATTTCTTAGGTTTATTAACGATGTCAGAACTTGCGAGCATGCGAAGTATACCAACGCCTATTATGCACTTCGAACCTAGCCTTGCCCCGAAGGATACCATACAACGTATCTAAGACGGACATATACTCTCGAGTGCATGTGAAGTGGTTATCTTAGAATTACACTGAAGTTAAATTGTTAATAAAAACACTGAATTTAAACGGAATTGACAATCCCACCGTGGCCGCCAAATCAGCTGGTACGTCCCAAAATAAAGGCGAGGGTAGATTCTGAAAATGGTTAGAATGAGGGAGACCATTGAGTTAATTGTGTCAGGCTGGTAAGACCTGACAAATTATTATTTTTGGGGTACATTTTTCACTTATCAGCTCTACGCCAATTGTGTTAAACCAATGTTCTTAAAAACAGAAGTGTAGTGAAGATAGTAGATGATTTATTATAAAGATGGTAGAATAGGTAAAGGTTATATAATTACATAATTTAGGCATTTTAAAAGTTTATAAAATTTTGATGCACAATACTCAAAAAATTAAAAGGAAACACAAAACTAAGAATTAGATCCGGTAATTCAAACTGAATCTGCTCCATGGGAATCAAATGTCACCCCTAAGGAGAGAAGCTGCTTTTAGCAAAAATGCCGTTTCGAATTTGAATATGAAAACGGAATAAATTCCGACTAATCAGAAACAACTTTTTAATTTGTCTCAATCTGTGGCGAAATCTTCGATAAAATGCAAGAGTGGAATAGTGTGAATGTCAGGATATATAGATGAGTAAGATGGCGACAAATGCTTTCACATGGAATTCAAAACAGAAACTAATACTTCTAATATTATTTGCAAGCAAGCAGCAGAGATACTGCAACTACCCTACCGGCAGGAATTATTCTTTTTTTCATCGCATTTCTCATTTCTTACGTAAAAGCCGGATTACATGAGAAAATTACGAGGAAAACGAAAAATTTTATCAAAAGCATGGACGCGTGGTAGGACCGCATTCTAGATAATATCCTATCATAAGTCAACAGCCAGCTTGTGGTAAGAACGGTCTGACACCCGCCGCGAGATGTCAGCAGTAAGCAGCCAACGTCAGCGTTTATTTCGCTTGGGACTTTTGCATGGAATCCGGTTTTTACGTGTGATCTAAGAAATTATGTGAGAAGAAAAGGCCACTCCTCCCCACGAGTGTATTTGCAGTGTTGCACCTATTCCAAAAATGTGTCATTAAAAGCCATTGTCGGACTTCTTCACTTCTACTTTTCCTCATTTCACACTTTTCGATTCTCGCATTTTACAACAGATCCCAAAAAATATTATACCATATAGTAGCGACTACTCCTGATCCAGTAAAACTTTCGGGTCACAGGAAACTTTAAAAATTGATCTTCAAACATTTTTACCCTGCGCTGCTCGAAAATCCGTACGTCTGATATGAATATTTGTTCCAAATTCAGATACACACAGTCTCAGCCAGAACTTGATACACGGTTCAACCACGATTATACTTGCTTTCATTCAACAGTATCAATTTCTGTGCAGATATACAATAGCAAATTTAAATATAAGTTATTTTGGATTTATTATATGTGTATGCTTTTTACAGGTGACTTCTTCATATCGACTAGATTTCAGACCAGAATTTGCGAGAGTTACTTTACAATGGAACAAATTTGAACCTTATCCAAAAGCTTACAGTACTGGAAATCAAGTTAGCAGTAGATTATTGAGCTGCAAGAATGCTAATGCATTGCTAATGCTTCCTGAAAAAACAAATGAATTAACTGAGATTGAAGAAGGGGAGGTAGTTGATGCAGTGTTACTCAACTTTTTCCAAAATGTTGAGAAAACTTTTTGCGATTGAAACATCTATTCTCCATTATAAAACGTTCTCGTTTTATTCGAATTCCCACGACAATTGTAGTTCATCCCTTGTAAGCCCTGAAGCCTGTGGTTTATTTTAAATGACAATGTATCATTCATTTTGTGTCAGTAAACTTATAGCTGAATCTTATAGTTGCCTTTTTTGGTTTTAAAAATGATTTTAAGGCGTATTCCTATAAAAATAACAATCCTTAAGGAAGTTCTCTAGAAATTGCACTATTTAAGGGATTATCTGATATATTTACAATTTACAATATATAAAAAAGGTTATGATGCAGAGATCTTGTAATCTGTCACATTGTGCAGGTAGACATTTTAAATTGAAAACAGTACCATTTTTATATATCCCCTGTAGAAAGCTAGTACAGCTGTCACACTTTTGATAGAGGCATTAAAAAGGTTTTTGCCATTCAGGTTAAAAATACATATGTGTTGAAGATCATCATTTTAAAATCATAAAAAATTGTAATTTTTTCTTAAAATTAGTATAATAGATATATAATTTTAATTAATAATATTTCGGTTCGCGTGGGATACATGATTTAATTAAGTAGTGACAATTTAGCAATTTCACTTTTTTCGCTGATCAAAACGTCTGTGAAGTCCATGCTTAACTAGTCTTAAGTGCTTATTGATGTAAACGTATATAAAAAGTATCTTTATGTGAAAGTTAAGAATATATCAACTTTATCAAAACTTTTGACGAATGGTTGTCCGAAACGTAAGGGTTTTCTGGATCTGACTGTGTTAAAAGTTTAAGATGAATTTTCACACAAGAGGACTATCTTAACTACCTTTTTGCCGTCCGTCTGATGATTCGGATTCCATGAAAATCATTCCTTCAATTTAGACTAAAATAATCTGCTTCGCGTCCAAAATGTGAGCTTGACCATGCGACGAGCATTCTTCGTTTTAGGGAGCCATTTTCATTCTAATTTATTCCTGTTGCCTTTCCGTCGCTTTCTCCCAATCGTCAGCAAGCTCATTACTATTGACATTTCTTCCATCGCAACTCCCCGAAATTCTCATATCTTTATCAGAATGCAAAGAAATAATGAATAATAATTTTGAATCTATGTTTCAAAGATAAGTCTAAGTCCCATAGGCCCATAACCCCATCTGAATCAGGGCTTTAAATCGGCCTAGGAGTTTTTGTTTCTAAGAAAAATGCAATTGAATGATCTATTTCAAACCTTTATCATATGAATGATATCCGCTAATATAAATTTGACTATTCGTTGTAATTAAGGAATTTTGAGGTCCTTAAATTCGAATACAAAGTAAAAATGTCAACATGCAAAATGATGGATCCAATAGGGCGGAACAATATTATAATACCGAGCTGATATGACTGAAAATTACTGTGCGGGTGTTTTCGGGTCGCTGATTTCGAATCTAAAGTCGAAGTTTCAGAATTTAAAAGAAAGGAACCAATATGGCGGAATATCATTAAGAGAATATAACTGATTTGATTAAAAATCACTACTTAGGGCTGCTTCGTGCAGCCGACTTCAAATCTAGAGTCAAAATCGAAAAATTGAAAATTCGGATCCAACCTCGTAGAAATAAAAAAGATTTGATTGAAAAATGTTACTTGGAGGTAATGGTTTAATATAAAAATATTCATTTTAAATTTGTAAACCTGAATTGAATTTGAGGTTTTTCCCTTGTCGTACGATCATTAATTACATAGGACCACAAAAAAGTTGTCTGAACTGGGTACGAGAAAAGTATATTCTTATGTATTTTCAGACGCTGAATCCCAATTCGACTTCAGAATTTGGATTTAACGGTGAAATTTTCCCCTAGCCTAGGGGAAAAATCTAAAATGTAGGGAATTCTGGAATCTACGAAGGTGTTTATGGTAAAATAGCAAAATATCATTACTTTCAATACTATTACAGGCATTTTTATGTATTTTGAGGAAATTGAGAAAAACTTACGGCTTCACGCAGGGTATATTCATATACACTATAGTTCATTGAAGTTTATAAGAAAATCTAAATTCTCCATATACCCTGGGTCGTTTAGCACATGTGTAGCCGGAGAACGATTCTACAGAGCATCTCTTTACCCCTAGATCTTAAAGGAATTTATACAAAATATTTTCGTATTTTTAGTTGCAGTGTTCAAGTCTAGGAGTAAGAT
>NC_046662.1:118394359-118440634 GCF_010883055.1 Belonocnema kinseyi
GGCCGCGAGTGAGCAACAGAAACAATTGTCGAGAATGTAAAGTTCCAGTATATGCGGCATTTTCCATTCTCGACAATTGATTCCATTTCCCCAGGAGCACTTAGAGGAGCGATATTAAGGTTAATGCCGTAAGAGTGACATACATTGTAATTAAGCACTCTTAGTACCGCATTGTGCCTTTGAATGTAGGTAGTTCCCGCGTGAGTTTGACAACTAGATAGTATGTGAGCTAAATGCTCGGGGTGTGCATGGCACGCCCTGCAGCTATCATCGGGAATGTCTTAACTCAAAATATGGCGACGGTATGTTAAGGTGGAAATGACACCGTTTTGGCATGCAAAAATGAAACCCTCTGTACCAGACGTCAATCCGTGTGATTTAAGGAAAGCAAACGTTAGCTTACAAGACATTGACTGATCCTTCACATTTCTGTGGAAGATACCGTGCATCCTCTTATCGAAGAGCTGTTCACCAAAGTTTTTCTCTTGTGCTTTCTTAATCCGGGCTTTCAGGAGTGAGTACTCGAGATAGATAAGATTTGATGCATTTTGCTCACCCCTAATACTGAAGTTAAGTCCGACTGTTTCAGCAGCCTCCTCCGCTGCTTTGTACAGAAACGCTCCTTTGCCCACTTTTTCGTGATTCCTGACCATTTTAAGAAGAGGATCTCTTCCATTTGCAACTCTATGTGTTGTACCCAGAATAATCCTGTTGCGAAGACTTTCAAGACTCAATATTCCGCGACCACCTTGACGGCATGAGATGTACAGTCGCGGAACGGAAGACTTAAGATGCATGCTTTTGTTTATGTGCATAAACTTTCTTGTCCTGATATAAAGGGTTCTGAGCTCGTTCTTCGTCCATGGAACTACTCAAAATGAATAGAGTACTACCGGGACGGCAAGCATGTTCCTTGCAGATACTTTGTTCCTCGCCGACAGTTCGGAAGACCAAATCTTCCGGATGAGACGTTTGTATCTGCTTTGGACAGTATCCTTTTTAGACATCACATCCTGAATGCGGCTCTGTGGCACGCCCAGGTATGTATAAGTCTCTCCAGCGCAGTGGGCCAGGAGACCCGATTTCGTGGCCAAAAGTCGATTCTTGAATTCGGAAAAATGAAATGGACTACTAAACTGAGGAAGAATTGAAGTATTTTTGACGACAATTATACGTTGATTGATGAATTTTTATTCCGATGATATAGGCACAAAGTAGAAAATCTTTCTAAAATTAGTAATGCTACTGACGTCCGTGGAATACGTATTTTTATTCCAAGAAATCGATTTATTTTATTAATCAAAGTGTAAAATTTCTCTGAAGTCAATTTAATCTGGAATTGTCAATTGCAATTTAATACAATCATATTATTAGTGATTGTAGAACAAGATTATACAGCAGAGCACCTGCTTCCGATTGCTCATAACATGACATAACACAACATATTGAGTTCTGAAGTATATGAATGTGTTCCTTAGGATGTGCACATGAGCATAGGTGTGCTACTTTTTGTTACTTCTCATTGATTCGCTGCTTATAGTATATATACATGGCCGCGCACAACCATGCCATGGAATGTAGAGCGCTGTGCTTCTGCTGGCTTACCTTCATTTGTTTTCCTAGCCGCATCAACGAGGACGTACGAACTCACTTGTTTCGGCAATCCGCTTTCCGTCCACATTCCGTGCGTAGATATTAACTCCTCAAAACTGATAATGTAGAAACAACTGTTTTCTACATTTTATCAAAAATGGAATTGAATGTCAATAACATTGAAAGTGCAGATGTTGAGAGATTAAAAGCCTCTTGGAGAGCTCTCAAAAGTAGACGCTCTGAAAAATACAAAGCTGCGAGGAGGATCATAGATAAGTTTGAGACGAAAAATGCTGAATGGTTGAATACGGAATTTCCAGTTTTATTGACCATGAAAACTGAGCGAGAACATCTAACATCTTCTCATCTTGGTCGTTCAAGCCTAGAATTTCATGAGAAATCTGATCGCTCAAAGCGACGGGAATCTGCAAAAATCAGTTCTGAACAGAAGCACGATCCGGAGAAACTATTAATGGCTTCATGCTATGCAGCAAATCGAACTGATAAGAAAGATTTGTATACTGTTCTCAAGAAGGTTTCAGAATACTTGGAGCAACCAAGAAAAGTTAGAAAATTGTTGGAGGCAGCGAAAATTCCAATAAAAAAAAAAGAATGCTGAAGAAGCTCTTACTTTCCTTCTCGATAATTCCCTAACTAAATCTATGTACACAAATATACGGTTGGAAAGCAAAAACTGTGGTGCTGATATTTGGCCGTCGTACAATCGTGTTAGAGAATTTAAGATGCAATGTAGACCATCCGAAGAAAACATTTCGATTTCGGAGAAAAAAGCAGAGGTAACTCTGCAGGCCTTGTTGAATCACACTTCCAGTAGGATTGTGGAATCGCAAAGGGAAGTCATAATCCAGCATATGCATAATTTGGGTATTACGGAAATGGATCTTTCGTTGATGTGTTCGTGGGGTATGGATGGTAGTACTGGTCATTCACCTTACAAGCAATCTTTTAAATCAGCAGAAGACAATGAGAGTCTCAGTGATGAAAGCTTGTTTGTGACCTCTCTCATCCCTTTAAGATTGTCCAATGCGGACAATGTTATTGTTTGGAATAAACGAGCGTCTCAATCGCCAAAATCTTGTCGCCCTATTCAGATACTGCAAACTAAAGAAACCGAGGCAATTGTTTTGAATCAAAAAAAGAACATTGAGAATCAAATTGACAAGCTAGAAACTCATAGAGTTACATTAGATTATAGACGGAGTATGCGATTCCATTTTTCTTTGCTCTTAACATTGATAGACGGCAAAGTACTGAACATAATAACAGGGACAAAATCCATGCAAACTTGTCCCATCTGTCATTCAACCCCTAAGTTCTCCAATGACCTGTCCAATAAGCTGAAGGACCTATTTCTACCAGACGTAAATTCGTTGATGTATGGACTCAGTCCATTACATGCGTGGATCAGGATACCAGAATGTTGCTTGCACATTTCGTACAGGCTTCCTCTCAAGCTCTAGCATGATGTGTTTGGCACTGTATGATGTGTTTTATAGAGTAATGGATTCTTCCGATCCACTCATTTCTGCGATCAATGTTCATTCGCGACTTCTGAAGAAGAAATTTTTGCCTATTTCCGAAAATGTCAAGAGTTTTACTCGCTGCCCCTCAAGTAAATGTGATACCAGAAGACGCAACATCCAGTTCTGATATAGCAGATCGAGAAGATGAAGAGGCTAATCTTTCAGAAACTGAAATTCTGCTAGACGAAATTGAATTGACCGACGAAGATGGAGATGGAACTCACGACAATTTGTAAGCGAAAACCATTTGAAAGTGTGAAAGGCAAGGGGACTCACTCAAATCAAGCACCCCGAGTAGTGAGAGGCAAGGGGACTCACTTAACTCAAGCACCCCGAACAGTGAGGGGCAAGGGGACTCAATAGAATCAAGTATGTTTAGTTTTTCGAAATTTCGACTCCAGATTCGGAGTCAGAGCCTCTAAAAACCCTTAAATACCACTTTTCAAGTGAATCCAATAATTTTTTGAAATTATCGTCCGCCATATTGGATCAGCCATTTTGTTTTTCGTAATTCTGACATCAGATTCGCAATCAGCGCCCTCAAAGACCCCTAGATACCACTTTCCAAGTATATCCAATAATTTTTCGTGTTGAATGTCCGCCATAGTGAATCCGCCATTTTTTTAAATTTAGACTTCGGATTTGCATTCAGCGCCCTCTAAAACCCCTGGATACCACTTTTTAAGTGGATCCAATGATTTTTTGAAAATAGGCTCCGCCATATTGGATCCATCTTTTTGTTTTTTGGAATTCTGACATCAGATTCGAAATCAGCACCTTCGAAAACCATATATTAGTGTCCTTGCAATTCATTGTTGTACATTTCTATATGTTTTCCGACTTTAGGCCACGAAACCGGGTCTCCTGGCCCACTGTGCAGTGCAAAGGTGTCGTATAGCGCTTCTATCAACGAGCTCAGGATCTTCAGGGATGCCATTAAGTTTTCCTCGCTTCAAATAAACCAACAAACAAATAGATAGATAGAGATAGAGAGAGGGGGAGCTAACTATTACAGATTAACATCCATCCACACCTTATAACTAATCCGCTCGCCTCTATATTCTAACCTTCCTCGCTGCGCTTCGCCTCGCCTCACCTCGCACGCATGTCTCTCTTTCCTCACTGTGCCTTACATTGCCAGACTCTGTCTCCACGACTAAAGCCTAATACTTAACTACTATTTACGATATTTAAAGTTTCCTTACATCTACTTTCTCTACTACTTGCAATCCTTCCTTCTCTTCTTCTCCATCTTACCCAACACCCCCTTCACCCATGCTACTGCCAAATCTAACGTTTATCGAAATAGAGCAAAAAAGTTCCTGAAGTATTTTTCTCGAGATACTGATTTAGTTAATTGTTCAGACGGTGAGGGTTTAATGAATGAACTAAAACCAAACATTTATAAAGATGACGAGTGTAGGCTTTTTAGTGACTCGTCGAAGCGTAGTCTGAAAGCAGTTTTGCTACACAATAAAATCAAATATGCATCAGTTCATATAGCACACTAGACCATATTGAAGGAAGAATATATAAACCTTAAAACAGTTTTTCAGTTGATTAAGTATTCGTTGTACAATTGGAAGGTCTGCGGAGATCTAAAAATTGTTACGATCTTGTTAGGGCAACAATCAGGTTTCACAAAATATCCCTGCTTCCTGTGCTTGTGGAATAGTAGAGATCACGAGAATCACTTTAAAAAAAAGAGTCGCCAAAAAGAACTTCTTTTGAACCTGGCTCAAAAAATATATTATTCGAGCCACTGGTAGATCACTCGAAAATTCTCTTTCCTCCCCTTCATATTAAATTTGGCTTAATGAAGCAATTCGTTAAGTCACTGGACAAGGAAGGAAAATGTTTCACACATTTAGGAAGAATATTTCCAGGTTTATATAGCCCCAAAATAAAGAAAGGGGTATTTGACTGGCGCAGATTTGAAAAATGTTGAAAGACAACGAGTTCATTGAGTACATGACTGATACTGAGAAAGATGCGTGGCTCAGTTTTAAAAAGGTTGTAGAAAATTTTTTAGGTAACCACAAAAGCGAGGACTCTCAAAAAGTTGCTGAAAGTATGGTTCAGAATTTCCACGATCAAAATTGTTTGTTGAATCTTGAACTGCATTTTCTTGATTCACATGTGGATTACTTTCCTGAAAATATAGGTGATGAAAGTGAAGAACAGAGGGAACGCTTTCATCAAAATATCAAAGAAATGGAACGTCGTTGTCGAGGGCGATGATTTGAGCGCATGATAGAAGATTTTTGATTGATGTTAAAACGAGATGTTGAGTGTAAAGAGAAAAAACGTAAGAGAAAACCACTACGTAGGACGTTCACAGAACAAAGAACCGGGAAACGTAAAAAGCGTAATTCATATACGTTTAAAAATGTATGTAAAATTTATTTGTAAAAATTACTAGTTTCGTTTAATTAACCACTAATTTTTCTGAAATGTTTACCCTTTACTCTAGGTGAGAAAAAAATTAACACAGTGTATAGTAACACCGATGTCACATGCAAACCAAATCTCGCGAAATACAGATTTTTTATGCATTCATCGTTATCTGTTTACGTAAATATAGTTTGCATAAAACCTAAGGTCTCTTTTATTTCTCACTTTTTTGCCTAGTCTAGGGAAAAAGAGAAGCTCTGTAGAAAAGTTCTAATGCTACACTTGTGTTAAGCGAACCGAGGGATATGAAGAATTTTGATTTACTTATAAACTCTAACCAACTTTAGTGTATATGCACATAAGCTGCGGAAGACCGTAAATTTTTCTCAATTTTTCGTTATTTCCCTAGGCTAGGGGAAATTTGACGCCGTGTAAATCAAGTTTGAAGTCAAATTTAAATTCAGCTACTAAATAAACTTTAAGTTTTTCATCAATTTGCCATCGTGCAAATATAACATTAACAGGTCCCAGAATTCTCTTAGTTTTGAGACTTTCTCCTAGGCCAGGGGAAAAATCTTACGCCTAGGGAAATTCTTGAGGTCGAATTTGGGTTCAGCGACTCAAAATACATAAAAATGCCTGTATTAGTATTAAAAGTACTGACATTTTGCTATTTTAGAATAAATACCTTCGGAGATCCCAGAACTCCCTAGATTTTAGACTGTTTCCCTAGACTAGGAGCAAATTTCACCCTTAATTAGAGATTCTGAGGTCGAATTCGGGTTCAGTGGCTCAAAATACATAAGGATATACTTTTCGAGTACCCATTTCAGACAACTTTTTGTGTGGACCTATTTAAATAATTATTTAAATAATTGCATAATGTTTTAAGAAAAATTTACTACTCCAAACCATCACAAACAATTACATTTCAATCAAAAAATACGATTATTTTTTTACATTTTTCGGGAATAAATAATTGTTTAAATAATTTAAATTTGTTTAAACAATTGTAACTGGTTTAAAAAGACGACGGAAATTGCGTAAAAGTAAAAATAATACGTAAAAATGTAGCTTTTTTTTTGTGTCATATTTGGGGCGCTGATAAAAGGGTGGGGGTGGGCTGGAAATGAAAGTTATGAGTATGGGTTTATTTCGCAGATACTCCTATTAAATCCTTTAAAAGCTTGGCACGTTTCGATGAAACCCTGGAACATGAGTTTAATGTTTCGAAAACTTCAAATTTCCCGGAAATGGAAACTTGGAGATGGGGAGGGGGTGCACTGTAGCTCGAAAAGCGTTTTTTTGACCATCCTAATGGGGATGGAAAGAAAGGAAAAATATTGAGAGTTTACAAGAAAGGTATATAATGTGGTGTGGTAGACTGGAGGACTCTAGGATATAAGAGAGAATAAGCACAAAGGGATAAATTAAGAACTAGAGCCGGAAAAAGGGAAGGCAGAAGTCGGACAGCTAAAACATGCCTTTCAAATAAATTAAATGTGCTTCAAATTAAACTTCGACTGAATTAGGCACAGTGGTGTCAGAACATTTATTAAGACTGTAAAAAACATAAAAATAATGTAAAATATGTTATATATAAACAAAAAATTCATGATTAGATACAAATTTTACAAGCATTTTTAACCCTCTCACCGTACACTTCATTCCAGCACCTATGTACCGTACACAGGAGCAAATTTGGATTCCGCGATTTCAGCAGCTGATTTAAAAATTAAGAAATGTCCAAAGCATATCGAAAGACATATGTTTTTTAAGAAAAAATAAATAAAAGTAATAAAATTATACTGAGTATTTTCCCATGCCCCCGAAGTTACTATATTTCCAAAGAGGGAATTTCGTGCTTTCAGAGTGTACAAGTAACAGTAAATATATAAAATAACAGAAAAATAGCATAAAACCATTTATTTATTATACAAATTATATCAATACTTAAAAAATACAAGGAAATACTTAGTTCTCGGCAAAACGCTCGCATTCAATGCATACAGGTGCACGATGTTGGTCACACATTCTGCGCATGCAGTTCGGGGACTACTTTTATATTTCGGAGTCGGCAATGATGCTGCACACACACAAGGAACACTCGTGCAAATATGCGCTCACTGGAAGTTTAGTGCCTGCTACTTTGGCAGCCAAGCCACAAATGAACGGGGACTTAACGACAATGGATGCTAGAGAGGTACCGATTATTTGCCATAGTGGGGGTATACCTCGGAAAAGTGAAAGTGGAAAATGCTAGCTACTTGAAAATGTGGTTGGTGCAGATTCACAACAGTGCAGTGTACGTCGAGAGGGTTAAATAAAAAAAGATTGTCTCATAAAAGTAGGCCCTTAATTTTAAATCAATATGATAAGAAATAAATATGTCAGTTAAAAGACGGAAGGTCAATTTGAAAATAAAAGTTACATGCCTGATATAAGTTAAAAAAAAATCGAAGTATAAAGTCAGAGTAAAGAATTCCACAGAAACAGAAACTGCAATCAGGATAGCAGATATTATACTGGTGTTCACGACTACGGGTTTCTATGGGTCTACCAGTCTGACCAACATTAGAAAAGGGACAGACAGTGCAATTGTATTTATAAACAACTCCTAGAATTTTCTGTTTTGGAAGTGGTTATTTTAGATTGTTAACCAATTTAGAGAAGATATTAGTTGGAAAGTTTATTTCTTTAAACAGTTATTGATTAAATAGATGGGGAAACCATTATATTTGAAATTATCTCTGATTAAATTAATGTTTTTGATTCTAAATTCCGGATCTAAAATTCTAACTATTCTGAGAAAAGAGGACTGTGACAAACCAATTTTTTGGTAAATAGGATGAAAAGAGTTCAAACCGCCACACCAAGTTTTCTTTTGATACAAATCTATTTTTTTTCAAAACCGTCACATCTAATAACAATAGTGTAACTAAAAAACTAATTTTGGAATTTTCTTCAATTTCTATAGTAAATTTAATATTGAGATTGTAAGAATCTTTCAGCAATTTGGAAACCATAATATATACCCTTCCACCCGAAGAAGCGAGTCACATACGACGCAAGACAGCCAACAATTTAAGCCAAGTTCAAGTTCCCTCCTCAAACTTAAAAAAAAAAACAAGAAAATACCGAGATTAAAGAACTAAATCGGAATAAAGACATCACAATATCACTTGCAGATGAAGGCAGCACAACAGTAATAATGAATAAACAAGACTATAACAACAAAATCATGGATCTTCTAATTACAATACATACGCAAAACTTAAAAAGGACTAAAAGGAATAAAAATCCACAAAAATAACAT
Source organism: Belonocnema kinseyi (assembly GCF_010883055.1). Classification (NCBI taxonomy): domain Eukaryota; kingdom Metazoa; phylum Arthropoda; class Insecta; order Hymenoptera; family Cynipidae; genus Belonocnema; species Belonocnema kinseyi. The sequence goes on from NC_046662.1 coordinate 118,403,207, forward strand.
TCCACTCAGACCGATCGTTAGCGTAATAAACTCAAAAACTTACAACCTCCCTTTCGAAAATGTATGATAGGAAAAAAATGACAAGCGTGTCATATTTTGTTGTCATATTTTCCTTGTCATTTTTTCGCGACCACAGGAAAACGATAGGATAAATGATAGGAATAACGACAAGTAAGGCGACAAACAAAAATGACGTGCCCTAATTGGCCATAATTTCAAATAATTTCGTTCACACGTCATGCACGATATAGCTGAATGACGGGGAAATAGAGAAGCAGATAAGGAAGTTGAAAAAATCTAAGGTAGCAGGGCTGAAGGGGCTAAAGAACGAAGCGTGGCTGTTTGGCACACAATATGTAAGGGAGAGGCTGAAGTGGGTAGTGAAAAAAGTATGAAGGAGGAGCGATTCCCAAGAGGGTGGAGGGAGAGGTTGATCGCACGCTGTATAAAAAAGGGGTAGGGAGAGGCAGGGAAATTATAGAGGAATTACGCTAATGAATAGGACTAAATTGAGTTTTTTTTTAACATATTAAAAAATTTTTTAAATCGACAGCAAATACCTTTTTCGTAATGATCACATTTTTATTGAAGGTAAAAATTCAACGTACATGCATAAACGACCCACAAGCGAGGTAAGCAGTATAGTTGGTCTAAATATTAGAAAATTTCAGCTAGATATCGCCTTTCGTGTGCAACTGGTATGACCTTTAGGTTATGTAACGCCATGCACAAATTAGAAAATTTACAGGAATCTCTACTGCTCAGGACAGAGATATCCAAGTTCTAAAACTACTGATTAGGCACCCTGACAAAAGTTGTGAACAGGAAGTCATTCAAAAAAAGCGAAGGTATGTAAAAAATACAAATCAAACTGATAAGAAGTCAATTTGCAATCTATTTGAATCTGTAAACCAACAGCAAGTTCAATTCGTACCCATATTTAAATCCCTGTGAATTTGAGGTCCCCTGCCCTTAAGAAAATTAATGATTGTGAAAAAATGTCAAGCTTGTCATTTTTGCTGTCATTTTTTCCCTGAGGTTTTTTCGCGTCTACACGAAAACATACATATATTTTTCGTAATAATCCCATTTTTATTGAAGGTAAAAATTAAGTGTACATTTGAACCTCATTTTCAATCCACGTTTGAAATTCAAATTCTCCCCGATTCATCAGACCTCGAATTCACACGGATTAGAATGTAGATACGAAGTGAACTTGTTGGTCTGAACACACTGTAAAAGATATTCCCAGCTATCCTAAATGATATTTAGGATAGCTGGGAATATCTTTTACAGTGTGTGCAGACAAGTGATTGGCCTGTAATTCTTCGGGTCAGCTAAGTTGCCCATTTTCGGCAGGAGTATTGTGCGCCCTTCCACCAACCACTCCGAAAGTGGCTCTTCCAACTTTAAATATGAGGTGAAAATACGGGCCAATGCTGATGGGTTGAAGGAAACTTCTTCCACCAAAAGTGTTTAATACCATCTGGTCCTGAAGTCAAATAGTTCTTAATCCCTCTTAATACTTTTTTCACCTCCTCGGTAGTGATGGGTGGGTATTCTTCATCAGGAATGTTTAAAACTGTTCCCAAAATTTCAAGAATGATCTAGGAAGTTCTGAAATATATCCAAATATTAAAAATTATTAAAAATTATTCTTATCGGTTTAGAATGTTCCGAATTATTCTAAAAATTTCAAGATTGATCTGGAAAGCTCTAAAATATATTTAAATGTTTAAAATTATTTTTAAAAAAAACTTTAATTCTAGAACTTTCTGGATTGTTTCGAAAACTTCTAGAACATTCTAAAAAAAAATTTAATGTTTAAAATTATTGTTTAATAATTGTAGTCGGTCTGGAATGCTTCAGATTGTTCTAATCATTCCTAAAATAATCTGAAAAATTCTAAAATTTATTTAAATGTTTAAAATCAGTTGAAAATGATTTGAATCGGCCTAAGAGGTTCTGGAGTCTTCTGAAAATTTCAAGAATCTTCTGGGAAGTTCTGTACTATATGAACCCAGTGGCGACAAAATTAAGGATGTCCTAAAGACGTCTTCGGGGCATCCCTAAGACGTCTTTTATAACATGTCTTCTGGTCATCCTAGTGATGCTCTCACAACGTCTAATGTCAGTACGAAAGATCTACCGAGGACATCCATGTCTTAAAGACGTCTTCAGGTGATGTTTAGGACATTGGACGTCTTGGATAGAATAGTCTACAATATTCCGGATTGCTCTAAAAAGGTGTAATTGTGTGTTCTAGAATGTTTTGAAACTAGAAATTTCGATAGTTGACAGTATATAAGCCGAAGTTCAATACTTCTTTGTCAGTTAGATCTCAGCTACGATAAAATAAAGAATACGCTAACATACGCAAAATCCAGAATTTCTCCTCTAAAACAGCTAAGTATTGCTCGTTTAGAATTATGTGCAGCATTATTACTCACACAAGCAGTACATTGTCTCCAGACTGCACTACATGTTGAATCAACTCCGACTCATCTGTGGTCGTACTTTACTATTGTGCTCGCTTGGCTTGAAAAACAAGAAGAAATATAGCCTGCGTTCATAGCAAATCAAGTTACTGATTTCTTCACTCGACTTCCTAATGCATCATGGCATGATATACCCACAGCTGACAATCCTGCGAATTGCGCATCGCAGGGAATTTCGCCGACTGAAATAATGTCACAGTTACTCTGTTGGAATGGTCCACATGGGCTGCCTCAATCACTCGACAATTGGCCCGGTGATGTCGAATTGTCTGAAAAAGATAAGGCACATCTAGAGTTAAATTTAGCAAAACATTCTCATCTAACCACTACAGACCATACTGCGTCAGAACAATCGGAATCTGATTTGAAACAAATGTTATCAACTGAATTTTCTGATTGGCCAAAATTATTAAGAGTCACCGCACTTCGTTTAAAATTAATAAAAATTCATTTCCGTCAATTGCTTGATCAATCTTAATTTAAAATTTCTACAATATTACAAGAAAAATTACATGTTTTGTTTGAGCATGATTCAGATTGCATTAATGAATCCCGAGTTCTGTAGTACCTGTTCTGCGGGCCTGTGCAGCGACCCAAATCATGAGTTCGCTCCCAGCAGCCCGCGTAACTCCATCAATTCCATTCACACATATAGGGATTGATTATGCCGGTCCAAACAACTACACGTTGTCAAAAATTCTAAACGCAAAAACTGACAAAGCATATTTATGCATTATTGTTTGTCTGGCTACTAGAGCTATCCATATAGAGGTTGTATCTGATTATACAACTGAAGGGTTTATAGCAGAAATTCGACGATTTGTTTGATAAATCTCAATTGTGTGTTCTGTGGTACAAATTTATTCAAAGTGATGTACTCTCGAAAGAATTGCGGATGTAAAAAAGGATAAACCATGTCCAAAATCAAGTGTGATCAAGCAACTAAATCCATTTATGGATTACGATAGCTTGATTCGAGTAAACGGTCGTCTTAAGAATTCGCCATTAGTTTACACTGAAAAGTATCTAATTATTTTGTTGGATCATACGCTTAGTAAACTAATTATACACCATGCTCATTTAGGAAGACTTCATGGTGGTATCCAACTAACCGCTCGTATTCTGAGACAATCACTTTGGCTAGTTCGTTCACGATCTTTGATAAACCAATGTATTAAAAGGTGCACACGACAGCGGGCCTGCACTGCGACCCAAATTATGAGTTCGCTCCCACCAGCCTGCCTAACTCCATCAATTCCATTCACACATATAGGGATTGATTATGCCGGTTCATACAACTACAAGTTGTCCATAGTTTGAAACGCAAAAACTGACAAAGCATGTATATGCATTTTTGTTTGTCTGCTACTAGAGCTATCCACATAGAGGTTGTATCTAATTATAAAACTGAAAGGTTTATAGCAGTAATTCGACGATTTGGTAGTCGTCGAGGTTATCCTAAAGTTATCCATAGCGACAACGTAAAAATTTCGCTGGTAGTAGGGAACTACAAAGAGCATTCAGACAAGTAATAACTGATCATTAACTACAAGCCGAGTTTTCTGTTGACGGTTTAAGATGGAGGTATATACCTCCCCTTCACACCATTTTGGTAGTTTACGGGAAGCCGGAGTAAAAAGCATCAAGAACCATCTGAGACGCGTTATCAAGAATTACATTTCGACCGTTGAGGAGCTCACTACGCTCACATGTCAAATTGAACCCTAGCAGACCGAAGGAACCGAAAGGAGCCTCTACAAAGTACCCTTAAAGACCCCACTGAATCCCCCTTCGGTTCCTTTTTAAAAAACTCAAAAAAATAGCAAGATCAACTTTTAAATTGTTGAAATTCAGATTCTACGTTAAAATTTCAAAAGAGAAACTTACGGAGTAATCGCAATACTTTTTTTGCAGCGTTAAAAATTTTTAAAAATGTCATTAACTTCTGCTGAAGGTGACTTCAAGCGTGTCCATAATAGCTCAAGTAGTATGTTGCGCGCGAAGTTTGAAAATAACATTCTCTCTGACTCACATCGCAGCGCTTTTGTCTGAGGTTTCCACTACGTGGCGCTAGCATCCAGAAAAATTCAAAAGTTACAGCCGGTACACTAAATAACTGCTACTAAAAGAAGCACTTGAAGCCGCCTTCGGCCCATGAAAATGACAGGTATTTTATTTTTTAAGTTTTTAACTACTACTTTTGGTTCCTTCGGTCGGCCAGGGAAGCTTGTTTAAATTCCCGTCCTATAGGATTTGTGTCTCATGAGACCGATCGATTCGCATCTCTAACGCCAGGACATTTCGCAACTGGTGGAGCACCATTGATATTGCCGGAGCCGTCCATGCTAGATCTAAATGAACAGCACCCTAAGCATTGGAAGTTAATTAAGCATTGGCTTGAGCAGTTATGGCTTCTGCGGCGTCATGGTTATCTAAACACACTACAACAACGTAACAAATAGAGGCATAAAACTCCTAATTTAAAACCTGGTACACTATGTTGATAAAAATGAAGATTTACTACCTGGAAAGTGGGGACTCGGATTGATTGAAGAGTCTTTCCCTAGCAAGGATGGTAACGTTCGCAGTATTGCTTTAAAAACAGCTAAAAGCAAATATAATCGCGGTATCACTGAAATTTGTCCACTAATAGTCATAACATCCATCAATTACATTTTAACTCTTTAGAGTATGTAAACTATTCCTATATCTCAAATTGTAACTTGATTATGTAAATTGATAATACGACTCCATATTATTATGTTTAAAAATTAATGAATATGTAATGTTTTTAAAAGTAAATATGCAGAAGGGGAGAGGGGGAATATTTTTATGTATCTAGCATAAATGCTAAAATATGAACCCTCCTATTCTAAATTTTTCGGAATCATAGAGCTGATTTGAATGATTTGAATTTTTGTTTAGGACAAACTATCATAACTCTTCAAAGCTCTTTAGCAACTTCTTTCCCTGCCTATTCTGTACCTTATCTTTGGATACTCCTCCGCTCTTTTTTAACCATTCCCTTCCTCCTCTTTCTCCTGTTCTCGCATTGAAATCCCCACCTATTATAAGCTTTATCTCATCTTCATTTTCTTCCATTATTTCTTTTATCTCCTCTGCTTTCCCCTGCATTTCACCTTTCACATAACCCCCCACTATCTTCGACTTCTCTTCGCCCATATTTACCTTTTCTATTATTAATCCTTCTTTTTGTTCTTTCCTCTCTTTGATATCTTTCTCTGTTATGCATTCGTTCCATACTCCCAATAACATTCCGCCCATTGCTCTGCTCTGTTTATTCTTCCTCTTTGCATTTTGAACTTGCCATTTTTAACCCCTTGGTGACCTTTCCCTTACTCTTTTCCATCCCTTTCATCTAGCCACGTCTACATTATTATTATTACATCTCACTGTGTCAATTTTCTTATAAACTCCCTATCATTTCTCTCTAATCCTGATATATTTCAGTAATATGTCCTCCATTCTCCTCTATATTCGTGTCTCGTCTCTTTTTGCTTCTTACTATTTCTTATTTTTTTATCTCCCGTTTCTTCCTCACCTAGTTTCCCGGCATCTCATTTCTTACTATCTCTTTCCTTTCTTTATTCTAATCCCACCATACTCCGTCTATCTGTATTCCCCCATACTCAACCCATGTTCTTCATCCCTTTTTTCTTTCCTCCTCCGCTATTTTTCTAAACTTATACTTCATCTTCCTTTCTACCTATGTCAAATCATCCTCTATTCTCTCCGAGCTTCCATATAACATCCTTTTCTTTGTCACCACTTCTGTTAAAAAGAAATTTACTTTGCACGAAACCAAATTTTTAGAAAGTCCAATTTCATTATTCTCATGGCTATGGACTGTATTTTAATCAAATTTGGCTCTCGAAGCCGCAACGGTAAATAAAGCACTAATACTGATGTGCAATTTTAAATTTTATTGTACCTTATTGAATGCAGTCAATGAATTTTTAAACAATTATTTAGCAATCGTGCAAACACGCGTTTTATAGCCAAAATAGGCACACGACGTATAATGTGCCTAATATCTGATGGAGTCGTTATAAAACGCGACGTGATGAACCGTAACGAGAGAGAATATTCGTATGAATTCTACGAAAGAGGACGACGGAAGTCGGTAACTTCAAACAGTAGGTGACGTTACCTATGAATCGACTACTCATTCAAATCAGCTTCATGATTATGAAAAATTTAGAATAGGAGTGTTCACATTTTAGCATTTATGCTAGACGCATAAACATATTCCTCCGTCTCCCCCTTCTGCATATTTAATTTTTTTAAATATTACATATTCATTAATTTTTAATCATAATAACATGGAGTCGTATCATCAATTTACATACTCAAGTTACAATTTGAGAAATAGAAATAGTTTACATACTCTTAAAAGTTAAAATCTAATTTGTGGATGTTATGATTGGCAGTGGACTAATTTCAGTGATCCCGCGATTATATATGCTTTAGGAGTTTTTACAGCATTACTTCCAATGATGAGGGTGCTGTTTCTTAAACCCTCAACAGAACACTCGGCATGTAGTTAATGATCAGTTATTACTTGTCTGAATGCTCTTTGTATTTTCCTACTAGCACCAATGAAATTTTTGCGTGATCGCTATGGATAACTTTAGGAAAAACTCGACGACTGCCAAATCGCTGAATTGCTGCTATAAACCCTTTAATTGCATAAACAAATACAACCTCTATATGGATAGCTCTAGTAGCCAGGCAAACAAAACTGCATATATATGCTTTGTCAGTTTTTGCGTTTCGAATTATTGACAACTTGTATGGAATTGATGAAGTTACGTGGGCTGGTGGGAGTAAGCTCATGATTTGGGTCGCTGTACAGGCTCGCTATCGTATGCATTCAATGCACCTTTTAATACATTGGTTTATCAAAGAACGTAAACGAACTAGCCAAAGCGATTGTCTCAGAACAAGGGCGGTTAGTTGGATACCACCATAAAGTGTTCGTAAATGAGCGTGGCATATAATTAGGTTACTAAGCGTATGATCCAACAAGATGTTTAGATACTTTTCAGTGTAAACTAATGGCGAATGCTTAAGATGACCCCCTACTCGAATCAAGCCATCGGGATCCATAAATGGACTTATTTGCTTGATCACACTTGATTTTGGACATAGTTTATCCTTTTTTAACATCCGCAATTCTTTCGAGAGTACGTCAATTTGAATAAATATGTACCATAGAACACACAATTAAGATTTATCAAACAATCGACGTATTTCAATTTTTATCAATTTTAAAAAAAGTTCGGTGACTTAATAATTCTGGCCAACTACAAAATTTAATTGATAACATTTGTTTCAAATCAGATTCCGATTGTTGTGACGCATTATGGTCTGTAGTAGTTAGAGGTGATTGAGGCAGCCAACGTGGACCATTCCAACAGAGTAAGTGTGACTTTATTTCAGTCGGCGAAATTTCCCGCAATGCGCAATCTGCAGGATTGTCAGCTGTGGGTACATGATGCCATGATGCATTTGGAAGTCAGTTACTGATATCGTCACGCGACTTCCAAATGCATCATAAGATCATGTATCCACTGCTGACAATCCTGCGGATTGCGCATCGCGGGTAATTTCCCCGACTGAAATAACGTCCGACTTACCCCAGATAACAATGCGTGGTGCAACACGCAGGCCGCACGGTGTGAGGGCGGATTATGTCTGCGGGAGTACCGACACAGTGCCTGCACGACTTGCACATCTTACATAAATCCCCACTGTGCCCGCAAACGGTGTGCGCGATGTGCCACATAGCATGTGACCGTCATCGCGACAAGGTATCGGAGTTACGTGCAGATTTAAAAATAAAGGCTGTATCTTTTATTTATGTAATTTTTGATGATTCTGCAAGAGGAAAGTAACACTTCAACGTTATTTATCACGTTAAAATATATACTTGTGCATAGAAATCAGTATGATCAATACATTTAAAATTGTTACAAAATAGTTTGTAAAAAAACTTTAAAAATACATACAAGAAGTAGACAACCTCCATTACACGATTTTGATTAAACATTTAAAATTTGAAATTATTGAAATTGTTTTTTCCTCCTCTTGTTAGACAAGTTCATGAGAAACAATAGTTGTTTCGGTGTTTTTTCGCTCCGACGAATATTTATTGCACAAAGTTAATTAAGGTGTAAAATAAGTGACAAAAAATACTTGCATCAATAACCAAAAAAGTATTTCACGAATGAGTGAATGATTGTTTAATTTGTTCACTTTAAGTTGATGTAATTCTTTCCAAAAAAGAGATAAAGTTGTGAAAATTGTGAAAATTCTTCGAAGTAGTACTAATATGGTGGTATAAGCAAAAATTGCACAATTTAAATACAAGGACCGACACAATTGTTTAAATTTTTAGCGCCCATCTATTCTTCTGCTTGTGGTAGAAAAGCAGGATAAAATCTGAATTTTTTCAAAAATTACTACGAATTCAGTCATTTGAATTAATTTATTTTTTTCTTATTCCTTGAAAAGTTATTAAAATCTATTATTTTCTGGAGGATGACAATAGGCCTATTAGTAACGCAGTAAACTTAGCAGCAGGCCGAGGCGCGCATATAGCAGATAGCCCCTAGACTCTGTTATCTTGCAAATTATTAACTTTATAGGAACAGTGTTTATAACAAAATCATTGATTTCAGTTGGTACTTTCAAAATATCCTTACTTTTTTTTCATTCGTGAAATACTTGTTGCAAATCGGATTTTAAGTTAAATTTATCATTAGAAAGTCCCGGAGTAATTGCAATAGTTCTTTTCAACGTCAATAATTTTTTTGAACGTCATAATTTCAGATAAAGGCGACGTTAAGCGCATCCATAGTCGCTTAAGTAGTATGTTGCTATGAAATAAGGTGCGCTTGAAATCGCCTTCAGCCTATGCTAATGACAGCAGTTGTATTTTTTTAATTTTTAAACTCTACAAAAAAAACGTTGGCAATTATTCCATGACCTTCTCTTGGAAATTTTAACGTTGAATCCGAATTGCAATAACCGGTTATTACAGACAGCCTCTGAGTTAAGCAAAGATGCAAAATTTCTCTACAATTTGAATAAATCTGTTATTTTTCGGAGAAAAGTGGGTCACACAGATAATATTTAACATCTTTCACGTTTGTACAATCTGCCTTTTTAGAGAGAGAACTTGTATATTGTCGTTTAATGTACAAGGAGTTAATTTAGGAGTAAGTTGCCGAAAATTGTACAATTTGGGAATTCACATACTCATTCCGGTAGTTGCCCCTAGTTTTCGTATACGGTTTGTTCGCCGCTGAATGAATCACTGTCGGTCATAGTAGTACCAGGCACTTTTTCTTTTCTCGCTAGGATCGCCCAAAGGAAAATTCGAGCTCTAAAACTGCCTTACCTGCTCCCTCCTTCGCTGAATAATAGAATACATTACTACAACGATGCTGTCGAGAAAATTTTCTTTCTTTTAAATTTTACATGAAAAATAGAATTTTTTCGAAAAAGCGGCCTCTTCTGATAGTCTTTATACTCTTTAGAGTATTTGTACAAAAAATCAGACAAAATGGTTTCACCGTTTGTCCAGAATCTTATTTTTACGATTATGTCTCGATTTCCAGGGCCCTTAAGCGATCGTAATAGCGCTGCATAGAAATGATGGAATTGTCAGTGAGCTTTTCCCGAAAAGAGTTACGCAAGGAGAAATTAAAAACAAAGGTAATTTTCATATGATTTAATTAAGAAACTTGATCTTTGAAACATGTTTGAGTAAAAAGTCAAAATTATTGTTTTCCCTGTTCCGTTCCAGGACACCAAATAAAGCAAGCGCGATGAATAAAGTTTATTTAAAATAATAATATAAATAGAACAAAACTATTTTCATTCATCAGTTTCTTTTTTAATTTCTCAAAAAATTCGTATACGGTGTGTACTCGCTAAATCTGAATTAGTTAAGTGTAACTAATTAGCAGGCAAATCTAACTAATTGTAGAAGCAAGAACTTAGTAACTGATAATTGATCAAAAATAACTAATTGAATTGGTTACTTTCGTCTAACCAATTCAATTAGTCAAACGCTAGATGTGGCGCGCCACCGGTCGCCATGGCGGACGGTGGCGAAACTACTAATTCGTTAGTCAAAAATGAGACGTTTTCGGAGAGATGCGCATGTCCGTAACGCAAATGTTTATTTATATATTTATACGTGGAATTTATCGCAGCGAAGAAAAGAAATATTAATTGAATAACAAAAGATCAAACTAGAGACCCTTTTTTAAAAACAAAAATCCCCTATTTTCCCTAAAATTGAGCTGGTGAACCACTGTACTCCCTGTTGCAATATTAAAACTGAAGCGAGTTTCTCATATATATTTATTATAAGCTCACTATTTCTCCGTTTTAATCTAAAAGTCCGTTTGATCTAACTAAAATGAGTTTTGTCTTAAATATAATTTTTCTAATTTACTGTATTTAAGGAAAGAAAAAAGTAAACACTTTCGCAATTTTTCGATAGCCTCCGCTGACCTCAATCTACAATAATGCCAGAGCTAAAATTCAGAAATATTCAGGAAACACTGTTAATGTAAACGTATTACTTATTAATTATTTCACAAGAACGGACATTAGTTTTGGCATGTTTTTCAAAATAATAATTACCAAAGAGATCCGAAGCTCTATTAATCTTATTTTTAACCGACTTCATAAAGAAGGAGGTTCTACCTATGTTCGTCGCCATGAATTTTTTTTATATACCAGTTTTTGTTGCACTCGCTCAACGATTCTGTAGCGATTTGAAAAATTCTTTTTTTCCGTGGTCAGTCATGTCCCAATGAAAATGGTTTACTTTTTACTGTTAATGTATTGCAGAATCGTAAGCGTGCATTCTCGACAATAGTAAAATTAAGAAAAATTGAATTTCGTCGATTACAGCACCATCTATCGCGAAACGAGAAAAATGTTTTTGACAAATCATACGCATTTTTACCCAAAGAATCCAAATATGCAATAAAAAATAGGGGTTCCCATTTAATATTTCGAACTTGAGCAATTGAGCCTGTGTAGCAAAAAATGTATGAAAAACGCGGCTCAAAGAAAGGCGTAGCAGGATGTCGGGAGAATCTGCTTATCGATAGATGTGTCTGAAAAGATGCAGCGTCCTACCAGCGTGACCTATCGATCGCCTGGATTGATTACCGGAAAACTTTCGATTCCACCTCCCATAGACTTATCATCTGTCTGTTGGAAAGCTTAAAGGTTCATCCGCAAATCCTGAGGTGCATAGAGAGATTGATGCCGCTTTGTATAACCAGATTTACTATCTCATCTGGAAAAAATCGTATGACAACTAACAAGGCCACCTTTCTAGAGGTGTCTTTCAGGGCGACACCATGAGCTCACTCCTCTTTTGCCTCACATTATTGCCACTGTCTCTAGCACTTCGCCATTCCGACGGGTACTTTTGCGGCACACCTGCAGGTCGAAATTACAAGGTCACTCGTGTATTTTACATGGGCGATCTTAAGATTTATGATAAAACCAAAGAGCAATTACATCTAGCTCTAGGGATTGTCAAACGATATACTAAGGAAATTGGAATGGAATTTGGGTTAGACAAATGCGCCGTCCCGGTAGTACTCTATTTATTTAAAGTGGTTCCATGGACGAAGAACGAGCTCAGATCCCTTGATATCGGGACATGGAAGGTTATGCACATGAACAAAAGCATGCATCTTAAGTCTTCTGTTCCGCGATTTTACATCTCACGCCGTCAAGGTGATCGCGGAATATTAAATCTCGAATGTCTTCACAACAGAAGTATTCTGGGTACAGCACATAGAGTCGCAAATGGGAGAGACCCTCTTCTTAAAATGGTCAGGAAGCACGAAGAAGTGGGCAAAGGAGCGTTTCTGGACAAAGCAGCGGAGGAGGCTGCTGAAGCACTCGGACTTAACTTCAGTATTAGGGTTAAGTAAAATGCATCAAATATTATTTATCTCGAGTACTCACTTCTAAAAGCCCAGGATAAGAAAGCACAAGAGAAAAACTTCCGTGAAAAGCTCCTCAATAAGAGGATGCACGACAGCTTCCACAGAAATTCCGAGGATCAGTCTCTTGTCCCTGCAGAAGCTTTTGGTTCAGTTCGACCTGAAAGTAGGTCTAGGAAAAAAATTCAGTGCATACGGCCGTGAGTGCCACGATGCTTGCTGACGTAAGTATCATGCTTCATTATGGGTTGTCACTGTGGTTTCATTGATTGTCAAAGCACGTGTTGATTCTGGTTTTTGAAGCTTGTTAAAAAAAAAATATAAATTCTTGAACAGAAATAATTGCTGCAAAAGTAACTTTTTATGTGTCAAAACTGAATCTTTCTGGTGCGCCCGATCTTCGACCAGGGCTTTCGCGCACATGGTTATCTTTTCCAAAGCGCTCTCTTTGCAATTTAATAGAGTTAAAAGTGACCTTTTTTGTTTTTTTCTTGAATTAAAAAATTAAACTGTTACACAACTTTTTATGTGCCGAAATTGAAGATTTCTGGTGCGCGCCAATATTCGACCAGGGCTTTCTCATGCATGGATATCTTTTCAAACCGCTCTTTTTGCGATAAAATAAAATTAAGCAATAGTTCAAAAGTACTTTCTTGTTTTCTCTTAAATTGAAAAATGAAACATTATGCAACTTTTTATTTGTCAAAATAGAAGCTTTTTGTTATTTTTCAGGATGTTCGTTTCATGGTTCGATAAAGCCTAACTGTATCGAAACTTTTTTGCATTTTTTTGTTTAAAATTATTTGCGTGAAAGTGAGACAGTTTTTTAGTTCTGCTGTAAAATTTGTAGTTTGTCACTTACGCCCGTATGCAGCGTATCCTTCACTGTTTTGGTTTGTTTTAAATCTTTGTTAACAAAGAGCTAAAGAAATCTTATGAAACCAGAGAATCATGCAAGAAAAAGTTAATTTTTTTAAAAAGTGGGGGGAAGTGTGGAGCTAGCCTCCCCTTTTCAAAAAGTGACTTCCCAATGCATTAGTTATCAGAACTATTGCTAAAACATGTAAAGAACTCCAGACCTATTCAAGAGGCGCCCCGAACTCCAAAAAAAATACTTAATTTTTAATATTAGGAGTACAACTGCACAGAGATCTTTAGGGTCGACTTGCTACGAAATTCCTAGTAATCATCAGAAAGGTTATATTTTTCGGCAGGTCTACTATGCCTTCCGTAGTTGTTTGCAGAAAGAATAAAGTATAGTATATTTTGCTACAAGTGCGGAAAGTAGGCATTTTCACACGATTGTGAAGTTAGCTGTACGAGCCAGAGTGGAGTTGACGAGGAGTTGTATGCGAGCCGAAGACGAGCCAGAAACGACTTGAAGACGAACCGATGGCAAGTACTGTAAACTTCACAAAAACCAATTTTTTGAAAAATTATGGTAATTTTTGGAAATTTATGGTAAAATTACAAAAATTTCCTTAAATTTATGAAATATTGGCTAAGTTTCCAGATATTTATGAAAAATTGGCAAATAACCGATAATTTTAGATATCTTAAAGTTTCTAAAATTTTCAGAAATTTTCGATAATTTATCGGAAAAATTTATCAGTAATTTATGGTAACTTATCACTTCGAGTATGTCCAATTACTATTCACTACTCACAATCAGTCTCTCAAGCGTAAAATCATAATGAAGAGAAGTTATTATTCCGGCAGTCCTGGAAAGTAATTCTGACTCGAAATGCGTAAGCGGAAGAGCAAGAAAAATTAATCTTACTCAAAGAGCGCAAGCGCAGCAGTTGCAAAAATTCTTTTTATAACTCTTTTTTACCACGGTAAAATATGACAATAAAACGGTAGAATGATTTTTTGAAATTAGAAAAGTTTAACATGTATCACTGAATTTTTTCATATCTGAAACTTAAGCCAGGTTTTCTGTACATAGTCTTTTTAAAAAATTATGAAAAAAACTTTTCTTCAAAAATCGAATGTGTAATTAAAAAAAAACTAGAAAGAAATTTCGAGATAAGCCAGTACTGAAAAAAAATTTCTTTGATAATCAATAATCTTTTTATAGTTTTCAATAATTAAATACTTACACATCTTTCAGCCTAGGTGACGTTTATGTTTTTGGGGTCGCTGATCACGATCCCGGTGTCCATATGAACCCATCATGTCTAGATCAAGGTCAAATGAAGGTCAAACTCCGTTGTTCGGACGATATCATTTTTACGACACCACTGATTCTGTTTGTGTGTGTCTATTCGTGTATGCGGGTACTGTGTGTAGGCTCGTGTGTATCTGGACGTTTATGTCAATGGCTATGTGTATATGTATGTTCTGTGTGTGTCTGCAAGCAGATCTGTGTTAACTTACGTGGGCCCGTTTGTGTGTGTGTGTGTGTGTGTGTCTATTTGCGTATGTGGGTATAATCTGAGTCTTTGTGTGGATCCGTGTATTTCTATGTGTGACTGTGTGTGGGTGTGTGTGTGTGTGTGCACCTGTGCTGATTCCACTCATTTCTCAAGGGTTTTTGGCACTATGGAAAAAATTGCGGGTGTTGAAGCTATTCTAATTCAAAATTTAAGTTCAGATGTTCACCCCCATTCACAGCGGAGACATGTAGAGGGGAGCGCGGTAAACACCAGTGTAGAAGATCCTCGGTTCGTGAATGTGGACACTAGGCCCCGCGGAATAAAGAGTAGGGCCAGCGTGGTAGGCGAGCATTAAGCCCAACTCCTTACCCTTGAGCTATTCGGTTTCCGGAGAAAACGCGATACCGCGGGTCAAGATATATATTAACCACCAACAATGAGCACCCTAACGTGCGCTGCCCTGATGACCAAATCGCAGCCGATTTTTATCACGACGGTTTTTAAGGACACATGCCCGCATAATGACTGGTACAGCCAGAATCAGGGAACCCCCATCAAAATAAAGACCCAGCACCGCAAAGCCGAAAACTGGGGTCGGAACAACGAAACTGAGGGTCATCGGTACCCAGAGGATTATCCCTATATGAACCCGAGCTTAGCAAGAGAATAAGAGCTCGGACAGGAAAGATTAAGGCAAAATACGGGTAGATCGGAAAATACGATAGATACGGGCCCCAGAATTTCTCAGATCCAACAGAGACCAAAAGTAGGCGCAGCCAGATGCGCTTGGGCAAGGTCAAAATGGACCGGTAGCAGATTGCAATCACACCTTACGAATATACCGACTACAACGGTCTGGCGGTCCTAGCGGCGGAATACGAACGCGTAATATCCACTTTAGGCGAGGATCCGGCTTCACCGCCTCACAGTGATAAATATAGGAAACAATTCGAGCCACGCAAGGATTTTAATCCAATAATAATTTTTTTTAATTCTTCTCTAAAAATGTTATATTTAATATTTCCAGTGAGAGAATTTTTATAACTACCCATATACTTATTTTAATTAACCATGAAACGGTTTGCCTCAACATCAGTGTTAATTGTTCGAAAATCACGCAGGACTAATAAATATTTTCGGGAGTCTACATAAAGATGACTAGGTATACTATATGTTTTTTGGGTCACTGAATACGAATCCATCTTCAAAATGACTCCAGAATATCAGGATTTTGATTAAATTAAGCCGTTTTATGGTTAATTAAAAAAAATATATGGGAACTTATAAAAAATCTCTTACTGGAAATATTAAATATAACATTTTTAGAGAAGAATTAAAAAAAAACTTTATCATTCGATTGAAATCCTCGCGTGGCTCGAATTGTTTCCCACATTTATCATTGTGAGCCTCCAGAAAAGTCCCTTATCCCTAAATATGCGTACGAAGGGAAGGGGCCTTCAGCTAAAAAGAACAGTTCTGTGGCTGCTATCGCCCCGATTTCAGTTAATAGCGAAATCTCACAGAGCTCGTAAGAGCTAGCCCACCTAATCAAACTGCTCATAGCAGCCATCAGTAACGAGAACTAGGTCTGAGGGGTCCAATAGACGTAACGATAGGGGCCCTCGGTAGCAAAAGAACTCAGGAAAATCGTCTGAGGGGAAGTCGGCTCAATCTCCGAAAGTGGCCTCAGAGCCATTTACCCGAAGAAAACCGGCGGATGATTCGAAGGTGGAACGTTGGAACTGCGGACAGATGGGTCACTTCCAAATCGGATGCCCGAAAAATAGGCTTGAGTTAGCGAAGCCAGCAGTAATGAGGATAGCCCAGAACATGAACCCCACTCCCGTAGAGATCCCGTTAACCTCAGCGAACCATATCCCGGTAACACGCACGGTAGAAATCAAAGACACCATCGTTCTTAATACAAGATCGAGGATCAGAGAAAAAACGAATCCCTGGCAAGAGAATCAGCTGATGCTGATCACGCTCAAGTCGAATAAGTCCTCGGCAGCATTATCAGAAATAGGTCCTTCGCTACCGCTACGATTAGAAGTTTAGGAGCCTCCTATGGAAGAAGAGGGCTTACCTTGCGAGTCTTTACGAGTGCTGGAATTGATAACACCCCTAAAGTCCTTGCTCTAATCGATGGTGGTGCATCCCGAACAGTCATGGTAGATATTGACTTGATCATTGCAGAGAGGTATCAAGCGACCCTGCATACGGCACCCAATCAGGTAGTTATGACTGCAGACGGTACGGTTAGCCAAGTTCAAGCCACGTGTTATCTCCCAATCAAGATTGATCGTGCTTCGCGAATGATGAAGATCCATATTGTCCCAAGCATGGGTGAACAAGTATTCTTGGGTATGGACTTTATCCACACATTCGGAATCGTACACGATGGGAGCAAAAGAACTTGGTGCATGTCGTACTACCCGGAATTAGTCCACCATTATACCGAAGAGGGTACCGAGTTGGAAGTAGAGAGGAGGGATGAAAATCCGGCAAAATTAGACCAGTGTTGCGGGCTCAGAGAAATTACAGCTGACGAGCGACAAGAACTGGACACAATGTTTTCCAGGATTATTAGGTACCCTTCTGAGGTACTCCCAGCGACAGACCGCATCACGCATAGCATAAACGTCGAGGAACACAAACCAATAAAACAGAGATATTATCGAGTTTCCGCGAAGGTGTTGAAAAATATGCAAGATGAGGTGACCCGAATGCTAGCCGAAGGAATTGTTGATCCATCGAAAATTGGATAATATATTCCCGCCTTAATGGCCCAAAAGGCGGACGGGACATATAGATTTTGCGTGGAGTACCGTAGGCTCAACAAGGTCGGCAAAAAGGATGCGTACCCTTTGCCAAAAATAAACATGATCCTTGAGCTACTTCGAGCTGCGAAGTATATAACGACTTTAGATTTGAAGTGGAGGTACCACCAAATTCTGATGGCTGAAGAAAGTAGGGAGTACACAGCGTTTACGGTCCCTGTAATTGGGCTTTTTTAGTTTATAAGGATGTCTTTTGGACTGTCAGGAACCCCTGCGATATTCCAGTGACTGGTAGACTCTCTCATAGGGCCAGACATGGAACTGAAGGTCTATGCGTACCTCGATGACATAGTCATCGTTAATGAGACGCTTAAGGGTCACCAGGAATGGCTAGCTCAAGTTATAGACCGCTTACAAAGCGCCGGACTGACTATCAACCCCAATTAATGTGAATTCGGGAGATGAGAGTTTACGAATTTCCAAAAACACACGAAAATAAACATTTGAAGCCAAATAACGCACGATATGAAAAACAGTCAAGAGAAGAAAAATGTTTCTTTTTAAATGCCCTACAAGATTATCGTAACAACTTTTTGAATTTTCTTGAAAAATCGAAAATTCTAATTTTGGAAGCAAATATTCACCGATTTAGACAAGAATTAGACAAAAACATTTTATGAACACATTTTTTCTACAATTTTCCATAAATATAAGTTTTATCACGTTATATTATTAGAAATTTGAACGAAAACAATATTATTGAGAAAAAATTTCTCTTATGATCATAATTGTTTATATTATAAACAAAGTTAATGTAAAAATGCAGTAATCAGGCATTTTTCGATAACTATTCATTTTTTTATGTCAATTTTTTTTAATTAGTAAATTTGTGATAATCTTAGTAACATTCATAATTTGTTGATTTTTATAATGATTTTTTAAACAAATGAATTATTCGGGCAATTGACGACGGAAAAATTCGTTTTTTTCTATGTCAACTTTTTTAATTAGGAACTTCATGAAAACTTCAGCAAAATTTATAATATTTTGATCAATTTTGTGATTTTTTTAAACAAATTTAATAAACAAATGCATTACTGGGGCATCTGTCGACAGACAAATTCTTTTTTGTTCCAATGTCAGACTTTTAACTTAGATCTTTATAATAAATTCGGCAACATTCATGATGAGTTGATAAATTTGATGATTTTTACAAATAAATTGGCTGATAAATTACATATACTTTTTAAAACAAATTCAATAGACAGATGCATCATTCGGGCATCTGTCGAAGACAAAAATTCTTTTTCGATGTCCTAATTAAAAAAGTTGACAAAGAAAAAAAACAATTTTTTTGTAGACAAATGCCCGGATAATGTATTTTTTTATTAAATTTGTTTTTTAAAACCCATATATTAATATTTTATTTATAATTAAATATTTAGAACAATGCACATGAAAAAAACGAATTTTCTGTCGAAAAATTCCCGAATAGGGCATCTGTTCATTAAATTTTTTTATAATATAAAGAATTATAATCTTAAGAATTTTTTTTTAATGTAACATTGTTTCCATTCAAATTTCTGCAATTGAACTTGGAAAAACGTATAATTATGGGAAATCGTAGAAAACATTTTTTCAACAAATCATTTGTTTATTAAATATTTTGTTGTTTAATATATAATATTGGAACATCTTTAGTTAATGTCACTCTATGAAACTTAGGCGATTTCAACAATTTTCCTGTTATTGACGAGCACAGGGAAGGACAATAAGATAAAATAGCCATGTTTTCATCATATTTGTTTATTTATAAAAAATTGAAAATCTAATTAAAAAAGATTGGATCAACCTCTCAGCATAAAACACTAACCAGCTAAGACTCCGGTTGGATCTACCCCCCCCCCACCGCCCCTAAACCCTCATTAATCGAAGTTTCGGGGGTCACTGAGGTAGGAATTTAATTTAGAAGTTAACAAAAGGTAAGTCTGATGTGTAGACCGTATGTGCTACATTTAAATCGTAAAAATAAAATTGTAAATGAGCAAATTCAGTTTTTGAAAAAACAGTAAAGTTGCAATAAAATGTTTTATGACACTTTTTTCAAGGAATGCGAATTTTTTTTAAGGGACAATGAAACTGCGGCTGTTTTAATATCAATGCATGTTATGAATTGTAATAATATACATTTATGGAAATGATACACAAGTTCTGATAAAAATTCGAGTGCGAAGCACAAGATACGTGATGAGCATGTATTCGTTAAAGCCGAAGGTGCTTTAACAAAAAAGAAGTCACTATCACCAAATTACTGTTGTCGATGCTTTCGCCTTCAATTTTAAAAGTTCTGTGCACAAATCTAGAGGGTAATACAAAGACCGAGCGCGGAGCGCTACATTAGTATATTATTGAGCGCAAAACGCGAGAACCAAAAGTCGCGTGCTCTAAACGCGTTCAAACTTGCGAGCGAAGCGAGTCGCACGCGCAGCGCGCTACGATAAGGTGCCTGCGAAGCGGGCGGATTAAAAAGATAATAATTTCTTTAAAATTCCCGACCTTTTGAATTTCTTCAATCTTATATATTTTCAAATCTTTACACTATTTTGTCATTTATTTTTCCTTATTAGATGTTAAGACTAATCAACTTTATTGCTACGGAAAAAAACGAAGAAAAGTATAGTAGAACTTTTAAAAAATATCACTTTTTTCATTTTTACCATGCATTTTATAACAAATAGGGCCTATAGATAAACAGCGCCGCGCTCGCGTACTAATTTTCTACGGTCAAGAGTCATACCACTTTTAGCTCTGAGTGATACGGGGCTGCTCAAGAGAGAGTTGAGATACGGCGTACTCCAAATCTGATTGGCGCCGCTGTCCCGGAACTAGTTAACTCAAACAAGAACATTATAAATTATTGGTAAGTTTAATTATTAAGGTTAGAAAAGAATAATATTCACTTTGAAACGAATGTACTTTACAATTTTTATACACAAATAAATTAAAAAATAAATCAAATTGTTCAAACTCAACTCTCCCTAGAGGATCTCTAGTCCTGGTTAAGTAATATTTATTTTGTCTTTTATTTTATAATCTAAAATAATGAACAAAAGAAAAGCAAGCCATGAACTTTACAGCGAAGCTAAAAAATTTCGATTTTTCGAAAAGAGGCGCTTTACCGATAAGAAAATTGATGAGATTGTCAAGAGATTCCGGAAAATGAGAGAAGATTGGAGTCTCAGAATAAAGTAGACAGCAATCATGACGTATAATTTGTCATCATCCACGAAAGTTTAACCTTCTTTCGTTAGGAAAGGAATCAGGAATTGGAAGAAGGCAGAAGCGAAGTTCAAATCACGTGCGTCTAGTGAAGCACACTTAACGGCAGTTTTGAAGGATCACCACAGGGAGAAAGGTGAAGATGTTGCTTCATACAAGAAGACGTAATAATGAAAATTAAAAGGTTGCTCAAATCGCATTAATGGCTATGTTTTCATCATTGAGGGTCATTCAAAAAACACGTGATATGTTTAGGGAGGGTCTGCCGAAGTATCACTCTCCATGTTAAGATCAATGGAAAAAGTATCTTGCAGGGGTGGTGGTCATGGTAATAGCTTGCTTAATGAGGGTCCAGCTGTTGTCTCGCTTCATACTCTAGTGCGACTTTTAAAGCACGTTTCAAACTAGCAGAGTTGCGGCTTCCACTAAACTTGAAATTGTATCTGGCAAACCTCGTTTGAATGCTTCAAGAGCACAATCGTTCAAAGGAGTTAAAAGTTGTTCTACATTGGGATATTTGCCTTTAAGGGCGGTTTAAGCCCCTGATATTACTCTCCTGGGCGGTGCCTTTCAACCGGGCGAAAATCGCTTTGAGATATTGTGTTTTTCAATTAGCTGGTACCGACGATTCTCCATTTATAATATCTTGAATGAAATCTCGGACAGGCATGTTCTTGCCATCGTAACTAGGGATATTTACTACTTCTTGTTGTACTGCAAGACACTCAGCCCTTGACGTCATCATGGCTTCGCTGAGAGTGCGATTAATATCACCTGCGAATTGAGCTTGGTCGTTCTTATTAGATATTTTGTAAAATTTCAATATGAATTTATCATAAAAGCGTTAAAACAAGTGGTTTCAATGAGAAGATAATTGCGTTTATTCAGATATTCGTTACAATATTTTTAGTTTATAAAAGTTAACATTCAATCCAAAAAATGAAATTTTCTACAGGTTATTAAAAATGTTAATTAAAACAGATGAACTTGACACCAAATAGTAAAAGTTTTGACAAAAAGATGAATTTTTAATCTCACAACGATTAATTTTTAATTTAAAAAAATTTTCTAAAAACAAATAATAGAATTATCAACTAAATTAATTTTCAATGCAAGAACAATATTATAAAAGAATTTAAAATAAAATAGAATTTACTTATAACCAGGCAGGTTCTACACATTATTTAGCAGAATCTCTCAGCGATTAAAATTGTTTTATAGTAAATTATGCAAGGCATTTTTTCCAATCTAAAACAAAATAATCGAATTTGGACATCTATGCTAAGAATAATAAAAAAACAGATTAATTTTTCACCCAAAACATTAATTCTCTAAGAAAAAAAACGATTAGTTTTCAACCAACAATGATATAATTAAAATTTTCCTTAGACATTAATTTTTAAAAAACAAAACAAATCAAGAAAATAATTTAATTCTGAATAAACAAGATAAGATTTTAACAAAGAAAAATAATTATCTACCAGAAAAACGAAATTTAAATGAAAAAATTAATTTTTGTATTAAAAATATAATTTTTCATCCTGAAAATGTGCAGTTGAATTTTTAATCAATTTTTAACAAAATAGTTGAACCCTTATCAAAAAGATCAGTTTTCAAACAAATAGTGGAGTTTTCAACTAAAAAAGATCAATTTTAAATTAAAAATATAAATATATAAAACCAGAAATAGGATAATTCCTTTTTAGTTAAAAGAATTAATATTTAACAACAAACAATTAAATTTCAAGAAATTAATTGAAATTTTACTAAAATAGATGCATTTGATGATACACACATAGTTGAACTTTCAAGCAAACAGATGTATTTTCAACCAAGAAGATTAATTTTACATAAAAAACACGATGTTTGAAACAAATAATTATATAATCCAATTTTATCTTACGTAAATTAATTTTGGACTAACTTTAAAGAAATTTTCAACAGAATAGTTGAATTCTTAATTAAAAAGATGAATTTTCAAGGAAGTAGTTTTATGTTTCTAACAAAAAACACAGATTTTCAACAAAATACATAAATTTTCAAATAAATAATTCCATTTTCAACTAAAAAAGATCAAGTTTCAATAAAAAATATCAAATTTTGAACAAAAATAGAACAATGCAGTTTTCAGTTGATAAAAGTTAATATTCAATCAAAAAAATGAAATTTTTCACAGATTATTTCAAATTTTAACTAAAACAGATAAATTTGACACCAAACAGTAGACACAATGGTGGCCTACTATATATCAGAGAATTTTATTAAATCTATGAAAAGTACATAATATCTTGTAAGTACGCAGTTTTACAATTGGAAGCAGTATTTTTTGATTTATATCTTAGTTGTGAACTAATAAAAAATGAAAATCACTTATTTTTAAATTTAAATTTTATTAAGAACTATTGATAAATCTTGCAGTAATCTTAAAACATTATTTTATTTTAAAGAAGTGCAATTGATGAGAAAACAATACCAATGTAATCGAAAAAGTTTTGTCATCAATGTTTTA
The DNA here is from genome assembly GCF_010883055.1 of Belonocnema kinseyi. Taxonomy (NCBI): domain Eukaryota; kingdom Metazoa; phylum Arthropoda; class Insecta; order Hymenoptera; family Cynipidae; genus Belonocnema; species Belonocnema kinseyi. The sequence continues at coordinate 118,426,661 of NC_046662.1, forward strand.
TTTAATGAAACCATTTTCAATCGAAAAAGTTGTTTACAAATGATTTTTTCAGTGACGTATATTAAATTATATTAAATTTGTTATTATTTTATTCCTTTTTTGTTATTTTTCAGATGATCTGCATGTACGAAATTTATTATTATAAATTGTAAGAAACGTTATACAGATGTAAATTGTTTTCGACTAAATTAATTTTCATTCCAAGAACAATATTATAAAAAGTATTTAGAACAAGATAGAATTCACTTAAAATCAAGCAGGTTCTATACATTATTTAGCAGAACCTCTCAGCGATAAATATTATTTTATAGTCAATTATGCAAGACGTTTTTTTCCACATAAAACAATAAAAAGTCGAATTTGGACATCTATGTCAAAAATAATATAAAACAAATTCATTTTTTACCCATAAAATTAATTCTCTACAAAAGACCATTAGTTTTTAACCAACAATGGCATAATGAAAATTTTCTTAAAAGACATTAATAAGTAGTTGAAGTTTCAAACAAAACAGATGAATTTTCAACCAAGAAGATTAATTTTATATAAAAAAAGACGATGTTTGAAACCAATAATTGATTTTTCAACACAAAAATATCAATTTGTAATACAAAATTTCAATTTTTTATCGAAAGTAGGAGAGTTCAATTTTTAGTTAAAGAATTTAATTTGAATATTTAATAGTTGAATGTTCAACTAAAAAAGATAAATTCTTAATTTCAAATATCATTTCTCTACCAAAAATGATATAATCCAATTTTATTTTACATAAATTAATTTTTGACTAACTATGAAAGAATTTTTAAAAAAATATTAATTGAACCCTCAATGAAGAAGATGAATTTTCAACCGCGAAGATTAATTTCCCTGTTTAAAAAGACGGTTTAAAAAAAATTATATTTTTAACAAAAAAAGATCCATTTTTTTAAACATCATTTTTCTATCAAAAATGGTATAATCGACTTTTCTCTTAAAGAAATTATTTTTTCGCCAAAAAACGAATTTTTCATGTAATAATAGAATCCTCGAAACAAAGATGAAATTTCAATTACGAAGTTTATTTTTCTACCAAAAATAATGAATTTTTAACAAAATTCTGAATTTCTAAATACTGCATCAAAACAGATAAATTTATTTCCAAATAGTTTAATCTTTAACGAAAAAAGGTCAATTTTAAATTAAAGGGATTAATTTTCTACCAAAACATAAAAATTAAAAAATTTAATTATTAGGTACAAAAGGTCAATTTTCAATTTAAAATATCAATTTTCAACCAAAAATAGTAGAATCGAAATTTCTTTTAAAGAAATTTGTTTTTGAAAAACTGAAAAGGATTTTTTTTAATACCTCAATCCTTAATGAAAAATATTAATTTTCAACCAATAATAATACGTTTCTACAAAAAATTACGAATTTTCTACAAAATCTAGAAAGTTTCAAACAAATATATGATTTTTATCTAAAAAAATATCATTTTTTAACCAAAAGTAATATAAGTAGATTTTATCATTATAGAAATTAATAAAAAAAAATTTGAAGAAAATAGTTAAATTTCCAATCAAAAAGGTTCGTTTTGAACCGAAACAGATGAAGCCTCAATTATGAACTTAATATTCAACGAAAAATTAAATAGTTCAGTTTTTAGTTAAAAAAATAATTTTCAACTTAAAGAAGTGCAATTAAAAAAAAAGCTGAGTGCTCTACCAAAACAGATTGGAATTAAAAATATCAATACGTTTTTAACCAAAAATGGAAAGTTAAATTTTCACTTCAATAAACTAATGTTGAAAAAAAAAGAATTCTCAGAAAAATGGTTGAATCCTAAATCAGCAAGAAAAATTTTCAAACAAGAAGATTAATTTTATACTAAAAAAGACAAATGTTTAACAAAATCCATAAATTTTTTAACAATTAATTATATTTTTAACTAAAAAGTTTAAACTTTAATTAAAAAATTACTTTTTCACCAAAAATGTCATAGTTTAATTTTCTGTTAAAAAAAAATTTCCACCAAAAAAAAAATATTATTTTAAAGGAGATCGAATCCATTTACCATTAGGCAGATTCTGTAATTCAAGTGTTTGAATCGATCAGGAAGGAAATTTTGTTGTTTTTAGATTAAATTTTAGGAAAACTATTTTTTCACCATAAAAAAATTCTATATGTCCAAAAGATTAATTTTTAACCAAGAAGATTAATCTTTAACAAATAAGACGAATTTTGAACAAATTACTTGATTTTTAAACTATAAGGGACCAGTTTTTAAAAATTTGTTGTTGAAAATGTTCAACAATTTAGATGCATTTTTTTATGTCTTGACTAAAATTGTTTCTTGGTTAAAAACTCATCTCTTTGGGTAGAAACTTGATTTTCTTACTGAACATGAACATAATGAAAATGTATCCCTTTAAGTTGAAAATTAAACTGCATTTTAAAACTTGCCTTTTTGGGTGGAAAACTAAACAATTTTGTAGATATTTTTCTTTTTTCTTTGTTTGTTCTAGAACTTTGCGCTGGACAATATATGCACATATACATCTGTAACTGTAATTTGGTAGTTGTGAATTATCTTTGGTTAAAGCTCCTTTGTTGAGGACTCAATTATTTTGTTTAAAATTTGTATTTTTTGTTTGCATTCGACTACTTGGTTAAATGTTAGATTAAATGAGTAAAAATGGATCTTTCTTGAGTTGAAGATTCATCATTTTAGTTAAAAATTCTTTCTTTATTTGGTTGAGAATTAATCTTTTTTGTTGAACATTTCTGTAATTGTTTTAACGTTGAACGACCTTTTACAAATTAATTTTTTTTGTAGAAGATTCATTATTTTAGTTAAAAATGTATCTCTGGTTAAAAATTTTCATGAAATGAATTTTTTTATTTAATTCAGGTGTTGTTGTTTTAGAATAATCATATTTTTTAGTTTTTGGTTGAAAATTTATCTACTTATTTAAAAGTTTAACCATTTTGTTAAAATGTTATATTTTTGGATGAAATAGTAACTATTTGATTGCAAATTCGTTAATTTTTTAAAACTGAAAATTAAACTTTTTCATTTTCAGTGTAAACGGTTTCGTTAGGAATTTCCATTTGACACCGAATAGTTTAACTTAACCAAATAGTTAAATTTTCAACCTACAAATATAAATTTTAAACTGCATGGCCAAATTTTCAAACAAAAAAGATTAATCTTTAACCAAAAAGAGTTGCATTGTAAAAAAGAATTCTCAATGAAAACGCTGTTGAATTTTCGAACCTGCATGTAAATTTTCAACAAACTAGTTGACTTTTTAACCTGCATATATGAATTTTAGATAGAAAATGTAATATTTAATATTTCAACGAATTCAGATGCTTCCAAGAGGTGCTTGGTAAAATAAGGAAACGATTTTTCAATCATAAAGATTCATTTTCTATAAGAAATTCGAATATAAACCAAAGGTAGCAAACTTACTTTTTTTACACAGACAATTAATTTATTTCCGAAAAAAAAGGAATTAAAAAAAAATAGTAAATTTTTTAATCAGAGATGCATTTTTAACTAAAATTATAAATTTTTCAACTAAAAAGACAAGTTTTAAACAAATAAAGAATTGCGAGTTAGAAAATAAACAAATTTGTCCCACTTCTTAAACTTTTAAGTCGAAAGACTATTTTTCTGTAAAACAGTTATATCACCTCGACCCTCCATCTACCACCATCAACCAAATTTTTTACAACACCTTCACCCCACATGACAATTTTTCAAATAGTTATTTGTTGAAAGTGTTATTTTGAATTCAATATTTCATTAATTTCAATGTAATTGTAAATATAATAATTATTATTTTAATTTTAAACAAAATATTTATGTTTTTCATAAACTTTAATGTGATAATTCCAGAGGAAAGTGGAAGACTTAACTAAGCCTATTCATCAATATTAGATGTAAATTAACCTTTAATAAAAAAAAGCTCATTTGGAATAAAATAGTTAATTTTCTACCTAAAAATAAAGAATTCGTTGAAATTCTATCATAAAATATTAATCACAGTTTCAGATACAGAACTCATCCCTTAATGTCTTGTATTATTTTATTCTAATATTTTGTAACATTCATTAAATATGTATAACACAGAAAAGATAGGCTTTTCATTTATTCTTTTTTATAAAAAGATAAATAGGCGCGCGCCGTGACGCGCGCAAGACTGCTAGTATAAGTAAACGGTCTGATCGTAAGGCGTATGAGAAACACTTAGACTGAACAGATTCGAGGTCTATGATTGTATTTAATTCTGTAATGAGAGAACGAGCTCTCATAGACTGTATAAGTTATTGATATCAATTATTACGCTTGAAGCTTCGATACAGTTACGTACTTCTTAAAACTGGGTTGCCACAGATCGCCTATGGCACGTGGTTCTTAAAACTGTATTTCAAATAATTTATTTCAGTGAATTTCAGATTACTTGAACGAAGACAATTTATGTCTGGACTACTGAGACTTCCTGAGACTACTGAGTAATTTGATACGCGCGAGTCTCTTTATTACACGCGATGACTAATAATTACCGTCATGACCAGCGATCACACGTCTCATCTCTTGACTTTTCACGAATATGAGGTTTACATGTTAACGTAACATTACATGGTAATTCTTGCCAGATGCTCTCAGTTTAGATGAGTCTGGCTATTTTTGCGATAATTCACTTGTCGCTTGTATTTAGATAAGTTACAGTTTGAAATTCTTCTGTTATTCATGCAGAAGTATGGGACTTAATTACATCTATATAATTTATAACTTATATGCTTATTAATGAATATTTAAAATTGATCCAATTCATATAAGATTCCATATTTTATAAGTAATTGTTTCCAGTGAGTCTTTATTATCCCGCGGCACATGCTTTCCGTTTACCTTGCGGTTTCTACATTATAATCAGTGGTGCATAGACCAACGTTAGATCAAAGATCGGAAGCGACTTACCATACTCATGACTATGAGTGATTGCTACTTAGTAGTTTTCTCAAGTTGGAAGAGGGCGAATCGTTATGGCGTATAAGATTAACATTTTTGGGATGTAATACTCGCATTAAAGATATTTTAAAAAACCAGAGAGTTTAAGTTAAGAGATCCGCAAGTTTTAATAGTGATTTGTAGTAGACTTCAACAAGATTTACAAATTACCTTAATGACATTTTGCAACTGGACACAAATTTTGAAAGTTTGAGATAACTAATAATCAAGTATATTACCCGTTTTGGTATATTTTTAAGCAACTGTGAAATGATTTTCAATACATTTTTCAATGTGAGTACAAATTTAAGTACAGTTAACTTAGAACTTAACTTTGATCAAACGGAATTAAAGCCCATTTCTAAGGCCCCTTATATGAATTTTGAGGCCGCACGGTTGAGTATTTTTGTTTAATTTTTTGTATACCACATCTAAATAAGCATAGCTCGGAGCAAGCAGAGAGGGTTTTTCGATAAAACCTTTATATTTTGTGTAATAATAAAAAAAGAGAGAACAATAAAGAAAAAAAGAGATTTCTAACAAATTCACGCCAAAGACGGTATTTTTTAGAATTCTTTTCACATACATAGTCTTAATTTCAGAAGTAGTGTTTCAAAGTATTTTGTGCATAGGTCTGACTTTTATTATTAATTTATAGTTTATTTTTATAAATTACGTTTATTTCTGCACAATATTTAATACTTTGAAAAAAAAACTTAATTTGGTTAACAATTTTTTCTCCGTGAATCTTATAGAAATATTAGTTTGTTCAATTGATGACACAATCAATGAATGGTAAAAGTGCTTTCTTTTGTTTAAGATATTTAGAAATTAAGTACTCAGTTCTAAATTTTTGGGCCGCACTGTTAAATATTTTTGTCTAATTTCTTGCATACGTCATCTATATACTCTTATCTTGAAGCACACATAGTCGATTTTTCAATAAAAGCATTACATTATAGATTTTAATCGAGATTATACACGGCGAAAATGCATACAGACAAAATAAAATGTGAATGAAACACCAATTTCAGTGTACGATATACCTGCAACAAAAATTACCTGTACGGTGTGAATGCCACACAGTCATGTTGGGTACCGAGTCTCCATATTTTGGGGTACAAAGGGCCGGGCACTTGGGGTATAGAGTGTCCGCTTCTCGGGGAACGAAATGAAAAAAGTAATTCGACGCTGAAGACGTTTATTCATACCTTAGATTTTGTCAGATAATGCAAAGATCCAGATAAGAGAGAAGGTGGCTTGGCCCGCTCGTCGCGAAGGGCATGAAAAAAATCTCAGTTGCGATTGATTAAATTGAAGAGTTAATATGTGCAAAAATATTGTGTAACGTGTTTTGAGGTTGTCTTATTTCGTCAACTCAAGAGTTTTAAATATTAAAACTGAATGTTTTTCACTGATTCAAGTTGACCCGAGTACGGAGTAAACCTCTGAAATAAACTAATAAAACTGACTTTTCTTACCCCACTTAGTCGGTATTTCGTACCCCATGCACTCGGCAAGTCGTACCTCAAGTTCGAGAGATATCTGAATCACTATCTAGGTACAGAAAAAACCGTTATAATTTTGCCTGCAACAAAATATACTCCCAATTTTGGACAGTACATATACAGCTAACAGATTACACATTCTGACATCCGTAATAATGATAAAAAGACACTTTCATTGTTATGAGATAACGGTCTCTTACAAAAACTGTCATTATAAAATCGTGGATTAATTTATTTTTTATAAGCAGAATCAATTTCTTTATATAATTACAAAAAAGTGAATAAAAGATTCAGGAAAAGTCGTAAACGTGTGCAGGAATAATGGAAGTTTTTTGGGAATTTAGTCGGATTTGTTTAAACAATGATTATTTATTTTCACTATTGTTTCCCCTTTTAAGTCGTAGGAATTGTGAAAGAATATTTTCTTTAGAATATTTAGTACTTAAAAAAAAATTTGTTTAAATACTTTTTTCACGTAAATCGTCAAAAAATATTATTTACTGCAATTGATGACACAATCAACGAATGGTCAAAGTAATTTTTTCTTTTAAGATATTTAGCAACTTAGTATTCGGTTCTGAATTTTGAAGCCGCGCGATTCAATAATTTATGTCTAATTTCTTGCATATATCACCTACGCAATCATATCTTGAAGCACACAGAGCCGATTTTTCCATAACAAGTTTAAATTATAGATTATATATTTTACAATATAGACGGCGAAAATGCATAGACAGCTAACACTACGCTATTACGGTTATCAAAATATGTAATCGGTTCTGAATTTTGAGGCCGTACGTTTCAATATCTCTATCTACTTTCTTGTATACTTCATCTACATAATCATATCTCGGAGCAAGCAGAGCCTTTTTTTCTGAAATATTTATAATTTGTTTAATAACAAAAATGGAAGAACAGTAATAGCAGCGCTCAGTGTTAGTCGTCTATGCCTTTTCGCCGCATATAATCTAGATTATAATCTATAATGTAAATATTTGATTGAAAAAGCGGCTCTGTGTGCTTCAAGATATGAGTAGGTAGATGGCGTATGCAAGAAATTAGACAAAAATATTCAACGGTGTGGTCTAAAAATTCAGAACCGATTACTCAATTGCTAAATATCCTAAACTAAAAAAAAAACACTTTTACCATGCATTGGCCCATTGGCTGATCTATAATCTTGTTTTATTATCTGGACTATTAAATATCTTTAGTAGTCCAGAATGTCTTTTGCCTTAATTATTTGAAAAAATCTTCAATTTACCAGGGCAGTCCCATTAAATTGATTTACGTAGCTTGACTGGCTTTTCCTTTGATAATTGGAGTGATCTACAGTCTTCTATTCTTTGACTGAACTGTCTTCCGCCTTCAATATTTCGAACAGTACTTACATTGCCAGCCCGGTAAGAAGAGAAGAATAGAGAAAAATTAATATTTTCAGATTTAAACGAAAGAGTAAGAATTATTATTATTTATTTTTTTCCGTCGGCAGAAGTGTCCAGCGAAATAATAGGTTCATCTTCAAAACCAATTCTTTTCTATTTCCTTAACGATTGACATTTGTGTTGTATTCCATACAGGCGAACATATTTTCCACTTTTTTAATTCATCTTCATCCGATTAGTAGATACACCTCTCATGGTTATATTTATTTCCATACTTACATGTTGTATTTTCGATTAAATTAATTTCTTCTAATCTGTATACAAAATATATGCACTTACATAGTTTGTATTCCTCCGTATGCAACATAACTTTGGAAATTTCAATTTTTTTGTCAAGGTTATTTTTAATTCCATACTTAGATGCTGTATTTTCGATTATTTTAATTCCTTCTAATATGTCCACAAAATATTTGCACATGCATAGTTTCTATTCGTTTAAAAATTTATATTAAAAGTTTCTATTCGTTTAGAAATGTCAATTTCTTCGTCTGCCATAACGGTGGATTAATTTTAATTATAATATTTTATACTGTTTAAACTATTTATAGATTTAATAATATAATAAATAATAATAAATTAATTTCTTAAGGTTGTGTAAGGTAAACAAAATTTATTTATTTTTAAACAGAATTATAAAAATATTTTTGTACCGTACTACAAATGATTTCTATTAACATAATTATTTTATATTTACAACTGACATTTTTTGAATCGATTAAAAGGACCAGGTTTTGCGTCTTCAAAGTGTCATTATTCTCTTTCTTTTTGAAACCTATCTGAAACTGCTGTTCTTTTTTTCAAAACTTTGAAACCTTCTTAATAGCCGCTGAAATATTTCGAATTGTTCTTCAAATTAGGAAGAAAACTTAAAAATTAAAAACACTAACTTAAAATCTTCTAGATTCCTTTTATTCCAAGTTTTCAAGACTTTTAAAATGTCAAAATTTTCTTTTCCGAAAAAAAATTATTTCAAATTTCTCGAGGAAACTGAAGAAAATTTTTCATTTTCTTGAAAAATTTCAAAACGCTTGAAAACCTTCTAAATGTTTTGTTCGGTATCTCCTATACACTCTCCTACTGTGAAGGAGGAAAATCCCACCTTGTCATTTTGCCTCGGATTTCCGATACGAGACACAACTTTTCGATCTTTTTCTGATACCACACAAAACCGAGCGATACAAATCCCAGACTGCAAGGTGAGTATCGTAACTATATCGTCTTAGTATCGAAAAATATCGTTCTGCAGCATTACTAGTCTTGGCGCTGCCTTTCCTATGGCATGTACCTGAAAAAATTCTCTTCTTTACACAGGTGTTGGAATTTTTTGCCTAATACAGAGGCAAATGGAAGAAAAATGATCACTTGGGAAATAATTGATTACAATTTTTTAAAAATTGGAATACTTTTTTGACCGCAAAATTCTAAAAAAAAACGAAGATAAAACTAAGAAACAATTTCATTCTTCAGGAGGGGGATAAAATGACTATTTTTTCCTTTAAATAAAATATGTTTCTACATATAAAAAAATTTTTTTTTCAAAAGTTTAAAAAAGCAATTTACTTAATTTTCTATTGATTTATTGCACACAGAAAAATACTTTTTTCTTATACGATTTTTGTAAAAAAAAATGTGAAACAGCAAAAAATTTGGGTATTTCCCACCAAATTTATTGGCGGGCTGAGGTAGGAAAGGGGAGACGGGGCAGTTCGATTTTAGAATTCGAAAAGGCCTGCAGTACCACACAATTTCGCTAATTTTGGCTTTGTTTTGCCAGTCTGCTAGGAGCGGAGCAGATCAGGTAAATAATTCCACTGAATGACACTCGCGGTCAGTCACGAATAACTCATATTACCGACTTCTAGGCAGTTTGAGTATTTCCTGATAATTTACGCCTTGAATTCAAAACCTCAACCTAAAAATATAATGAACAGTACTAAAATAAATTAAAAAGATTTGACGAAGACGATTAAAACCTATCGGAAATTGTGAAATAGCGAAAATCTAAAGAAAGCGCTGAAACCTAAAAATTAATAATAATTTGTGATTCTATATATAAATTGAAGTGACCCTACCAAAAGAAAGTCTTAGGAACGTTTGAGATGAAAATGCCAGGCCGGGTCATACAAATTTCAGTAAATTATCAGTCTCTATATGAATGATTTTGTCTCTAGAGATTGTCTGAAAGATTTGTGTACTTTTTTATATTTAATTTAATTTTGCACCACACATTTTTGTTTATTTAAATGCATATATTTATTTGTGACAACTGATTTATTTATATAATTATGTGTATACAATAATGTCCTAGCGATTAATCTAAAAAGGCTATCTGCTTTTACACAATCTCGTATAGCTCTTACAAAACGTGATATACTCTAAACGCATCAAGGCAAACGTTATACTTTTGTAATCATATAGAATCATTGATTCTAATTTCGTAACTTTCAAGTCCCTTATTTCGAAATTAAGAACGAAAGTTGAATCTACTGATGTTCCAAGTACTTATATGGGCAACTCGACAGTTCAGTAAACGTCACAATTATAGGCAACTAAATATGAGTATGATTGATGGTCATCACTACCAATTCTCAAGTGGTGCTGACCTGCGGATCAGTAGATTTGACCGATCCAGGTGTTATTTTAAACAGTTTCTGGATACTGCAATTACGAATTATCATGTCACTTTAACGAATAAAATAAAGAGATCTAACCTATGTCATCCGTGTAGACTATAGTTAAGACAGCACTATAAACTATCAAAAAGTATTTCTAAAAACTAATTAATAAATAAGCGCAAGGTTAATTCTTATATATATATTCGGTTTTGATTCTTCTAGAATCAAACCGAAGGGCCTATGACAAAGACACCGAACGCGTCCTCGGGTTGCGGATAGAGGGTCCCTGTACCAAGGGTTTCTGCTGAATATGGTTATAAAAATAAATAGACAGTCGCGGACAATTGTCCAGGGGTGGTCCCGATAGAATTAACCCCCAAGCGGAGGTGTGAAAACCGTGCCGAAAGCTGAATGGCACCTGCGTGAGGTGTCTAGAACGGTTACTCTGGGATACCGGGCGACCTCTCAGAGTACGCAGCCTTATCCTTGCATGCGGGGCTCTACAACCCCTTTCCCTAGCTTCTCGTGGGAACAACAATGACAACAGCAAACATAGTTGTAGTAAGTGCGGTTCAAAACAACAGAATGCGCAGGGCTCCCGAGAATTGGTCGGCCAACAATGCCGACCAATCTAGAGCTGCGGGAGCCAATGAAAATGGATTCAATGCGATGGATCGGCGGGATCTCACGACCTTTGGGTGGACGGAGCGACTGAATCTCGACTTGCTAGAGTGCTACGATGCGAGTGTGGCCTCAGAACGGGGTACATGGCACGGCTGCATGCTCTGTGGTGCGAGAAACACCCGGAGCTATCGCACTTTTCGCAGCAACGTCTACGAAACCATGCTGAACTACTCCGTAAAAGGGGCTATGTAAGCGGAACGCCTACTCTACCACAGGTAGAACAAGTCGGAAACAGAGAAAGAGAGGCAACACAAAGACCAACCGCGGGCAGGCATCCAATAGATAAAGAGCGATGCTTTACAACCCGGAGAAACATCAACACCAAGGTTTCTCTCAAGCCTAAAGATCTGGCTGAAATGGATGACGAGCTTCGTGGACATTTTTCCGGAGAATCCGACCTCTGGGCTATCAATTATTGTGTGTATAATGCAGCGAGAGCTTTGGCCGATGCGAACCGTAAAACAAAACCAACGGTTGATCATAAGACCAGAAGACGCATGCATCAACTTGCCATAAAGATAGGCTGGTCAAGACAGTACGCAACCCGCATTCAGTGTGTGATTGACTACATCACATCTGGCACGAATTTTACCGCCAAGGTTCTAAAGTTCGCGCGCGAACTCCGGACCCGCTATCACACACTTAACAAGTCAAAGCTGCTGACCATCAGGTAGGATATTGTTGAGAGAATACGGATACTATCTGACGCTAAGAAAAGTCTAGAGCGGAGGGAGAGGTGGGTCAGCGAAAATCAACAGTTTCTCTCTGACCCATCTCGACTCTTCCAAGACCCTCCAGTTACTGTCGAACGCCCACCCAAACCAGAGCAGGTCGAAGTATTTTGGAGAGAAGTCTACGAAGTTCAGCATAGACTGGACGAAGACTCAGAAAATATAAATAGCTTCAAGGAGTTATGTGTTGCCCTCATAACACCTGATACATAATACCCACCCATCTCTACCGAGGAGGTGAAAAAAGTATTAAGAGGGATGAAGAACTATTCCGCACCGGGACCAGATTGTATCAAAACCTTCTGGTGGAAGAAGTTTTCTTCAACCCATTTTACCAGCGTGACCTATCGATGGCCTGGATTGATTATCGGAAAGCTTTCGATTCGATCGAAAGTACAAGGTCACTCATGTATTTTGCATGGACGATCTTAAGATCTATGCTAAAAACAGAGAGCAACTGCATCTAGCTCTGGGGTTTGTTGAACGATATACTAAGGAAATTGGAATGGATTTTGGTTTAGACAAATGCGCCAAGGTTTATTTTAAGCGAAGAAAACTTAATGGCATCCCTGAAGATCCTGAGCTCGTTGATAGAAGCGCCATACGACACCTTTGCGCTGGAGATTTGACATCTATAAAGGATACTCTCCGAAGCAGATGCAAACGTCTCATCCGACAGATTTGGTCTTTCGAACTGTCGGCGAGGAACAAAGTATCTGCAACGAACATGATTGCCATCCCGGTACTACTCTATTCATTTGGAGTAGTTCCATGGACGAAGAACGAGCTCAGATCCCGTGATATCGGGACAAGAAAGGTTATGCACATGAACAAAAGCATGCATCTTAAGTCTTCCGTTCCGCGACTGTACATCTAACGCCGTCAAGGGGGTCGCGGAATATTGAGTCTTGAATGTCTTCACAACAGGATTATTCTGGGTACAGCACATAGAGTTGCAAATGGAAGAGACCCTCTTCTTAAAATGGTCAGGAATCACGAAGAAGTGGGCAAAGGAGCATTTGTGTACAAAGCAGCGGAGGAGGCTGCTGAAACACTTGGACTTGACTTCAGTATTAGGGGTGAGCAAAATAAATCAAATCTTATCTATCTCGAGTACTCACTCCTGAAAGCCCGGATTAAGAAAGCACAAGAGAAAAACTTTCGTGAACAGCTCCTCGATAAGAGGATGCACGGTATGTTCCACAGAAATATGAAGGATTAGTCAATGTCTTGTGAGCTAACGTTTTCTTTCCTTAAATCGTCCGGATTGAAGTCTGGTACGAAGGGTTTCATCTTTGCATGCCAAGACGGTGTCATTTCCACCTTAACATACCGTCGCCACATTTTGAGCCAAGACATTCCCGATGATAGCTGCAGGGCGTGCCATGCACACTCCGAGCATTTAGCTCACATACTATCTAGTTGTTTAAGATTCTGTAAGAGTGCTTTATTACCATCTCTGTCACTCTTACGGCATTAACCTTAATATTGCTCCTCTAAATGCTCCTAGAGAAATTGAGTCAATTGTCGAGAATGGGAAGTGCCGCATATACTGGAACTTTATATTCTCGACAATTGTTTCTGTTACTCACTCGAGGCCTAACATGGTTCTTCTTGACTTCGAGAAGCGAACCATGTTCGTTATTGAATTTTCGGTACCAGCTGACAAAAACATCATAACCAAGGAGAATGAAAAGAAAGAGAGGTATTGAGACCTTATAACCTATTGGCCTATGACCTATTGGCCTAAAAAGCATCCCTGCGTGTCAACAATATGCTAAAACACTTGCGGGAAAAATGCAGAAGGCGGTTGTCCTTGGGTCGCTCCGTGTTCTTAGGGTGCACGAGGCTTTTGCTGGATCGTCGTATTCATTGCTTTACAGACTGTAACCGCCTATCTCACGGTCGCGAGACGTGGTTGTGGCTGAAATTTTACCGCGATTTCGCTGGGAGCGGGTGCAATTTTCCAGATTAGCACCCGCTCCCGGCGAAATC
>NC_046662.1:118440734-118457164 GCF_010883055.1 Belonocnema kinseyi
AATTAATCAGTATTTGTAAGTTATAACGCTTATAATATAATAAAAATTTCGCACGCAATGGGGGGATTCGAATGCATAAACCTGAGCACGCAAGTAAATTATCTTAACCACTACAGTATTACGCGAGTTGCGATCTGTAAAATAATTTTGAAACGTACTTGTAACTTAAGGTGGCGACCTCAGAAGCGACTTCTGAATACACGCCCATGCCACCGCAGCGCACAATAAAAGTTCTTGCATTTACCTAATATGTATATAAGTCAGCTGAAACATTCACGGAACAAAAATACGTCTTTATCCAATAAAACGTCAAGTGTACGCGATCTGTAAATAAGTTGTGCCATCCAAAATTGTGTTATTTTTTGGAGTAATGTAACGTCTGTCACAGAAATGTACCGATCCTTCGGTAATGTTCACTGCACTACTATTTTAATCTCGGTTTTATGGATTTTACATATCGTACAGTATGTAATACTAGGGAATAGAGGTTTATTTTACTAAAGGATAACCGCTGAATTAAACTTAATTTTATTGTGACATTTAAGAAATTCTAAGCGATTTTGACATTTGCACTCTCTTATTAAGAGCAGTTTATACTGTTACGGTTACAAAAAAAAACCCTTAACAATTTCTGACAAGTAAATATTACATTTCTTTTCTCTGTGTGCAGAATAAATAAGAATAAATCACTAAAATACAGCCAAAAATAGGTCCAAAACAGACAATCTTAAGCAGGGGCCCTTTGTCCGTAAGCAAGTCCGAATCAGGAAATCTACGAAATCTACCCCTACAGCCCCGAAAACGAGAAGTTTCGTAGAGTCAACTGTATTTCTCAATTAGCGATTCGAAAATAGGTTATTTGGAATCTACAAATTTTTACGATTCCAGGCATTTGCAATTTATGCCAAAAAGTTAAAAACTTTACAAGCAATAAATTCGGAAATTAATGATTCCATATATTACACTTATTGAAATTTCAAACATTTTAAAATAAATTACGTATTATAATTACATAATCGCTAATTGTAACATGTATATATATATATTTTTTTTTTTTTAATTGTAATATTTGCCTATTTACGAACAAAGGACCTCTCGTCGGCAAGTATTCGGGTGAAATATGGTTAGTAAACATCGTAAACCCACAACCTAATTTTCTGAAAACTAGTTTCTGAGTAGCTGTAGATAGAAATTTCAGGAAAATGACTGAACCTAAAATTATTTAGATATTTTCTAGTCATTTTGCGCCTGTGGGGAATTGCAATTTTTTAAGTTTGAATATCTTGGGTTAATTATTTTATAAGAAGACAGAGGCTTTCCTGGTTATTTATGCTCGAATTCTTATTTCAATTTCGAAAAGGAAATTTAAAATCCTTCAGACCATTTAAGCCATCTACCTGGATCTTTAAAAGATTGGTTACCAATTTTAGTGAAGAGTAGACACACATTTAACAGTACTTGATTATAATCACAGAAAACATTTTTATGAGCTTTAAATAAGTCGAAAACTTTAAGTGTTTTCACCCCATGGCAGACTGAAATACTACAAATACCTACTAACAGTATATTTATTAAAAAGCTTTCTTTTCACAAAGAACTGTGGAATATTTTTTGATCAGACCATAAAGAATTGATAATAACAGCTATTAAAAATTTAGCACAATTTAGGTTATTTCTAAATCACGCCTAACAAGGGTAAGGTCAAAGGTGGTGCTTTTTGTTTTGATTGATACTTTTTGTATATGAAGGTGATGACTCCACAGTAAAGTTTTGAAATTCCTAGGACCTAACATTTAGCCCGTTTTAGGAAAAAGGATTTTGAAGAAAATTGAGGCCACCTCTTTACTTAAAGAAGCCGTCTCCCAAGTGGCCGAGTATCCCCGCGGTAGAGCGCCCGGTTTGAGCGTAGAGACCGCGAGCTCGGTTCTCGCTGCCTGCATTTCTTTCCTTTATAATTATTTAAATGTTTATACATTCACTTCCCTCAACATTTTTTTCAATTACGCATTAATGAACATTTAATATGCTTTTTAAAATGAAAAACTCACATTTTCAGAGTTTTCCACGCAAAAAGATAATTTTTATAAACTTTATAAATTCAATCATTCATTTAAAATTGATAAAGAAAGTGCAGAATAAGAATATATTTTTAAACAATTATATTTTAAATAAGATAGGAAATCTTGAACATGTAGATGAATATTTTAATACTATAATATAGGCGGAAATTTTATTTTGAATAAAATATCACGAATCACAATTTAAAAAATGTCGTAGAAAAAACATAACTAGAATTCAGTCAGCCGCAACAGCAAGAATGATAATTGTCCTAAAAGCCGACAAAGAAGAAAGAAATGTCACATCTTGCACGTCAAATAAAGGAAGATTTGGCACATGAACAGGTATTTCTGAAATCTTCCACTGAAAGAACACCTTATTTACGCTAAAAGAAAGGTCTTGATGATCGCAAAGTTTTGTGGTAAGCCATGCATATTTTATCATCTCGGAAAATACAGGAGATGATAACTATTGATGTACGACAGACTCAATAGAATCGATTCTTCAATTAATTTTCTGTTCAAGGACCAGGAAAACTTTCAGAATTTTTCGTCGACGTTATTGGTTTATTCAAAACGTAAAAGTATTAAAATTAAGAAGGATTACTGCACACTTTTCGAAATACTCCCTTACACTTCCACGTCAAGCAAACGCTCCTTCCCTACTTTCTTTTTTTTGTCTCCACCCTCGCTATTGATCGTGGTTCTCAGATAAGCGAAGAAACGGACCATGGAACGAATGAAACTATCAAATATAAAAATGTTCGCTTATATTCTCATTTCAAAATATTCATGTACAAAATCAAAATTTCATATCTTATTTAAAATATACATTTTTTAAACACATATATCTCATTATATATTTTCTTCGTTAATTTTAAGTAAATCATTAAATTTTTAAGATTTATATAAATTACTTTTTTCACGTAAAAAACTCTGAAAAGTGAAATTTTCATCGGAAAAAAGCATAAATACTTTTGAGGCAAAGAAAAATGCAGGTGGCAGACGGCTTTTTCAAGTCCATAAGCTGGCCTCAATTTTCTTTAAAGCTGTTTTTCTGAAAACTGTCTAAATATTTGGTCTTAAGAATTTTACAACTTAACTTTGGAACCATGACCTTTCTTTACAAAAAGTATCAATAAAATAAAACGCACCACATCTGACCTCCCCCTTGTAAGTTATGACCCCGGCTGGCGATATATGTAAATGAATCATTATGAGTAGATTATAAAAACGTGGAATTCATTTTCGAACAACTTAGAAATTTGTGGAAATTTGAAGAAATTATTTAAACCTTAGTCAATTACAAACATGTTATAGTTTATTTTTGCAGAAGGGTAGTGTAATGATTTCTCCGGTCGTATATTTAGTTTTACTTTAGGATGATTAACAGTGTATTTGAAGGAATACGGCGACTTTACGCAAATTCAGAATGTTTAACTAAATTATACAATATAATTTTCGAATACGATGAAGACTAATTAGGAACCGAACGACTCTCAATCAGTTTTACCATGACACATTGCATGAACAAATCACACGTGTCGTCCGAAATCACACAACTCGCGATGCTAATCGGAAACTAATTTCCTCAGCGGACATATGGTGATATACGCCAACAAAGACAATGAACCGGTTGCATTATTTCTCTCGTTACAACCTTTCTTTGATTGATGTCTGATACACGTCAATATCATTGTCCAATTTTTCCGACGCAGCATCATCTTTGGTAACATTTTATTCATGCGGCCTTGTCTTAAATCTATACTTTCCCGAACTTCGGGGGTCGATTCAACATCGAGATCTGAATCTTGACCTGAATCATAGTTTCAATTCGTTAGGATCTTCATCCTTCCAGCCTCTTTAAATTTTGAACTGGCTCACGTGCGCTTTTGTTTTCGTTCGTACCAAATCTTTGTTACTTAAGCTTTATATTTGATAGGTATCGGAGACTAAAATACTTATCACTACCAACGGACCCTTAAATCGCGCTTGTGATTTCGTAGACTCTCATGTATAAGATTTTTTTGGGCTAACGTATACAATATCTCCGTCATTATAATATGCATTTTTAAATATCGACTTGTCATACCTTATCTTCGCTTTTTCCTGTTCTTTGCGTGTTCGTTCTGATACTTCTACTCTAATTTCGACGAGTGATTTATATGATTCTGCTTTTAATGTAAGAGTTCTTGTTAAACCACCCTCAAAGCGTGGCATATACCCACACATCATTTCAAACGGATTTCTACCCGTAGTATGGTTTATAACTGAATTCAAATCGCGTTCGAGTTTAAGCTAGTCTACGTCCCACTTCCTTCGCTCAAAGTCAGACAAATTCGCCTGAATCGTGGGTAAAATTGTTGCATTCAACCGTTCGACTTGCCCGTTTGCTTGCGGATGGCAAGAAGAATTTAATGTATGTGATATGCCATGCTTTTGACAGAACTCTTTGAACTGTTTCGAAATGAACGAAGTTCCTCTATTTGTAAAAGTTTCGTAGGCGCTACCAACCGATTTACAAACTCTTCAAGATTTTTAATCGCTGATTTAGATTTGACATCTTTTACCGCATACGATCGCGTGAAATTAGTCAAGTTGCAAATCACCGTTAAAATATATTTATATTCTCGATTCGGTGTTACAAATGGTCCTAAATGGTCGATATGAGTAACTTCCCAAGGTCGCTTTCCTGTAAGAATAATATGGAGTTCTCCTGCCTATCTACCTACTTTATTCTTTGAATATATACACTTGACAGATGCACTTATGTGCCTTCTCACATAACGTCGCATGCCCGGGACATAATCATATTTTTTGAGTCGAGCTACGGTTCTGTCTACGCCAAAATGGCTTGTAAAATTATGGGTACTTAATTACCATAGCTTTCCGCATCGCAGGCGAAACTACATACAACTCCTTTTATCGTTAATGATCGATTTAAAACCACATTCAATTCGTCAAAACGTAATCTTTTACTTCGCCTTTTTCGTGGCGCGTCCGATCAGCTACTTCCTTTTCTAAAATCTTAATCTTTCGACTCAAAATTTTATAGCTTCACTGATGTAAAAGGATTTAATCCCCATGGACCGTCATAGAATACATGATTGCGTCCGGTAACTGATTTTCAGTCAATTCAACTGGGGCTCGTGAGAGAGCGTTTACATGCTTCATGAGCTCCCTTTTTTATGGAAAATGACCAAATTATATTCGCCTTACAAACCTAACCAACGGATTATTTGCGGGTTCTTTGTTTTCAAAGTGTCAATGTACACTAAACCTTGATAATTAGTTAAAATATTAAAATGAATTCCTATTAGGAGGGGTGAAGCCTCTCGACGGCCCAAACAACTGCCAACAACTCGAGTTTGCTGGAATGATTTGACTTTTCGACATCTAACGCTCCCCCCACTGACGCTCCCTCCGCTGAAACCGTTGACCCCACTTTAACTAATCAATTAACGGACCAATGTAATGCAAAAATTTAGGAATAAATCTCCTGAAAAAGCTAATGAGTCCATGAAACCTGGGAACCTCATGTGTGTTTTGAGGAGTGGGAAACTCAATGATTGTTTGCAATTTTTCTCGACCCGGCTCTATTCCTTTGCTACTAATTACAAACCCAAGATATTCGACTTCATCCATTACAAACTTACATTTACTAATATTTATAGTAAGGCCTGCATCAGAAAGAAGTTGTCAAACTTTCTCTAATTTGACCATCATCTGCTCCCACGTTTTAAAAAAAATTAGGATGTCGTGAAAGTAGGTTAATGCCAATTTATTCTCGAAAAAACCAAAACCTTTTTCATCAATTTATTGAAATAGAATGAAGCATTCATTAACCAAAACATTGCACGTTCGGATTGGCCTGTTTCATCTCTACCTCATGGAGAGCAAAATGGCAAAAGCTGGCTTGATCTCGATGTTCAGTATGCATAGAGACTGCGAAAGCATGGCCTATCGACCCAAATTCGTCCAAATTCCATCCAAATTCGGCATAGGAATGTTTAATCTGACCGTATTCTTATTCAAACGTCTGTAATCAACAACCGGCTGATGAGATCCATCTGATTTCTTAACTAAGAGGCAAGGACTAGCATATGGAGAATTTGTCAACTCTCTCAATTTGGTTCGCTGTGCAGTTCCTGCTCGATACGGTTTAGAATAACGGGGTTCAGTTTCGGGTTTCTCCTGAATATCCATGCGTATTAAATCGGTACAACCAATTTCCGCAACATCTTTTGCGATACACTGACGATATTTATTTCAAAGATTAAGCACATCGGCCTTTTGTTCAGGAGTACAATTTTCGCTAACAGTTAATTCGATTTCTAAAACAGGTTCTTTTCTCGAATTTAATTTAGAAACGTTTTTCTCAAGACACATGACACAATTTGGATGGGATCTCCCTTTTTTGTTCTAAACAATCGGTAGTTCAAGCTCGGCTTCATTTAAATGCACGTTAACAAAGTTGACCGATGCCGGTCTCAATGATACCGATTCGGCAGATTTTACTTCAGTCAAATCTTGTTTTGTAGACTTCTGAAACATTTCAGAATGAAAACTGAAATTGTTATGGTTTAAAAAACGATTTCCAGAATCCAGATCTCTCGGCGTCTCAACGACAACTGCCTCTGTCTGCTCACGCGCTCCCTCTTAACCTCTTTCTCGACAATTTTACAGGGTCACAACTGAATATAACATAAGTCCTGCTCTAAATAATAATGTTTAAAATTATGAATCTTACAAACACATAGAAGAAAGTTCATTTTATTCAAAAAAAATTTGCTTAAATTAAATAAAGCTTTTGTTCGAAAAAATAAAGACTCCCGCACTAAATGTTTGGGGTTTTTATTAAAAATTGGCTTTTATTGGATTTTAACAAAAGTTTGATATTTTCTAGATTTCATAATGTTTTCATCAAATCGGCCTTCTTATTGCCGAACACGAAGATGAAATTTTTCTTTAAATTTAATTTCATGAAATCTCTATACAGTAGATGAAGTGCCGGTAGATTATATAATAATTAATAGTTACACTATTTGTATAACTATTCTAGCCATTTCATGAAACGACTGAAGTTCTATTGAGCATCTAGTGTAATAACCTTTAATGAATAATACTATATTCCATGTCTCATTCTCGATGATAATATTGTAGTCATGCTTGTCATGCGTGAAAACAGAACGTTTAGCGCAAAAATATTTTGAAATGACGCGCCTTTCCGCCATTAAGCCCTCACTACCATCTATTTTCATATTGTTTCGTTATGCCACGATCTTTACGTGATCTTTTTATGCGTGAGACTTCAAGTTACAATTATCTAAGCAATCTCACCTGCTAGGCAAGTGCAATAGGAAAAAAAACTTATTGTTTATTGGTTTGAATGATGATCCAAAGCATTTTTACTTCTGTTAAATGAGGTAAAAAATTTAATCCAGTTAAAATTGGACCTGTCGTTTGGAATTGTAGCATTCGATGGCGTCATCCCCCTCGGATAAAACAGAGTTGACAAAAAGGGTCAGTTATACTGTCTCTTTCCTCAGAAGTGTCGAAAGATCTAATCTCCATGAATCACACAAAACTTAGAGGTACGAATATTTTTGTGAAACATGATCTGGACCGAGAGTCTGTCCAAAAGCACAAGGCACTAGAACAAGCGGCATCGCTTCATCTAATTTGTAATTTTATTGGTCTGAGTATAGAACCGACGATATATCGATGCCGAACAAAAGACAAAATGAAAGTACTCTAGATTTAGAAGTGGTAGATTCTGACAATGAAGAAAAAGTGGAAGAATTGGCACCAAGCGTTTTTCAAGAATCACGTTAAAAAATGATTTACTAAAGTTGCTAGGGTCAGTCCCCAATGATTGTAAATTAAAAAATTTTATTATCACCCAGAATTAAAAAACTCATGGCTGAAGTAGAAAAAAGAAGGTCCTTTAGTCAAGAATAAAAAAGAAATTTTGTAGGTATATAACAGAAAAGAGGAGTTCTACACAGAAGCGCCAAAATTAAGTTTAGAAACAGCCCCACTACTTACAGATATGGACTCAAATTCTGATTGAGGTTTCTTATCAACAGTCAGTGATGAGAAAATCTCTTACCACACCCCGAGTAAACATAAATGTAAAAACGGAGGTGGACACAATGCTTCTGGAAGAATGGCTTTACGAAAATGACCTCAAGCAAAAAGTCAAGGATGTCAGGAAGATTGAAAAGGCCTGTGCAGACGTCAAGAAGAAAGTTCCAGCACAAAAACAAAACACAAAACCACAGGGAAAATATAACTATAAGAGATTTGCGAAGTTTTTAGGCGTATTAATGAGTGCCCCAAGCCGGAGTGTAAATCATAACCATCCATCCCTCAATCGTCGAGAATGAGATGTGCTGCATATAGTGGAACTTCATATTATTGTCAATTGTTGCTTGCGCACTCGAGACGTGATATAGTTCTCCTTGACTTCGAGAATCGAACCATATTTCTTATCGAATTTTCTGTACCAGTTGACAAAAACGTCATAGCCAAGAAAAATGGAAAGAAAGGTATTGAGATCTTATCAGGGAGTTGCGACGGCTATACCCGGAGTATTCTGTTAAGCTAATCTTCCTGACCATCGGCAGCCTTCCTTCTCTGGATACAGAACACCCTTTCTTAGCCAAATATTGGAAGCCTCACTGTCCACTTCATGTTGATCTAACGTTTTGGGGTGCTCGCCCTAAATAGCTTTTTACCTCCATTGTATTTCTAATTCATCTATGGTTTCTGCTCTAATATTCAAGGCCCCATCTGAGGAAAAATTCAAGGGCGTGTAGTCAAGATCGGCTTTACAGATGGTGCTGTAAAGCGCAATATTTCGTTTGCTGTTAAAATAGTCCTTCAACTGTGTAACTTGTGACTCATGCCATTTTTTGACATCTACAGCGCTCCTACCCCCTATATGTTGTGGTAGAATTAACCTTTCAATCACTGAATTTTTGTGGTGCATTCGGTGTTTCGCCACTTCTACGCGGAAGATTAGGTTTAACTTTTTATGGTCGGTGTTAGACCACTTGATGAGCTCGAAGGAGTATGTAAGGACTGGGATGGCATATGTGTTGATTGCCCTGTTTTGTTTGCCGAGTTGAGAAAACTCTTCATAATTCGCGATGGGTCACTTGATGACCATCCTCATTATCATGAACGTTGAACCCATGAGACATGCTGTTTAGTGTTTTGCTCAAGGGGTTCAACGCGACACAGAACCATAGTGCACTGAAGGAGTCTCCTTGAAATATAACAGTCGTAATGCGTATTGATCTAGTTAACCTTGATTTTTCATAATCAAAATACTTGATTCTTGCACCCCAGAGCCTCATCGCATGACTTAGAAAGTCAATAATGCGTGGGCTGATTTTGTAAAGTTTTAAGAATTATTATTATTGTTCTCGGTTGAGACCGTAATAGAACCTGACGCTTGGGTGATCTCGTTGCGTCCGTTTATAAGCCTGAAATGTGATCCCTTTCCATAGGGAGAGAAGCGCAGCCATGCTGTTGGCTTATATTTCATAATCATTCATGCAGAAACTGCCTGTGAGTATCACAACGTTTCCCCGCAATCGCAGGGCAGTGACAAAGGATATTAGTAGACGTCTCATTATCCTTTCCGCACAGACGAAAGAGGGGCTTTCGTCAAGCCCTATCTTATGTCTGTGGTCCCGGAGATTTCCGTGTCCTATAAACATTTCTGTTATTAATTTGACTTCGTTCCTCCCGAGCTTGAGTAATTCCTTCGCTCGGTGAGATTTTAATTTTGAGCCCAAGAGTATTTTAGCTTGTCTGCTGCCAGAGACTAAACCCCACTGATTCTGATGTTCCTCGGTCAGTCAACCTCTTGAAGCCGCTGTGTCCAGGGATCCAAAGCAGAGTGACTTGGTTTTCTGTTGCTAGCTGATTCAGTGCCTCAAAGCACTCCCAAACTAGTAATGACGTTATCGCTGTTCCATTTACGAGCATTATAACAGCCCTGCTGTCGGAGCAGATACAAATGTTTCTTTTATTGCCATACTGCTTTGCCATACTGCTTTTGCCAGGCTCTATTAAGCACTGATATGCTTTTAAAACATGACTGGGTTATATTACAAAGTACAAAATGCTTCTCTCTATGGCTCTATCAGGCTTTTAGTGGTAAAGTGGAATTCAATTTATCGAACTGAAATTCGAAGTTCTGCCTTGAAAGTGGCCCTAAAGGGAATCTATTGAAGACTGCAATTTTACGAATTACATCATTTGAAAAATGTTGTTCTAGCCTAGAGAGTGATATTAAAATTTTGAATTGCTAATCAAAATTAAATTGATTAGGTTTGAACTAATAATGCTTTCAAAGGTGCTCTACGAGGCATCTATTAGGTTCTGCTTTCTCGCGAATAGTATAAGTACAAAATTGCGTTTCTAAGATGTTTAGTTAGGAATTTGCATGGGATAATCAGATTAAAACTCGAAATAATGCTTTCAAAGTGTCTTTGGTAAACAAATATTCTCTACTATAGTTTTCTAATAAGTTGTAATCAAAACCAATGAGTTATTCATTTACTCTAAATAAGTACTCTACTCTAATAAGTACAAACTTGCTTCTCTGATAGGGTGTATTAGGATTATTAGCGGCTAATCGAAATTAAATTAATTTGATTAAAATTCAAAGTTCAGCCTTCAAGGTTGTTCTATTAGCCATATATTAGGTTTATTTTGTCGGACGTTGGACGAGTACCAAATTGCTTCTCTAATAGACTCTCTTAGGGGTTTTAGCGGTTATTAAAGCATTTTTGCACTTGACTTTTCTTAATCGTTCATTACCTTTAGATAGTCTATAGAATTTTTCAATATTTAAAGAAGAAACAATATCAAGCCGTTTTTAAAGAAAGTAAAATTTAATTTTAAATTCTTTTTAACCAATTTTTTCATGAAAGTCCCTCGAAGATGTTTAATTTTCCTTAGAACTACTAATTAATTATGGCCGGAATTTTGTAGCTAAGATCCATGTGCATCCATAGCGAAATGAGTTAGAGCGCGTGGCAGAATACAAGTTTAGGTAGTATAGGTAGATCCGAATCCTTAACGAGTGCGATTGTTCAAAGCGTTTCAGTGTGCGATTATATGTGTAAGTACCGCATTGGCAAATTGTGTACTCAAAAAGTATAAAATATTAAAATTAAATAAAAATAAGTTAAAAAATGACTTTGGTTGTTGTTGAGAATTCGGACCGAATATAAAACACTTGAGATCCTAATAAGATCTACTTTGCAAGCTACTTCGCACCATATAAAACCAATTAGAAACCAAATAGAAAAACCGTTTATGTACCGCTTCGGATCGATAGACAATGCTTTGCGAGTACTGAATACACAACACATCATATGCTAATCGAAGCTAGATAAATCGAACGAGATAAACATCAGTTAGAAACCGAATGGAAAAACCAATTAAGATCCACTTAGCACAACAAGCAATGTATTGTGAGTACTAAATACACAACATAAAATCCTAATCAGAGTCATTTCGCAATTTGGTATGCACCAATGAAATCCCAATTAAAAACTACATATACGCACAATTAGGTTCCACTTAAGATCCGATAGGTAATGCATTGCGAGTACCTAATACACAACACATCAAACCCTAATCATATCCATTTCGAATGTTTCTAGAAACCGAAAAAAAACCATATAGAAAGAGTGAACAAATCCCGCTTTCAAAGGTACATGTATTTCGTAAGTTCTCATCGATCCGTTTGACTACATTTCACGTTGATGATAGAAGGCTTGGAAATAGTATTCAGAGAAGAGCTGATGCGCAGAAAAAAATTGTGAGCATTGCTGCACTGATACTAGTGACGTTACGTGACCATCCTAAGCGCAACTGTGATACTTCTTGGAGGTTAACTGCTGCACATTTTTGGAGAGTAACTGCTCTCCTAAGTTTCAAGGCACTCGCTGCTCTTGCTGCAATTTAAAAATAGGTGCAAACGTGAGGTTATGCTGCGTTCCCAACGTTGAGGGGCAACTTCTCTCTCTCTCTCTCTTTAAGATGCAGTAACTATCCCTGAAAACGACACAAAGTTGATTATCAGCTCCAACGATATTCAGACAGCAGTCGCTATAAGGCGTGGAAGTTATTCTTCGTCGTGCAGTAAGCCTATTGTAGGCTGCCATAAATCCTTCAGAATCATAGCTAGTAACGGCTTCCACCTCCCCTAGGGGCTTTAAACCTTATAATTGGTGGGGACGCTTAAACGTGTGGGACATAGGGGTCAAACGAACCTCGGCTTGCATGCGTATGAATATGGATGAAAAGATCCCTATAAACGGCTGGTGTTTATTACAGGGACCCTAGGGCGGCCAATCCAAGGGCATGCATACTGGCGAAGGGAGTCAACGTTGTCCCGCTGCTTGAGCTATGTTCCAGAGACCTGATGGTGATAGTCACGGATCTAAAAGGAATAGGAAGGATTGTCATAGGATCGGCTTACTTTCCATATGACAGCGATACCAATCCACCAGTGGAGGTACATACACTGGTGGAATACTGCAAGGTAAGGGGTCTTCCTCTTCTATTGGGGCGCGTTGCTAACTCCCACCAAACCCTGTGGGGTAGCACGGACATCAAATCAAGAGGTAAAGACCTATTGGAATACCCAATTACTACTGATTTAGATATTCTTAATATGCGGAGCACCCCGACGTTTCATAATTCGGTCAGGGAGGAAGTCATTGCCATCACTCGCTGTACCGGTAGTTTTACAGATAACATCAAGAAGTGGAGAGTTTTAGACGAACCCACTCTCTCAGATCACTCACTGTTAGAGTTCGTTTTGGAATCCGCTGTACCCACCGGCCCTAAATGGGACAGAAATCCAAGAAGAACGGACTGGGGTCAGTTTTCCACAGAACTAAGAAGTGCACTTTCAGGGATGCCCAGGTCAATTAGAGACGTGGATTCCCTGAAGATGGCGGCCGAGTTTTTCACGGAAGCCATTAAATACACTTATGAAAATACAATGGAAAGACTCGTGGACAGATATATCCGCGATAAGGTCTTGCGAAGTAGTCCTCTTCACAAGCAAGAACACGCCTATAGGGCAGGTCATCCGACTAAGACGGCCCACAACACTGCAGTTGACCTAATTGAAGGACAACTGAAGAAGAAAGGTCTAGCGATTTGAACCTTCATGAACATCGAAGAAGCCTTTAACTACACCTCTGGAGAGTTGATCAGGGCGGCTATGATCGCACACGGGGTGCCTAGTGTAGTCATGGAATGGACCTGCCACATGTTGGCCAACAGGAATCTGACCACGACCAAGGGTGACATCACTTTATGTGGAAACGTTGATTCGGGATGTCCGCAGGGGGGTGTTCTATCACCCTTGCTGTAGTGCCTGGTAGTGGATGAATTGCTTCATCTACTCACGAGTCAGGGCCTCCACGTCATAGGCTATGCGGACGATATACTGGTTATCGTGCGCGGTCAGCATCTGGATGCGCTCTTCGGAGTAATGCAGCAAACACTAAGAATAGTTGATTCATGGCGTAAGAGGACTGGACTATCAGTCAATCCGATTAAGACGGTTGCCGTTGTGTTCACCAGAAGGTACAAGTGGGGAACCAAGGGTACATTGAAATTGGGGGGACAAAAACTCGAAATCAAAGGGCCGTGTCTGCGAAGGTGACCTGGAGACAAAATATGGTAAACGATAGCCGTATCTCGACAGTTATGCGGATACCAATCGACATCACAAAGAGGAGGTGTGTACCGTAGAAGAAACGGAATGGGCTTCACAATTGCGATGAGGTCCTACGCAACAGTTCTGCAAGCTGAGATTATGGCCTTGCTCCAGTGCGCCTATAAGGCAATGGAGTACGGCGGAAAAAAAAACATTCGCATCTGCTCACATAGCAGGGCTGCTATTATGGCTCTAAATGGAACAACGACTACATCACTACTACTATGGGAATGAGTGGAATGCGGTCTCTGACTGCAGACAGGCTAAAACACTCTTGGGCTCAAAGTTAAACCCTCATCGATGAAAGAAATACTTAAGCTCGGGAGGAAGGAAGTAAAAATCCTAACAGAAATGTTTATAGGACATGGAAACCTCCGGTGCCACAGACATAAGATAGGGCTTGGGGAAAGTCCCCTCTGTCGTCTGTGCGGAAAGGACAATGAGACATCCCCTCATATTCTCTGTCTCTGCCCCGCGATTTCGGGGAAACGTGTAACACTCACAGGCAGTTTCTGCATCAATGAGTCTGAAATATCGGCCAAAAGCGTGGCCTCGGTCCTCTCTCTATGGAGAGGACTTTGGGGCCACGCTTAAGGCTTATAAGGGGACGCAATGGGATCACCCAAGCGTCAGGGGCTGTGACGGTCTTAACCCAGAATATAATAATAAAACGGCTTCCAAGTGGCAAGCCCTAGTAGCAAAGTAAACAAACACCAACAATGCAGCCCTTATACGACTTTTAGTCTCGTCCTTTCGTGGTATGTATCAAGATAGGTACAGCCTAGTCCAACCCGCTGACAGCAAACGTTCTCGCACATTCATTTCACTTAGCACATTCTTTACGACTGCACGTCTCGTTAGAATCTAGTATTTCCTACGCAGGTATGAAAAGGTTAGTTTTGTTCCTCCATAAAGCGTAGCCTGATGTCAATTTCTGATCATCAGCATGGTAAGAACTGACTCCTTCGGTAGTACATGAGAACATCTCTCATCGTAAACTAACACAGCGTTCTTTAAACGACCTCCGATTCGAATAAATCCATCAGAACCCAGGAATAGAAATAGGATTATCAGTGGATTTCCAAAAGCAACTAGGTTGAGTAACAACTCAGTAGATGCCAAGAAGAATCCACATCCAGAGCGTGACAACCCTCTCCTCTCGATTAATAGTAGGATTGACCATTCCTATTGTCGAAGGCCAAGAAGTCAAAGGTTTAGTCAATCAACATATGCGACTCGCAACTTACGATGTCAGACAAGTAATCAATCCATCTAGATATGGAATAAGTAGATATGTTCATCAGATTAGCTCGACATTAGTTTTAAGTTTGAATGTGTGTCAGTGGAAGTGGTTAGTTCCAGTCAACCTTGAGTTTCCACAAGCTCTGCATAAACATCTTTGTAACGACAGAGACTAGAGCCAACCACCCAAGAGGTTCAAACATGCGAGCATTCTCTGAAGGAACACTCCACCGCGTCAATGCAACCCATATCCGTTGGTTGGTTAATCTGAAACCTGAAACAGTCGGGAGTTAACAAAGTTTCTAGAGCTCTGAAAAATGGCTCCATGACGAATTAAAAGGACGTAGCAGCCTCTCTATGACATCTTCGTATACCTTGAAGAACTTCGTCACAGTTGGGCACTCACTTTTTGAGAAGAAATTCGCTCGTCTGGGAAAGTAGATCCAGTTCACGAAAATTCCCCTGAACTATAAAGGCATCATCCACTCAAAAGTGTACTAGACCTAGTGTGTAAAAGGTCATTCAAAGATAGTCCTGTTTCAGTCATTCAGAAAGCATTGAAGACAGTTTTTAATTTGGAAGTCGAATTATTCTCCTTCATTACACGGTGATACGGCAGAAAACAGCCTCGGGTTGGTTCAGGATCTTCAGGATAACTTGGCCAGATAAGAATTAATTATTACTTGCTCGTTGTCATAGCTGGAAATCAAGCTTTTCCATGCTCGTACAAGATTGGCACCAGTAGTAATAATGTTGCGCAAAAGTTCAGCACTTTCATCCACCAAACTAGTCTTCAAATAATGCAATTTTTGAACAGTAGGACAATCCTTATTATTTTTTACCATTGATGGAAACAAATCTCTACACGGTGGCCATTCAGTATAGACACCTGAAAATTTGGGTAACTCTAACTGTGAACACATCTTTCTGAGCTGAACACTTACATGAATTGGAGTTTTTTCCCAGTAGAAGCTATGCGCGTCGTGCTTAATGTGTCTAAAATTTCGAGCATGTAGGCCTTCATTGAAACGTATTTATCCTCACACTGGATATACGTACCTTCGACGAAAAAGGCATTGTCTTTATACTCAGCCACGACTGCATTAAAAATGTCTACGAACCGCTCATATTACACTGTTATGAATTTGGATAAGCTTGGTACTTTGAAAAATAATTTGCACAATGAAAATACCCACATGAAATGCAATTTTTAAAAATTTCGAATCAAAACTACAATTAAAAATAAATGTGATACAAAAATTAAGATAATCATTAATTATCGTGTTAAAATCATGACCGCTTTTAAGTAATCGACAGAATAGTTAAAAAGACATGCACATTTTAATTAGAGCATTCATGGAGTAATA
>NC_046662.1:118457264-118489126 GCF_010883055.1 Belonocnema kinseyi
CATACATACACACATGTGTGTGTGTGTGTAGTCATAGGGCATATAATTATATAAACTCTAGCATACAATCTAACCTGTTTTGCATTTGCGTAATACAGAAAAGTACTATATAGGCGATTTCAATTCGGTTTTTAAATCTCCCGCGCTCGAGATCTTGCGCCGATTGGTCGAAGGCTGCGAGACTCAGAAGACGTGCGCAAAATATATTTATAACCAAATTTTGAAAAAAGGTTGTTCCCCAGGATTCAACGCGCATTTAAAATAAATAATTAGTTACGAATTAAAAACAATGTAACACAATATTAGAATGTGTTCACAAAAATTCTCGGGACGTGGTTTCTCTGGGAAATTTTTCTTATATCTTTGTTTGCGAAATGTTTTTTATTCGCTGAAATCATTAAAATGTTTTGAAACCTTTTCAAATCTTCCAGATGTTTTAAAATCTTTGAAATCTGGTGAACTGTAACCTTTTCAAAATCTTTGAAACCGTTTACATGTTTTAAAAGTTTAAAAATCTTTGTGAAATTGTCATGAAATGTTTAAAATCTGATAAACCCGCCTTTATAAAATGTTCAAAATCCTTTTATATATTTAAAAATCTTTGAAACATTTTGGAATCTTTATCAATGTTTTGTAATATCGTGTATACTCAAAAACCGAGTGGTGAAACTCTTGAAAATTCCGTTATATGGCCATGGCTCACTCTAATAGACCTTTTTACACATCACGATCGCGAGATGGGTAGTTACAGAGCATAATGAAATCTGAACGAGAGGCCGGCGCAACCATCGTGTGTCTTGAGGACACGAAGCGATCCAAGGTGAATAGCTTTAAGCATCTATCTCGCATGTTCCTCCGCATACTTTTGAGGTCTTCATGCCTCTCCTACTTATCCTTCTCCTCAGCAGTGATGTTGTAGTCGGCTGGAGCCAGGAATTGTATCACGAATATAATTCGTTTGTCGAAGTCTTGGAGAATGATGTCAGGTCTTAGCTGTGCAAGGGAGACGGCTGTCAAAAAATTGTAGTTCTAGAAAATTTAACACTTCTCATTTTGGACAATTGAATCTATCTCCCTCTGAGCGTTCGGCAGGACAGGGTCGCGGTCAACATCGTAAGAGCGACAAAGATGGTAAAAATTACACTTTCCTAGAATGCGAGAATGAAAACAATCAGTCTGCGTGGTACAAGATTTCTGCGACAAAAATGCTTGCCACCCTGGTTCTATTCTATTCGTTTGGGGTCGTTCCATCGATGAAGCATGAGATCACAGCCCTCCTCATCATCACGCATAAGATCATGCATTTGCATAACAGCTTCTATATGAACTCGTCCGTTGTGCGGTTATATATCGCAAGCCATGAAGGCGGGTGTGGACTTCTAAATCTGTAGTATCTTTAAAACCGAATTATCTCTGGTACGGCTCACATCGTCACAAATGTAAGAGATCTTCTCCTGAAAATGGCCAGGAATCGGAGAATGATTAATAAAGGAGCGTTCCTTTACAAATCCGTGGAGCAGGCGGCAGCGGCTCTTGGCCTGGATCTTAACATCAACGATGAGGAAAGTGTATTATTGCAGAGGCCTGATACATCCAGAGGTCTTTATGTTCGGTGCTAAGCCCCATCGATAATCATCACTGGTTCATAACGTCGAAGACATATCCTCATGTTAATCTAATATACGTGCTAATGCCTTGTAATAATCTAAAAAACTGCACCTGCTTCCAACGAAATCACGGTATAATTTAAGCCATAACCTCGTCTCTCGACCTTGAGATAGGTGGTTACAGTCTTTGACAGGCTTAATACGATGATTTGGAAAAACTATCGTGCACCCTGAGGACACGGAGCGATCCAAAGATGGCCGCCTTCTGCATTTTGTGCGCAAGTACCTTAGCATCTCGTTGACACGAAGGAATGCTTTTCAAGCTAGTAACCAGTGAAAACTTGGCACCTAAAAGAGCGCCGATGATAAGGAAGATTAGTTTTACAGAATATTCCGGGTAGATCCGTCGTAACTCCCTTATAAGATCTTTATAGATCTGCCAAAAATTCAATAACCAACATGGTTCGTTCCTCGAAGTCAAGGAGAACTATGTCAGGCCTCGAGTAAGCAACAGAAACAATTGTCGAAAATATAAAGTTATATGATTATATAATTATCTTGGAAGCATTGAGCAAGTGGAAATTAAACCGGTTTAGTATGCTAAAATAAATCCCTCCGTGTCCGACTTCTGTTCGAGTGATTAAGGAAAACAAACGTTAGGTCACACGAAATTGACTGATCCTCCACTTTTCTGTGGAAGATACTGTACATGCTCTTGTCGAGGAGGTCTTCACGGAAGTTTTTTGCATGTGCTTTCTTAATCCCGGCTTTCAAGAATGAGGACTCGAGATAGATAAGATTCGATGCATAATGCTATTGTGAAGACATTAAGGATTTAGAATTCCACGAAAACATTGACGGCGTAAGATGTAACGTCGTGGAACAGAAGACTTAAGGTGCTTGTTTTTGTTTATGTGCATAACCTTTCGTATCCCGATATCAAGGGATCTAAGCTCATTCTTCGTCTATGGAAACACTATAAAATGAATAGGGTAATACCGGGACAGATACTTGGTTCCTCGCCGACAGTTCGGAAGACCAAATCTGACGGATCAGACGTTTTTACCTGCTTCTGAGAGTATCACCCTTGGCAAATAAATGAGTGACCTTATGCTTTCGATTTCCACGTTTGCTGAAAAAGCACCCATCGGAATGGCGAAGTGCGAGATAGTGGCAATAATGTGAGGCAAAAGAGGAGTGGGCTCATAGTGTCGCCCTGAAAGACATCTCTCTGAAAGGTGATCTTTTTAATGATGTCTTCCAGATGAGATAGTAAATCTGTTTTTCCAAAGCAGCATCAATCTCCTTATGCACTTCACGATGTTCGTACAGTTCTTGCCACATAGGTCGGAATGTCCGAACAATCATATCATTTCGGATAGTTGTGAATACCTTATACAGTATGTTTAGACAAGTGAATGACCTGTAATTCTTCGAGTCAACTACGTGCCCCATCTTTGGCAGGAGTACTGTGCGTCCTTCCACCAACCACTCCGGAATAGGGTCTTCAGACTTGAGATATGAGGCGAAAATGCGGGCCAGATGCTGCTGGGTTAAAGAAAACTTCTTCCACCAAAATGTCCTTGTACCATTTGGTCTTAGAGCAGAATAATTTTTATGCTTTTTAATACTTTTTCACCTCCTCGGAAGTGATGGGTGGGCATTCCTCAGGTTTTACGAGGACATTTCAAAGTTCTTTGAAGCTATTTATGTTCTTTGGGTCTTCTTCCAGTGGATGATGAACTTCGTAGACTTCTCTCCACAATGCTTCGACCTGTTCTGGTTTGAGCGGGAGATCGAAAGTAATTTGAGGGTTTTGGAAGAGTTGAAATGGGTCAGAGACAAATTGTTGGTATTCTCTGACCAACCTCTATCTTCGCTCTAGACTTCTCTTAGCGTCAGATAGTATCCGTATTCTCTCAACAATATTTTGCCTGATGATCAGCAGATTTGACTTGTTAAGTGTGTGATAACGGATCCAGAGTTCGCGTGCGAGCTTTCGAAACTTGATGATAAAATTCCTGCCAAATTTTATGTAGTCAATCACACACTTAATGCGGAACGCGTACCGTCTTGTCCAGCCTATCTTTAGGGTGAGCTGATGCATTCGTTTTTTGGTATTATGATCAGCCGTTGGTTTTGTTTTACGAGTTGGATTTGCCAAAGCTCTCGCTGCATTATAAACGCCACCATTGATACCCCAGAGATCGGTTTCTTCAGAAAAATCTCCACGAAGATCACCATCCACAGCAGCTAGAGCTTTTGGCTTGAGACAAACCTGGATGTTGATGTTTTTGCGGGTCCTGAAGCATCGCCCTTCCTCTATTGGCTGTCTGCTTGCGGTTGGTCTCACTATCACCTCTCTTTTTCTGTTGGCGGCTTGTTCTGTCTGCGGTTGAGTAGACGCTTCACTCTATAACCCCTCATCCGAAGCTCTTCGGTATGGTTTCGCAGCCGTTTATGCGAGAAACGCGAGAGCTCTGGGTGTTTATCGCACGACACATCATGCAGTCACGCCATATAGCATTTTCGTCCAGGGGCTATACTGGTGTTACAGAACTCTAGCAAATCCAAATATCCAAAATATAAAGCAAAAAAGTGGACAAATTAAAAGATTTTAGAAAAAGGAACCTGAATGAATTCCACCACCATATTTGGTTCTTAGCCACATCAAATATAATAAAAGTATTTTCATTAAAAAAAAATTAAATTCATTCATTAATTTATAACATTGATGCTAATCACAAGAAATGAAGTTTGCGATCTTACGTACAAAATATTTACAATATATCTAGACCGACAAAACTTTGAAGTAAAGTACAATATGCTTTGCTGATTTGTATGAACCAATTTAGTTACGATAGTAAAGTTAAAAAAAAATTAAATTTAAATCATGATTAAAAGATGAATGAAAACCTTGACAAATGAAAATAGATAGTTTTTTAGTTAAAATTGTGATTTTGTTGTTGAAACTATAGTGCTGCAGTCTGTAGTGTAGCCATTCATTATGATTTATACAGCAAGTAGTCTTTTAGCGTTTTCGGTAGAGGAAGATAATTCACCGCAGTTCTCTGAGTATACTGAAGTATAGCGTCACGACACGCACCTTGTAGTGTGGATACTAAAAATATAAATAATATAGGTAAAAAGATTAACTTTTATTAAATTTAATTACTTTTTATTTAATAACTTTTATTAACTTTAATTAAATTAGATGCAGTTGTAAATTATACTCACTACCATACAGTTGTACTATCCTAACTTGCTTCGTCGTACCATAAACATCTACTACCGCATGCAAAGGTCCAGCCTTATACGGGATATCTTTTTGGCAAACTCCTTGATCTTCACCGTTGATGATAAAGTGCATTTCTGCTTTGTCTGAACCAGCCTGTGGCACATACATGACACCGATTCGACTTCCCGTATCTGTTGGTAGGATATTTTGTGAGTACCCAACAATATTTGGCCTGAAAATAAACACATTTTCCATGTTAGTTAGAAAATGGCGACTAAGAGAAAAAAATTCGGTCTAACCGTTGCGGAAACTTCAAAAAAAGAAAATAGTGGTGCAGCTGTTGGCAAAACGACCACAATGTGGTCTAGCATTAGCTTTTTTTTTACAAAAAGGAGATATTGAGTTACAACTTGTTAATGTGCTCATCTAATGGCACACAAACTAATATATTTTTCATCATCATAAGGCACTATTTCTACTTGGCAGAAAATAAAATAGAAAAATATTGACATTTATTTGCAACATTACAATTTTATTTAAATAATCTCGAAAGACCGATCGTGTCTGTTTATGCTCATGAGCATACACTTTTTCACTTTCTGATATTTTTTGGTATTAAAACTTGTGTATATTTATATGAAAAGGTTCCTTATAATCGGTTTCAGTTTAGGACATAATTTCGACTTTATATATAGGAAATTTATTCAGGATATACGCCTATTAGGACGTAACATCAAATAAGAATTCCAGAAAATGAAATACTATTAGTTAATATTCTATTCCTTTATACTTAAAAAGTCACTGTGTCAAATTTGGTTCAGAAGAGAAAATTTTTTCTAAAATATCAAGCCAAAATTGTCCGGAATCCTTGAGAAACGCATGTTTTTCTTCATTTACTTCAACATTATTGAGGGTACAGAAAAAGTATTCAAATAGAAATTGTAGATCTCTGTGCAACACATCTTTTTTTCATTTTTCCCTGAAAAAAAACCTTGGTGGGCAAAATAAAGAAAAAAAAACAGTTTAAAAAGTCAATCATTTCTTTATATTTTGCAAAATCAGGGAGCATATTAAATTTTAGTTACTACTGCATTCTAAAAAATATATAAATCGTCATTTGTGACCCGTAAAAAATTGAATTGGTCAATTTTTTATTGTTATTCATAATTTTACAAAATAATTAATTTGAAATCAAACTTTTACTTAATTTGTATAAATTGTCATCAGAGATATACCGTTTATTTGTAAAAGTCATCTCAAAATCATTAAACCTTAACTAGAGCATCGTAAGCGTATACATGGCGCTTCGCTAGTTTTTTTCTATGCTATCCGAGACCCAGCGTGAAAAGTCCGCATGAGATTTCAGCTTAAGCATAAGCATAATTTCCTTGGACCATAGCGCGGATCTAATAAAACCATTTCTGAGTTCAATTATGACTTAGATATAATTTTTACGGTTCAAAACCATCTTGGTATGACAAATCGTGCAAATCGACGGAGATGCATCCTGTTGATGAATCAAAATTTGTGAATTGTCTGTTAAATAAGCTAGAACTGGCGTTACTCTCATAACAACTTTGTCCGAGTCAACATATAGCTTGTCTCGCTTTCCAATCTTCAAATTTTTACCAGTAACCGTAAACACAATTTTTTATCTTGGATGTCCGAAGAAAACATTTCTTTAAATCGGCTTATTTACTAAAACCTTGCAGTTTTTAAAATGACAGGATACTCCACCTTTTCATTTACAAAAGTTCCAGTGTAATAAATGGATGCAAGCACCATACGAATACCCGCGTCTGCGGCGGTGAGATTACTAATCGAGATCGCGTAAATATTTATAGTGTAAAATTGAAGCTATTCACCTTTAGCATGACGATAAATAATGAATTTTGGTCTAATATAGTTTTCATTTTTTTATATTAATTGTTGAAAAAAAGAAACATAAAAAATGAGTAAAAGTTGGTTACATCGATCCATATGCTGGAAGCTTTTCTTTTATTGCGATTTTCGTCAGTGATGGCTCAAATAGAACCTCTTCCCATATAGAATCGAGATGAAAAATATAATTTTCTATGTTTCAGATTTCTTTCTTTATACGTAAGTGGTTGACAACATAAAAATAAGAAAACAAGGAAAAGTTGGTTATGTACACCCATATGTTGGCAGATTTTTGAGCGAGATGGCTCAAATTAAAGCTCTTGGCATGTACAAGTGAGATACGGAATACAATTTATAATGTTATTGTTTTTTTTATCAGTAATTAAAAAAAAAAGAAAGTGAGTAAAATTCTGATATATATGTTAATATCACAACCGGCATTTCTTTTACTTTATTTTTCATTATGCTTATGTGGATATGAACGTATGGAAGTATTTTAAGAGAGAGAGAGAGCGAAACGTAAGGCAGCGAAAACAAAAAGTGCAAGGTCAGCATTCTATCTTGCATTATGGTAAGACACCAGAGAGTAGAAAGCAGGCCCCAGTAGATCAAAAGCATGAGATCGGCCGGAACGCGTAGGTAAGTTTTTTTTGTACTTAAAGGTGCATACTCGCGCCTCTGATTAGCGGCGGAGTAACAGATCATAGGAAAGTGCAATCTTAGGAAGAGGGAGAGCTAACAACGGTGCAAAACTTGGAGATGTCGCGCGATTTAGGAAGGTTTCCTCCCATTAAAAATAAGCGCCCCGCACCTTCCAATGCACACTGTCTAATTGTCGCAGAGGCATGTAAATCGACCATTAGTTTAATTGTTGCGAAAGCAGAGTTCGGGTCGCTGATTTTATTTTCTCACGTTTTCTTTTTCCGCGTCCCGATTCTGCCGAAATTCGAAAAGCTATAACTGAAAGTCGTTTACTGAAAACGATTACATGCAGAGATTTTAGTAGTTATAAAGAAGATATATTCACGAAAGAATTGTATACAATAAAAAGTAGTAATAGTTTTAAAATAACAGATGAGGAAACAATCAATATAAATGCCAATTTATTTGTCGAATTTATTACTAAAGCTCTTAAGAAGTCTGCACGATAGATATCAACAAATATTAAAACGAATAAAATAGAAAAGAAATGGTTTTATAAAAATAGGAATAGTGCTGTTTTATTTATCAGAAACAGAACAAAGGAATATAGTGAAATAATATATTAAAGAATTGAACAAATCAAAAGAGAAATGTGAAGGTTATACATATTTAGAGAATGGGAAGATAAGATGTACCATAGAAGTCGTTAAGTTTCAAAATATTAAGTTTACAGAAACAAACGCGATTGCAGAAAATTTTAAGAAATATTATCTTAATATTGCACAAGAGGTAATTAATTCAATACATTTTGAAATGGAAAGTACAAACTACAGTTTTAAATTTGTAGAGAAGCAGATAACTGAATTCCAATCAATAGACATATTAGAGTTAAATAATGTCGTAGGTAAAATGAAATATAAAAAGGATAGTGTGAATGGTATAAAAGCATCAATTTTGATTGAAAGCGTGAAGATTTTAGGAAATGAATATTTGACTATTATTATTCAGTCTTTAAGGCAGGCAAGTTAAGAGAAAAATGGAAAGAATCGGTTAATACACCAATTAATACATTACCTGTATATAAACCAGTTTTGGAATTGCTAGCAAAAGATAGAATTGAGAGCTGTTTTCTTTAAAATAATATCATCACGCAACACCAGTCAGGATTTCGTAAAAATCATTCCTGTGAAACAATATTGCAGGATATATAGACTAACTGGACGGAGAAAATTAGTGTAGGCAGACTGTGTGACGGGGGCAAGAAGAGATTTTAGTTTTTAAAAAGGGGTCGCGCTGACAGTAGTCAGAGCGACGTTTCTTTATTCTAAGTAGTAAAAAAGTATGACAAGAACTGGTGCACTGGGCCAAAGCGCTACAATATATAACCCTTCTATCTTATCTGCGTGGACGTATGCCACTGTTACACCCCCTTAGCAGACAGACTTTTAGTACCTAAACCCTTTTAGTAAAATGTAACTTTTTTATTTTTCATGTGCAGAGGTGTTTCTTCTACTAGAGGGTTGTTAGATTAAATTACAGTAGGCGAAGGAGCATTATGAACGTTATACTTAAAACATTCTCAGTGTCGTCTAAACTCAATCTCATTTGTTTAAATACATTAACGTTTACTTCTCTAGGCAGAGTGATTAGATGGTCCTCTAACATATCTAGTGAATTTTTATCGTAAGGTACATTATATGACATATTACTTACGAAAGATTTTTTATACTCTAAGTTTCTTTTTAAATACAATTTTACATTATCTGTCAAAATTGTACATCCTGGTACTTGAACTAGAGTATTTTCAGTTAATTTTACCGCTGTTAATGAGTTTCCGCATACGAGGTCTAAGTTAAGTCTACGCGTAGGTAGTATTATGTACCCTTCGTTGGTTAAAATATAACTTTCGCTGTGTAATTTAAAAGGTGAAAAGGTACACCTCGCTTCCTCTTGTGAGTTTTTAATTATACTAGCGTCGCAATTGTCTGTCTATATTAGTCTATAATCCGGTTGATTTCGATGGCAAATTTTATAGTTGGCTAAGTCTTTACATTTATTTAGTGTGTCTTTATCAGTAGGTACGTATCCAGTTTTAGTTTCAAGTATAAATTCGTGTTCGGGAAGGAGGGCAAGTTGGGTATTTTGTATTTTTTGTGGAATAGGGATTATGTGGTTAATAATGTATTTTCTTTTTTTAATATGGGTATTTTGATGACATATATGAAAGATTGCTTGACGCTCGGTGCATTGACTTCCCTGATATCGATAATGTGCTGATAACTCTCGGGGTCGGCTTCGAGGTGATACTTAGTTCTATGCAATGTTTCGTATCCCCAAATAGTAGCCGTTAGCATTTGCGGTGTTAGTATTTGGGGTGCACAATTCCATGATTTCCGTTATTTATTGCCGTTAATAATGTATTAATTTATTCTGCTAATTCTTCTATTAAAATTGCACAAGTTAAAATTTTTGTTATTACGGATAAATTCCTCGTATTATTATTGATGCTTCTTCTGAATTGTTCGGCGTTACTAATTTCTTGTTTTAATTGAGTTTTTAATTCACCTTAATTAATCAAAGAAGAATTTAATAATACTTTTAATATTTTGGTATGGTTTTGCAAGGCTTGAGCCATATTTTTATTGTCTATGTATAATTGATCGAATCCCTCATTAATATGTTCAAGGTCGTTATTACTTATAGTTCCAAACAGTGTCTTAGCTATGTCCCCAATTGCGTTTATTAATCCTCTTTTGTGTCGTTTGTTACCCATCACCTGGTTGAGTAGCTTATGTTTATTTTTGGTTCTCTCATACCTTTCGCCTGTTAATCTAATCTTATTTTCTTCAGCGCAGTTTGAGTTACACGCTCGAATCGCGAGTCTCATTATATCGCGAACTATATCTGATCTTTCTTGTAGGCTGGAATCATTGATGCTTATCATGAGCTTCCAGGTTTGATGGTAAAGATGAGCTGTTCCTATTTCCTCGATAAATATGTTTCCGGTAATAGGTGTCAAGATCTTCATTCTATAAAAAATAAGGTATGATCTGGTTCGCGTGAATTCTCGTTCTTTCGGTGTTAAACAATATTATTTAGTTATTGTTATCTAGATTTTCGAGTATGTTTGCGGGTCCTTTCCAACTTGCAGATAGTTTGTTAGTCGCAATATAGTTGACGAACTTGACCAGGTCTCCCGGTTCATAGATAGATTGCGGTAACACTATCTTGGAATCTTGGTACCTTTGTATTTCTCTTTTTTAAGTTATAGCTTTTCCTTTGCATTCTGTAAGTACTGCTCATGCCTTTCTTTCCACATATCGAACAAATCCTGATATTTCAAATTGGGAGAGGTGGCCAAAGTTGACAGCAAATTAGAATCGGTTCTGCCAAACGTGGCTTGGAACGAACTTATACCAATTCCATCTTGCTCAGTAGTATTGTAAGCGAGAGAAATTATTTTCAATACTAGGTCCCACTCAGTTCACGTGTCCTGCATACAGGCTCTCAGTAAACCTTTGAACACAGAGTGAGCTCTTTCTAAACTACCGTTACTTTGGTGGTGATAATTAGTTGTGTTCACATGCTTTATTCTGAATAGGTTCTCGAAATTCTGGACTAATTCGGAAACGAATATCGTTTTCCATATTTTTCCATTCTCTTAACTGTTTGGCTTTGTCGATAGTTTTATTTTCCCCAAAATGTTGATTATAAATAGAGCCATGTGCTTCCTTCAATATTTCGAGTTTCTCTTGTCGGGTCAGTTCGCTCAACGGTGAGAAGCAGTAGAAAATATTTAAATAATTTTCGTATTTTCGGCTGAAGAAATGGATAAATTGTTTAATTTTAATTTTTTCTAAAGGTGTTATGGTAGGATCCATAAAGTGTAATCTGGCTATTGTCAATTTCCGATTCTTAAAGTCTGCTACTATCTCGTTAATCCTTGTAAGCCACGTTCATTCATCATAGACTGGCAGGATTTCTAGATTTTGTTCGTTCGAGGGTCGTTTGTGGATTTTTCTCCACAATTTTCCTCCTGTGTTTGGTTTCTCTCCGCTTCACTATCGAGTCCAGCTAACACCTCCTCATTGATTATCTTTGGTTTCGGTTTTTCCTTCACAGATGGTTTCTCGAAGTTCAACTGATGCGGGGGAGGAGTTGTCAAATCTGCTTCAACGTCAGAGGCGTCAAGCATTTCTATATCGGGTAGTCTGGATTCCAGTTCCTCGGGACTTATCTCGGCATTCTTCATAGCTTCCTGTAACGGGTCCTTTCTTATTGGAAACAATCTGGAAAGACAATCAGCCGCTTTGTTTTCTTTTCCTTTTATGTGCTCGATCGGCTTGCACGAGTACTCTTCCAATCTTAACCTCCACCGTAGTAATTTGGATGAGGGATTTTATACATTGTGGAGCCACTTTAAGGCTCGGTGGTCAGTTTGTATTCGGAACGTCTTCCCAGGAGGCACCGTCTTAAACGTACCGTGGTCCATAACACGGCCAGTAAATCTTTTTCGGTAGCAGAGTAATTTTGCTCGGCTCCGTTAAGAGTCCTAGATATGAAGCAGCAGGGTTGGCCATCCTGACTCAGGAGGGCTCCTAGTCCTACATTTGAGGCATCCATAGTAAGCCCGAATTCTTTACTATAATCAGGGTATCGAAGTACAATCGATGTACATAATACGTTCTTGAGTTGATCAAACGCTAGCTGATGTCTAGTGGTCCACTTAAAAGGGTTATCTTTTTTTGTGAGTTCGGCTAAGGGTTTAGCGAC
The DNA here is from genome assembly GCF_010883055.1 of Belonocnema kinseyi. NCBI lineage: Eukaryota > Metazoa > Arthropoda > Insecta > Hymenoptera > Cynipidae > Belonocnema > Belonocnema kinseyi. The sequence continues at coordinate 118,469,406 of NC_046662.1, forward strand.
AAGTTTTTTATAAACTTACGGTAGTAACCTGCTAACCCTAGAAAATATTGTACTTGTTTCATGTTATTAAGCGTTTTAAAATCCTTTACCGCGCTGACCTTATTTGGATTAGGCTTAACACCTTCGGCGGTGATAAGGTGTCCAAGGTATTCTAGTTCGGGTCTCAGATATTCGCATTTTGCAGGTTGCAATTTTAATCTGGTCTCTCTGAGTCGGTCGAGTAATAATATTAGTTTCTGGTTGTGTTCTTTAATTGTTTGTCCAAAGATGACTATATCATCTAGGTATACAAAACTGTGCTTTCCGATGAGGTCTCGTAAGGCTTGATCCACCATGCGTTGAAAAGTAGCCGGAGCGTTTTTTAGACCAAAAGGCATCCTGTTTAATTCAAAATGTCCGTCTTTTGTGGAGAAAGCTGTATACTTTTTAGATTCTTCCTTCATAGGGATTTGATGAAACCCTGATGAAAGACCGAATGCAGAAAAGAATTTCGATTTACCCAGGTGATCTAGGATGTCATCTATTACGGGTAAAGAGTAGGCATCCTGATCGGTATCGAGGTTTATTCCCCTATAATCCGTAACCATTCGTAATGTTCCACCTTTCTTGGGTACAACCCATATCGGTTAGTTGAAAGGTGAGCTTGAAGGCCTTATTATGCCTTGCTGAAGTAAAGAGGCCACCTCTTCTTTTACGAAATGTTGCTTGCTTTCTGGCGATCGATAAGCTTTTATATTAACAATTTTACCTGTTTTTAAAATGATCTCGTGTTATGTTAAACTGGTGCAAGGTAACGGATCTCCATCTAAGGTGTATACATCGATGTACTGCGAAATTATTCGCCAAATGGAGTCGGCTAGGTCTGACTCCACGTGATCCATCCGGGTTTTTTCTAATAAATTAAGAATCCTTGGGTTGGCAGTGTTTTCAATTTTCTTTATTTCCTGTTCTGAGATTTTTGTTATCCTATCAATGGGTTCGTAACTGGGGATAGTGACTCTCATCGGCCTGTCTGAATAATTGAAGAAAGGTACCTGTAATTTTCCATTTTGTATTCTGTAAATTCCGGACGGTACATTTTCGTCTTCTTCGATCCAAACGTCTGCGTCTAAGTTGGATTCTAGCTGGATGATGTTCACCTTTGCGGTTCTCCCAAGAACATAGGTTCCATCGGTGTGTAGTGGCAGTTTGACCTTTTCGAGTATTTCGAGTATTAAAAATCTTGGGGTGATGGTGTACATTTGGAACTTCATGAGAAAAGGTATTCCTATTATACCTTCCTCAGGTAATGGGAAGTGGTTGTGAACTACATGGAAAAGATGTTTTTTATTAAAATAGTTCAGGTATACTGCTTCCGTCGATGTATGTTTATCGTGACCCATAAGAAAGTTCTTTTTCATCCAAGGGGTGTTGCCGCACAGTATCGATTTTTCTTTGATAAGGTTTATGGATGACCCAGAGTCGACGAGCAATCTATAAGTACATCCGTTTATTTCTCGTCCCATGATTGACTGGAGCTTTCCGCATATGGCTGATACTCGGCTGTATCCTCGTAGTGGATCTGCTCTTCTATTTCCTCTTGACTCATCTTTTCGTGATCTAAAAAATGACCCTGATCCTCTTCCTGAATATTCCTCACTTGCGGGGGTCGCTTTTGGAATGTTCCTGTTGGAAAATTTCGTTGCTGTTGTGATTGGCACTGATTAGCAAAGTGTCCTGATTTTTCGCACCTATGACAATTCAGTTTTGATTTGTCTGTACCGGTGCCTAGTGTAATTCCAAATTGTGGTGTTCTATATGAAGGCGTTGTATGCTGCACTTTTTGTGGAGGTGAAAATGTTTTTTGAGGAATTTGAGGTGCATATCGCTTCGACGCTCTGAATCCTGTCTGTATTCTCGTTGGTTAAGCTTCTCGCAGCCACATCTCCATTTCTATCGCATGATCTTGCGCTTCTGCTACATTAGCGGGCTTTTGAGCTTTTACTTGCAGCCCTATCTCGCGTTTAAGGTTCAATAAATATCCTTTTAGACATTCTTTCTCTTCGATGTTGATCGCTAATTTTTTTTCCATTGGTCCATAATTTTCATTTTGAACCGCATATTTAAGCTCATTTACTCCCTGCTGAAACCTAAGGTTGAAATTCTGGACCGTTTCCGTGGGTCCCTGTTTACAATTTAGCTGACCTACTTCTCAACGCAGAGACTGGTCGGGTTTGTTTTAAATTTTGACGCAGGGTTTAAAAAAGATCTTCGTATGAATTGATGGTGGTAAATCTGACCGATCTTTCTGCGTTTCCTAGAATTTTTTCGGCTATCACAAAGTCTAATAAGAGATCGGGTTGACTACACCGTTTTTTCGCCTTTTTTATTATTTGGATGAAATCTTCTGTCCCTACGTCATCCTGCCCGTTAAGTGGTTTAATAGTACGTATAATCTCCTTGGCTTGGATAATACCTTCATTTTGAACGTTTATAGGAAGCATAGGGCGAACGGGATGACTGAATACTTCCTTATTCTGATAGACCGGTTCTACGTTTTGAGGGTTCGCATGGTGCATAGCCTCAATAGGGCGGTTAGGTGCTTCCCTGTTATAAAGCTAGGCTCTTGGATTACAGGATTCGCGGAGGGCGTAGGCCGGACAATATTATTAGGTACTTCACTACTGTGATAAATAGGCTCTTGGATTTGGAGATTCGCGTAGAATCTAGAGCCGCTAGAGCGATTAGTTATCTCTGTAGGACAACTAGGTTCTCGGTTTCGATTAATGCTATTTCCTTTTTCTCCGTCTGATGTTAGTTCCGGATCCTCCCTATATGTTTGTACCTGGGTTCTTAATCCGACTCGGCCGGCTAGGGTTCTGATTTCTTCCACCCTATTTTCCATTTCCCTTGTCAAAAGACTCATACTAATTTCGTAACTATTCATTTTGGCTAAGATGGTTTGTAGCATCTGTTCTGTTGTCGGATGAGTAGGAGAGGATGCAGGGGATGCCATTGTCGCGGTTCTGAAAGGCGTACTGATTTCGTCTAACACGTCCGTCGAGTCAGAATCACTAGTTTGGGTATCGTTATCTACGGATGTGCCCTTCCTGTACGCGTCGAAAGCCAGGTTCCCCATCTTATTTGTTTTACGAGAAATATATATCTATGTCACGCACGCTTTACAATTCTCGTTCTTCTCTTAATTTTTCTAATATTTTTCACTTAAAGGACCGCATTTTTAGAAATTCACTCATGTATCTAAATTAAATGCTTACTTTTTTGCTGTAGCGGCTGCGTGGTTGTCCTCATCGTCCGTAGAGATGTTGAACCAGGCGTGACGGCACGAAGTATCGCCCGCTTGCTGCTACTAACTTCTTCTTATCATCTTCGTAGGAGGATGGTGAACCAGGCGTGACGGCACGGCATATCGGCGGCTTGCAGTGGCTTCGTCTTTTGGGAATTGCTCCCGAGGGTTTACAGTAGTATGTCGCTTACCCAAGTTCCTTTTTCATGTTTTCGTGAACACTGGTTTACGTAAAATAGGGCCTACTCCACTTTAGTCTCTAATTGTACCAGTTTCCTTACTTGTCTACATTTTACGAGGAAAAAATTCGTAAATATCTCCTCGGAGATTTTTCTTTTTCTTTCTTGACCCGCTGCAGGTGTTTAGTTTCAAGATGATGCAGTTTGATCGTTTTAGCTGTGATCGTTTGCCACCATCCTTACAGGATCGCCAAAATGTGACGGGGGCAAGAAGAGATTTCAGTTTTTAAACAGGGGTCGCGCTGACACGTAGTCAGAGCGACGTTTCTTTATTCTATGTAATATAAAAGTATGACAAGAACTGGTGCGCTGGGCCAAAGCGCTACAATATATAGCCCTTCTATCTTATCTAAATGCGTGGGCGTATGCCACTGTTACAAGTGATAATGGTGGTATTTCTGGATCTAAAAATAGAGCTTGATATAGTAAATAGAGAATTATTATCAGTAAAATTAAAAGTTTATGGTTTGAAAGGAAATTTCATTAAATGGTTTGGAGAATTATTATCTGATACGAAATATTATATAAAATGGTACAATATAAAATCATCCTGTGCTAACGTTGACAATAAGGTACCAAAAGGCTCTGTACTAGGGCCATTAATGTATATTATAAATATGAATGATATTATTAATGTGGATGAAAACTGTGTAATGAAACTTTTTGCGGACAAAAAAATGATGTTTTGTGAGGCTGAAAGTGTACTGGGTGTTGAAAGAATGATATAAGAAGACTTGAACCGCGTACAGAATTGACTGCAATGTAACCAAATGAAAATTAATATTAAGAAAAGCAAGTACTTCATGTTAAGTGGTGTTCGTAAGGACGTAACTGATGTTGACTACATTTGTAGACTGAAGAAGTAAATATTGAAAGGGTTTTACACTTTGAAATACTTGGGTGTTGCTGCTGATGACAAGTTGAGGATAAATGAAAATAAAGATGATGTAGTAAAGGAAGCGAATAAGAAGATTTATTTTGTGAAGACAATCATACTGTGTATCGCAATATACAAGATTATTAGCATATAAAAGTATAATAGCGCCTTATTTTGAATACTGTTCAACAATACTTTTCGACGCAAATGAAACGGTGTTGGATTTATTAAAAACAGTCAAAAAAGGTCAAAGAAAACAATCTTGAACTGCGACAGATATGCGGCTGTTGATGCTAAGTTATATAGTCTATTTTTTATATCTGCGAGACAAAGAATAGCTTTAAATGTTTGTATTTTCATATATAAGGTAGAGAATTATATGTTACCGCAGTAAATTTGTCATAAAATGAAAAAAGTAGGAGAGTATTTTGCTGCCTTGATGATATAATAATAGTATCAAGAAATTTTGAAGAACATTAAAAATATTTGGAAATCGTTTTAGATAAAATTAAAAGTGCAGGCTTAACAAGAGGTTTGCACAAATGCGAATTTTGTTGTTCCGAACAGAATATTTATGATTAAAAGTAAATGGCAAAGGTTTAAAAATGGATGAAGATAAAATTAAACCTGTTTTAAATTTTCCAAGACCCAGAACAGTTAAAAAAAATACAAAGATTGATAGGAATGGCATCATGGTATAATAAATGTCTTCCAAAATGTGCAGAAATAATAGAACCCCTACCAACGATATTAAAAAAGGAATCAAAGTGGGAATGGACTTATAAACAGGAACAGGCATTTACGACTATTAAAGACTTACTTAAAACAGCACCAATTTTAGCCTTCCCTAATTTTTGAAGTAAATTTAAACTTAAAACCGATGCTAGTGATACAGGATTAGGAGTCGTATTAACTCAAAACATGAACGGTAAAAATTTTGTAATAGTGTTTGCAAGTAGAGGTTTAAATGGCAACATTGCCCTAAAATGGCTTGACAATTTTCAAACATCCAACAGGTCGACTAGTGCGCTGTGCTTTAGCATTATTAGAATATGATTACGAGGTTGGTTATAGAAAAGGAATTTTAAATCAAGACTTAGATGCATTATCAAGATTAAACAAAAGGAAATAAAAGTTTCTCGTAGTTTAGCTAGTATAGCAGAAAAGAAGGAAAAAGATTTCAAAGAAATTGAGGATAATTGGTATAAAAGTAAAATGTTACATATTAAAAATTAACAACCAAAAAGTCTAAACTGGAGAATACGTGATAAACAATTATTTTTGTATAGACCTGACTCTTTCGAATCAATTTTAAATTTAGATAGCAACCCGTGGAAATTAACAATACCAAAAGAATTAAAAGAACATGTTTTAATTGAGATTCACAATATCAAACAAGCAGGACATTTAGGAACGGAAAAAACTTATGCGGAAATTTGTGAAGATTATTTTTGGCCTGGAATGTACTACGAAACATTAAAATATGTAAAAGAATGCGAAATTTGCCAGAGAATAAAACCGAATGTAAATAATCAAAAAGGTTTAATGGGAAAAGGGATAGTTGAAGAACCGTAGACAGTTGTAGCATCAGATATGATGGGCCCATTACCAATATTAAAATCAAGAAACCAATATATTATAGTATTTGTAGAAATAGAAAATGAGTAGAAATAATTCCAGTTAAAAATAAATTAGCATAAACAATTGAGAAAGAATTTCATAAAACGTATTATTTCAAAACGGGTAACACCAAGAATTTTGTTTACAGATAATGGAAAAAATACATAAATAAATCAAAAATTAATTTAACAAAAACATTTGGAATAAGATATTGAAAAACCCCTCAATATCATGCACAAGTAAATTCAACATAAAGATGCCATAGATCGACCAAAACGACAATAAAATTGTATTTAGAGAAAGATTATAAAACGTGGGATGAGAATTTAGATGATTTACAGTTTGCATTAAATACATTTAAACATTCTTTGGCAGCTTTCACACCAGGTTTTTAAAATTTTTGTAGAAAACTTCAACCAATTCAAGCGCTGAATAAAGATTTAGGTGACAAAAGCGAAATTAAATTTCAGGAGTCTGGAAAATGGGCTGATAGGATGCCAAAATTAAAAATAATTAGATGAGAAGTAGCAAAAAATTAGGTCCAACAAATGAAACACAGTCTAGATATTATAATCTCAAACGTAGGCCCATAAGTTTCGAATTTAGCGAACAAGTTCTAAAAAGTAGTAAAACATTATGAAATAAAGGGGAAAGAATAGCACAAAAATGGAGTAAAATTTTTGAAGGACCGTTTTTGATAAAGGCAAAAATCTCACCAACAATTTATGAAATAAATACATAAAAATGAAGGGACTGCTCCGCGGAGTTGTTTGAGAGAGATGAACTCCTCAAACACACTTGCGGGGCATAAAGCCTCTTACGTAATCAACCCCCACTTTACGAAACGCCAGAAAGAATAATGAACGGCAAGATCGAAGAAAAATCTACATAATGTAAAAATTAAACAAATAGTAAAAAAGGAAAGATTAAAATACGGACTTCTGTCACTCGAAGACTGGAAAGGAATGATTGAGTGGAGGAAAGAAGAAGATAATGTCAGAAGGAAGGAACTGTAGGAAAGGATGAAAGCATTGAAAGAAGGAATGAAAAAACAAGAAGATGGGCAAAAAAAGAAGAATAATTATTAATAAATTTTTACATTTAATAATCAATCACAATTAATTAATGAAACTTTTTTCAAACTAATTTATAAACAACATAATAATCAATTCTTATACCTTTTACAAACACAACAGGAACGATTATTTTCCAGCTGTTAATTGATAAATTAAAATGAATTTTATAGATTGGATAAAAATAAAGGCTCCGAAAATAAAGCAAATAGGGCTATATGAGGCCAAGATGTAATTACAATTACAATAAAGTAGAATAAAAATATAAGTTATTTTTCAGCAGGAAAAACCAAAAATCAGAAGAAGATACTAATCTGGAAGGAGACTATGGAAATAAAAAAATTATATTTTAAATTAAGAAATTTGAAAATCATTCAGTCAATACGTTAGATATTATTATATTTCACGACAAATATTGCAGTGAATCGTCGAATCGAAAGAAAACCCATCCCACGGTTCCGGATTCCACAAAGACAAAATACATCAAAGGTAGTTTCGGCAGAAACAGATAAAAAAATTCAAGGAAATCATCCAAATAAGTTAGAATTTGTTACTTATCGATGGATCGAGTAAAAGGCTTAAGGCTCGTGCAATACTGTCAGTGGAGAGCGGAGAAGCAAGTCTACGAAATTCTGCATAAGCTTGAGATAGTCCGAAAATTATCTTAGAAAAAAAAAGAAAAATAAACACCATTTTCAAGAGAAATGAGTGTAAAACAGCTTACTCCGAAAAGCGGTAAGTGTTGAACGCTATAATCAAGTTCCATATTTTTAACTGTGAGTGTCTTTTTACATGATACACAGGTTATTTCGTTATTTTGTGATCATTCTTTTATAACTAAATAGTTTTCAAGGTTAATATTTTTTAACATAAAGTATTTTACTTCTGATGCTTGCTAGTAAGGCTTTATATTTGTAAGTAATTAATTAGGAAAAAATTATATATTCTTTGCTCATTTATTATTTTTATCTCTACAAAAAAAACAACTTATTTTTAAATATTTGTATCCCTAATACAAGTAATGAGTCATATCATAATACTTTCACTAAATAAATAAATTTTAAATTCAGCCTAATCTTATCTCACTAGAAATAAATAAATAAATAAAAAATTCTTTTGATTAAATCATATCTAAATTAATAATAATGACTATTTGCATTATAAAAAAGCCTCACAAACCCATGTTTAGGACATTTGGCACATTTAAACTCCCCACCTATTTATCTCATCTATCTTAAAATAAATCCCATCTGTAATCTGAAGAAATACAAAATTTTAATGGAATAATATACAATATCCAAATATACTATTAACTGGAAATTTAAAAAATTTAACTGGACCTTCAAATAAAAATATAATTAGCTCCATAAGTTGTCTTAAATCGATTTTGTAGACGAATATACGCAGACGATACTGTAACGTCATTGGAGATGAGATGGCTAGGGTCCCCCTGAGCTAATGCAATATTGATTATTAGCTGTATTCAATAGAAACAAGGCGACTTACAAAAACACAGAAACATTTGTTGTTTCTTTATTTTTACATTTTTACATTTGACAGCGTCATATTTATTATTTGTTGTGAATATTATTTTATTCAGCTTATATGAGAAAATATCATATATCCAAGGCAAAATAAATATACATTGAGCTGGGCAGTCGCTTTTAGTTCTAACATTCAGGAAAAGAAACAGACCCATCTTTTTCAAAGCTCTTTACCATATGTTTTCTCCTTTTGCACAGAGCAGGGACCAGACTTGTCCATATATCATGCAAATTGACATTGTGATGCAGAGATTTTTCTCCTCTAAACGATTAATTTTCTAAATTTTACAGTCATAATCTCCTCTAAAAATGATCGACTATTCTGTTATTTCAAAAACAGGTCAAAGATTATTTCGTTTATATTGTACAGCAAATTTCTAAAATTAGAATTAGGACTAGAGTATGTTAATCCAATAAATATATTAAAACTATTACGTTAAAGTTTAACAAAAATTGAATCCTCTGCTGCATATATCGTTTTCATTTTATATATGTTTGCGTTGTTTATGATGAGTAGTCACCCATTTGTTTTTTTCAGGATTCTCTATCAGCCGCGCTGTAGAACTTGACAGTCGATGTTACTTTGAGGATACGTAATTTGAGGTGAAGTAAAAGCATCTATGCTGGAAGAAACTGCTTTGTAGGGCGTCCTCTTGTCCTTTTTTCTGCTAGCAGTGAAGCTTAAAGAAGATGTTGAGATGCCTTCATCAGACTAATAAACATCTTTAATCTTCTCTGTCACAATCTTCGCGGTTAAGGATACATCCAATTACTAATTATATATGTATAGTCAGGTTCATTTAATTGTTGATGAATTCCCAAGACTCTCCAGCTTTTGTTGATAATCTCGAAGCTTCCTGCGTATTTCTCTTTGTTCACAAGTAAAGTCATTTCCGAAAGATACGTTCAAAGGTCGCAGATTTTTAACCTTCTTAAAAAAGAATTTGTTTTTTCTTCGAATATTATGTTCTTCTCATCCAAAAGATCACATCTGGTTCTGTAGAATTTTCGTTCTTCCATGATACTTTCATCCGAGCTCTTTCACACTTTAATATGATCATTCATTTTCTGAATAACCACTTCGCTGGATTTTACATTCCCTTGAACCGATATTACTGGCGAATTCGGTTATCCTCCACTGGTGCACTTCAAGAGCACTCCGAATTGCACCGAAGAAGGTTAGAGTAATGAGGAAGAAGTTAGAAGAAGTAAGAAGCAGCAGGTCGGAGTGCCTTGGAGTACACTAGTGTAGTATAACCGAATTCACTATAAGAGAGATTTTATCTCTTCGTTTTTCGTCATAACTACCGAATTAACTCGCACTTTGCATTTCAAATCATAAAATTAGAATAAGCTTTTTAAACTCTCAGAAAGGAGTGACACGGAACGACCATTATAGGTTATTAGTTTTTTTATTCTGTCAGGGATTTTATCTACTTTTTTCCCTATCATGGACGTAACGAGTAATTTGTAAATAACTGACTTTTTTATACTAAAATAGTCGCCCGTCATCCTCAAAAGAAAAGTTGCACGGAACATGGACAGGCAAGCTCATTTCATTGCGAAATTGTTTAATCTACGCGTGATGAGTCTATTCTGGACAAAGTCCGCAGTATTAAGATTCGTAAAAAGAATTCATGAGTAAATTTGCTTCCTATTAGTTTTGCGCAATCAACTTAATATTTAAACATCCAGTAGAATTTCGCCGATGATACGTTGTAACACATCCGAGAAAACGACAAAACAAACTTCCCTTGCCCTTTCATATTACAATAAACTATCGTTATCTGACATACATTTCATTAGTCAGACCTTATCACCCTGACGTAATCAGCTATAATAGTCCCTCTCATTATCAAATTTGCGGACAATCCTCACCTTAAACTCGGGACGTGAATGTGCTTTTATTTTGAAGTTAACAAAAATCGCAAAGTGATACTAGTAACTGTGAAAATTGTGCGCCCCCTGTTTGTGCAAATGCCCATATTGAAGGAATAACTTCAATAAGAAGAGAATTTTTAGAATCAATCTCTGAGCATACATTTATTAGGTTACTTGTAACATATGGAATATAAAGGCCATGGAAAACTACTTGGTTTGGACGGGAGAACAATTGAAATTTTTATATTGGATATAGTGAGGGATTTAGTGAGAGAGGAAAGCAGCATACAAAATTCCGGAATTTCCTTTTATGAAGGCATATGCATTTAATAATATGAACCGAATACGGATCTATCCTCTTCTATTACGCCCTCTCAAGCAATGTCCAACCCTGTAGGTAAAGCATAATAAGGCGCCTTTTTTAGTGGTGTCCCCAGTAGGCCTAATCCACGTGTCAGTACTATACAACACTATACTATACAATAATATACAAGGTCAAAGTAATTCAAATAAAAATTTTGTCCACATAAATCTTTATTTTTACTTTAGTTACTAGTTTTTAAGAATTGTTAAAATTTTACTTTTTAATATTTAATTATTAATTATACTTTTACTTTTTGAGTTCGCCATAATAATGGGATACTAGTTCAACAAAGGTCAATCTCGAAAGTTCTTTGAACTGATACATTTTAATTTGTTTTAAAGCAAATGAATGCTTGCGTTTCGATTCAGGGATTCAGGGAGGCTTGGAATTAATTTACGTCTAGCTCGATAAGCAGCTAATGGACATTGGTGGAGTTACTGCCGTAGTCCGTGAAGTGGAAGGGGACGTTCGTTCCCCTCAGCCGGTGGCTGACTGTGAAGGTCGGGAGCGAAATTCTATCTCCCAATCTGGGACCCATCGACGGACCGGCCAGGTTAGTTCAAATTTTACATAAGTTACACGTGAAACGTGGACAATTTCTTTTGGGAAAAGTTAAAATGGTCTCGTTTCTAATTCAAAGCGTTCAGAAATAAATTAAAAGTGAAAACCCCTTCAAATGTAATAAATTTAAATTCGAAACGATTAAAATTTAACAATTTCAAATTGAAAATTAAATTTAATGTTTCAAATCCCCGGACTGACTTACACTCTACAAACAAACGCAAGTACCATAGGGCTTGGAGCGATACTTTAAAAAACCAAGTTAGACTCTATCCGAAAAATTATCAGTTACGCTAGTGCCAGATTTTCCCCCACTCAGTTTCGATACGAAAAAAGCGAGTGAGAATTCCTAGCAATCATTTAGGCCCTCAATAAGTTTGTTTCTTATCTTAAAGGACGTCCCTACGTCCTTAGAACCAACCATAAAGCAATCACATGGCTACATCGCGTTAATGATGTCCAGGGCAAACTCAGACAATGGGCTGGCCAGTTAGGAACTCATTTTTTAACCGTCGAAAAATGCCTAACGAGTCAAAGCCGTGGCCCTAGCGGTAGCTCCCTCTGACATTAACGATGAAGAGGATCTCTTCGTCGATGAATGCCGGCTGCTCCCTAAGAATAGAAATCCCACGTCTGAACTGCCACCTTACCTTGCGTCCATGAAAACACGTGATCTGTACGACGACATTACAAGTGCTCAGCAGGCAGATGGCGAGACATGTACACTCATCTCCAAATTTAAACAGCTTGCATCATTGCCAGTTCTTACGGAAAAAGAAGCTGTAATTAAAAAACATTATTTCCTTAACCATGGTGATCTCTGGAGAGCCAGGCGTAAAACAACCTGCACTTGGTATATCCACTCCCTGATCTGGCTCGGGAGATGGTACTTCATGAATACTATGACTCCGGATTTTCCGGGCACCCGGGTATGGACGAGACCCTTTAAGCCATCCAACAGCGATTTTTCTGGCTCAAGATGAGAGAGAACATCAGGCAATGCGTAAAAAGTTGCTATCTTTGTGCTTGCTTCAAACCCCTCAGGATCACCTACCTGGCCAACAACGCCCCCGGTAGTCAAAAAACCCCTGGAAAACCGTTGCGCTTCACCTAATGTGTCCTTACTCCCGAACAGGACGAGTAAAAGCTTAGCTACTTGTAGTAAACGATCTTTTTTCAAAACGGGGTCATCCCGTGGGACATCCCGATAGTATGAGTTCTAGATACTTAGCGTGTGTATGAAACGATCTCTCGTTTTTTACTTCATCTTTTCGAAGTGACACATCTAGATGGAGTAATGCACTTTTCTCACTTCTGATGTCAAAATTGGGGCTAAGGGCCTCGGCCTCCTGCTCTGCGGCTTTGTAAAGGAATGCTCCTTTGCCAATCATATCGTATTTCCCAACCATTTTAAAGAGAATAAATCTGCCATTTGCAACTATGTAAGCTGTACTTAGAACAATTCAGTTATGAAGACAGTGAATAGTCATAAGTCCGCGTCCGCCTTGACGTCGTGAAATGTTTAATTGCGAAACGGACGAATTAGTATGCAAGCTGTTATGCATATGTATAATTTTACCTATGGTGATATCAAGGGTCGAAAGCTCATTCTTCGTCCATTGAACCACATCGAACGAGTAGACTAGAACCGGGAAGGCAAGAATGTGAGCCACAGATACCTTATTTAACGACAACAGATTTGAAGAGCAAATCTGTCGAAGAAGATGCTTGTATCTTTTTTGGAGACACTCCTTCACTGATCCCTGTACTAAGGGCTTCTGCTGAATAAAGTTACAGTAATTAAAAAGCAGTCGCGGAGAATTGACCAGGGTGTTCCATGAAGCAATAACCCCCGAGCGGAGGTGTAACAACTGTGCCGAAAGCTGAATTGCACCTGGGTGAGTTGTCTCAAACAGTAACTTTGGAATACCGTTTCACGTCTCAAAGTATGCAAACTAATCCTTGAATGCGAGACTCTACAAAATCAAATGAACCCTTTCCCTAGTGTCTCGTGGGGACAATAATCACGCTACGGAACCACCAAAAGTTGTAAATGCGGTTCAAAACGATCGACCGCGCAGAGCACCCGACAATGTGTCGGCAAACAGTGCTGATCACCCTAGAGTTCGGGGTGTTAAAAATAATTTAGATGGAAACACGACGACGAAACAGCGAAAGGCTCACATTAGGAGGACGAATCAGTTTAAGGATGACTTGTTACACTGCTTTATGGCGCGTATACACGATCGTGATTTCAGGACAAGAAGGAATATTGACATGCAGGTTTGTCTTAATCTCCAAGATCTGGCTATAATGGATGCCTTTCAGCGTGCGAATATATTCGAAGAGTCTCGATCTCTGGATTGTCAATTGTTCAGCGTATGGCGTTACGAGAGCTTTGGCTGATTCAAATCAAAGGCTTAATCCGATGATGGATCGAAATACCAAGATACGCTTGCATCAGCTGAACAATGGATGCGCAAGACAGAATGCGTCCCGTCTTTAGGGTTTGATTGACTACATAATATCTTGTGCACCATTCACCGAAAGAGTTTGAAAGTTCGCCCAAGAACAGCGTTTTCTCTTTTTTGTCAAAAATCCAACCAAACCCCACGAGGTAGACTTCTTGGAAAGAGTTATACAAGCTCCCAAAAAGAGTGGATTTTTAAAGAAAAAACTGATAATATCACCCGCTTTCAGGAGTTTTTCGACTTCATAACATCCTAGGAGGAATGTTCATTAATCACTGCCGAAGAGGTAAAAAAGAACTGAGGGTCCCAAGAACTATTCCGCTGCTGGACCAGATGTTATCAAGAACATCTAGTGGAAGAAGTTTACTTCTGGACGCCAACATCTGGGCCGCATATTTAACTTATATTTAAACTCGGACACGCCCAATCTGCAGTGGATGGCGTTCGGACGCACCATACTCCCACCGAAAAAAGGCAACTTGCCCATTAGCGCATTCTGTCAAAGGTCAGGATTGACTAAGGGAAAGCTTCTGATTTAACCTCTCATTGACTTATCATATGTCTGCTGGAAAGCATGAAGATTCATCCAAGCATAGCAAGATGCATAAAGAGATTGATGTTGATATGGAAAAAAAAGATTTAATATCTCATCTGGAAATTATCGTGTGAAAACGGACGTCAGCTTTCAGATGAACGTCTTCCAGGGCGAAACCACGAGCCTTCTGCACCTTGGCATCACACTTCTACCTCTATCTCTTGCACTATAAAATTCTCCTGGATACCTATGCGGCAACACTAATCATCGCAAGCATAAGATCACTCATTTATTTTATGTGGATGACTGGAGGACCTATGCTTCTGGTAAAATAAAACTTCAGCTTGCTCTAAATATCGTCAAGAAATACACGGGAAGAGAGATTGTTATGGACTTTAGATTGGAAAAGTGTGCTAGGATTTATCTGAAGAAAGGAAAGATTGTTGGCGTTCCTGATGACGCTGAGCTTGTAGATATGTGTATTTAGATATTTTTTCACTGGAGAAACCTATACATATCTGCGAGTGTCTCAAACCCGCATTCAGGACGTAGCATGAGTGAAGAAGTTTCTCCAAAGCATATACAAGCATCTTCTTCGACATATTTTGTCTTTAAATCTGTGGTCGTTGAACAAGGCAACTGTGGTTAACATGCTTGCCGTCCCGGTTACACTCTACTCGTTTGGCGTGGTTCAATGGACGAAGAACGAGCTTACTGCTCTTGATATCGTAACACGTAAAATCATGCATATGCATAAGAGCTTGTATACAAAGCAGTTTTCCAATTATATCCAGATGAATTCCGAACTAGATAAATGCAGAAAAGTGCATTTAGTCAGATGAGAATTAGGAACCGCAGAGCAACAGAATGAGTTTGCGAATGACATCGAGGCAATGGTTGAGGATGAGTTATATAAACACTTGGGTATTCTTGAATCTAAGGCTATTCAGCATACGATAGTTAAGAAAAGCTTAAGTACTGTCTTCACCACCAGACTCAAAGTGATCCTGAAGAATTCTCTGAACTTAGCAAACAAGATGAAGGCAATCAACACCTATGCCATCCCTTTCCTCACCATCCATGTCGAAAAGACGAAGAACCGAACGCACAACTCTGATTCGGCGATTGAAAGAGTAGTTTCACCATGACATGTCGGGGGTAGAGGCATTGTAGATGCCAAGAAACTATGTAAGTTACAAGTTATTCAGTTGAGAGACTATTTTAAAGAAAACTTGATGTTGCGCTTTACAAAACCATATGTAAAGCTGATCTGAATTACACGTCCTCGAATTTTTCCTCAGAGCCGGCAAAAAGCCGCCTACGGCGAGCGCTTACAACATTAACTCAGCATGATAAATAATCGTATAAAGAATATATTATAATCATGCATATAAAAATTGTAGTTCAAACAATCAGAAACTGAATAATTCAAATAATTGTAACATTATTTATCATTTCATCAGGCTTTTTTTTCGACGTAAAATAATGTGTGAAAAAATGCAATATTTAATACAACACAAAATGTATGTTTGAAATATGGTTTGGACTGCTTGAATATGACACAATCTTTGGGAAAAAATATTGGAATATTTAGAAATTACAGGAAACCTTTGTTTCGTCCTTTAAAAAAAAATTGGTTTAATAAAATTTCCAGCTTTTCAATGTTAAGTTATACTTATGCATGAAGCGATGATAAAACAAAGCTGTATGTGATTATAGATACCTAAAGATTGATATATGTGATATAACATACAGCATTGTGTGACTGAGAAATTATATAGGTGACGAATTAAGAACTTGAGTGGATTAAATAAACTGAATATAGTGAACAGTATTTCGTTGAGGCAAAAGTGAATAGTTGTTATGAAATTAGGATACAAAATTTGAAATTATTATAGAATTTCAGTTTTTAAAGCTTTTTATAAAATCGTTGAAATTGCGCATAATACGCTGTTGTAGAGCATGCTTTCATTTTCGTTTAAAAAATTTAATGTTTAGATTTTGTTGATGAAAGATAATCGAATGATCTTATCCTCTCATGACCAATATTAACTCCTTTGCTGCATCTGTTAACCTGTCCGAGGGCTTTAAAAAGTAAACAATTGTTTATAACTCTATCCATTGTTTATAAATTTTCAATTTATGTAAATTTTCCGTAGCCATATACTATTTCAATAATAAGTCAAAACCATTTTACAAGGGGAACGTCAGACGCGATGTTTTTTGTTTTAATTCGTACTTTTTTAAAAGGAAGGTCATGGCCCCAAAGTAAAGTTGTGAAAGGACCACGCACTAAATGTATGGGAAAATGGCTTTCGGTGGATTTAGCTGAAACTTTGTAATTTTTAAGGTTATAAGTGCCGGATAAAATATCCGTAAAAAAATCCACAAAAATGGACAGTTTTAGCGCTATGCAGCGCTAAGCGCTCAAGATCAATGAATAAAACGAATTACAACAGATTTTTTTACAAAAGCGATGTCAACATAGAAACCACGGTTCAGATCGTTGTCTGTCATATTTTCACCTACATCGTTGACTCATATAGCGCGCTTCTAAAAACGATCAAACTTGATGCGTGTTTCGTATACAGACATCGCTTGCGTCGCTAACGCTACTAGGATTGGTTCTATTCGCTGATCATGGGCGCTTAGCGTTCGGCCCTCTGGCGAAGGGTACACTGTTATTATCGATGTGCGCACTAGTTACTTTGGATACATTTCTGTCTTTAAAAAAGTAATTACTTAGTCAAGTTCAAATCTTGAGCGCTTAGCGTTCAAACCTCTTGCGAAGGGTAGAATGTAATTATCGGAATGTACGCACTAGTTACTAATGTTACTTTGGGTACCATTTCTGCCTTTAAAAAAGTGATGAATTAGTCAAGTTAAAAGCTTGGGCGCTTAGCGTTTGATCATTTTGAGAAGCGCGCTATATGAGTCAACGGTGTAGGCGAAAATATGACAGACCACGATCTGAACCGTGCTTTCTATGTTGGCATCGCTTTTGTCACTAAATCTATTGTAATTCGTTCTATTCACTGATCATGAGCGCTTAGCGTTCGGCACTCTTGAGAACAGTACAATGTAATTATCGGAATGTACACAATAGTTACTAATGTTACTTTGGGTACCATTTCTGCCTTTAAAAAAGTGATGAATTAGTCAAGTTAAAAACTTGGGCGCTTAGCGTTTGATCGTTTTGAGAAGCACGCTATATGAGTCAACGGTGTAGGCGAAAATATGACAGACCACGATCTGAACCGTGATTTCTATGTTGCCATCGCTTTTGTAACAAAATCTGTTGTAATTCGTTTTATTCACTGATCTTAAGCGCTAAAACTGTCCATTTTTTTGGATTTTTTTACGGATATTTCGTCCGGCACTTATAACCTTAAAAATTACAAAGTTTCAGCTAAATTCACCGAAAGCCATTTTCCCATACATTTAGTGCGGGGTCCTTTCTTGGTCCCAATATTTGATTAGTTTTGAGAGAAACGAGTTAAAAGTAAATTAAGGCAAGTCTATAAAATGAAAAAAACGGTCTCCCACGTGGGCAATAGCTCCGCTATAGAGTGCCCGGGTTGAGTGCAGATGCCGCGGATTTGATTCTCACTGCCTAAAATTTAAAAAAAAAATTTGCTTCATAAATATTTAAGTGTTTATATGTTTCATTCCCTCGTAAAATTTTGTCAATTACGCGATAAATTTTTATAAGCATTATAAATTTAACCATTCGCTTAAAATTGATGTAGTAAATATAGAATAAGAACATATCAAAAAAATTATATTTTAAATACGATATAAAATTTTAACCATGTAGATGACTATTTTAAAATAAGAATATAAGCGAAAACTTTTATTTCGCATATTTTCATTCGTCCTATTGGCCGTTTCTGTGTTTGAATGAGAAACAAGAAACAGTCGACGCTATTTACCTTGCCGCGGATAGACCGTAGGAGAGGAATTTTCCTGGAAACGATGTTCCCCCATTCTCGAGTCTAATCTTGATGGGTGATGCTTGATGCGAATTGTTTCGCTCGCTACGTACATTGCCGTGCGCGGATCAGCGTTTACAAACAGAGAAAGTTTGATTTTCAGAATACATATTGTAGAAGTAATCTTCTCACATTTGGTTCCAAAAAATTGTAAATCCATCGTTCTGTCGCGGAATAAACTGAAAAATAGGTTAGTATTTACGAATTATTGATAAACCTTTGATTAAATTTTCCATACTTGAGGTTATCCCATATGACAAAGGAATGATCATAAGCATAAATATTATGATTTCGAAATTCTTTTATAAGCCTCCTTAACAAAGCATATAATGACTTTTTGCACTTTAAAATTGCCTTGAAGGACCTAAATCATTGACGACAACGTAAATAGCGAGCGGAACAATTCTTGGATGCCGAGCCGTCACGGTCGTGGTGGAGGAAGAGCTCGAGCGAGAGTTCGGAGAAACGGAAATGTAAATAACGGCAAGGTAAGTAGCGTCGACTGTAAATAGTGAGGGGGAATAGAAAATTGAAAGTATTGAAAGCGTCTTTGTCCTTGTACGAACGTACGAGTCGTTGTTTGCTTGACGTGACAATGTAAGGGAGTATTTCAAAAATTTTCTAGAAGTGCTTATTATTTCTAATACTGTTGCATTTTGAATGACAAAATAATATCCACGGTGAATTCTCAAAGTGTTCCTGGTACTTCGACAGAAAATGAAATTAAAAAATCGATTCTATCGGGTCTATCGTGCACCACATGTTATCATCTCCTGTATATTCCGGCATGATCAAATACGATAATTCACGCATGATATGCTCAGAAACTTTGTGACAAATCGTCCTTCAATCGATGTGCAAGATGTAGCATTTCTTTCTACTTTATCTTCTCTTACAAAAACTATCAATCTCGCTCTTTTGACTGACTATGCATTCCGGTTTAATTTTTTTTCTATGATATTTTTCTTATAGTGTTTCGTGATATTTTATTCGAAATAAAAACATTAAAAACAATCTTTTCGTTTAAATAATTATAAAACCAAAATAAAATAAGAAATGCAGGCGGTGAGAATCGATCGCACGGTCTGTGCGCTCAAACCGGGCGCTCTACTGCGGAGCTACTCGGCCACTTGGGAAACTTTAAAGACGTTTTTTCTCAAAAATGGCCAAACATTGGGTCCTAGGAATTTTACAACTTTACTTTGGGGCCATGAAGCACCTTTACGAGCTGAATAAAGTAGGAACATAATATAATATACAATGATATAGAAATAAATA
>NC_046662.1:118489226-118524391 GCF_010883055.1 Belonocnema kinseyi
GACCTCCTCTGGTTTGAGTGGGTGTTCGACAGTAACTGGAGAGTCTTGGAAGAGTCGAGATGGGTCAGAGAGAAACTGTTGATTTTCTCTGACCCACCTCTCCCTCTGCTCCAGACTTGTCTTAGCGTCAGATAGTATACGTATTCTCTCAGCAATATGCTGCCTGATGGTCAGCAGCTTTGACTTGTTAAGTGTGTGCTAACGAGTCCGGAGATCGCGCGCGAACTTTCGAACCTTGGCGGTAGATTTCCTGCCAGATGTGATGTAGTCAATCACACATTGCATGCGGGACGCGTACTGTCTTGCCCAGCCTATCTTTATGGCAAGTTCATGCATTCGTCTTTTGGTCTTATGATCAGCCGTTGGTTTTGTTTTACGGTTCGCATCGGCCAAAGCTCTCACTGCATTATACACACAATAATTGATAGCCCAGAGGTCGGATTTACCTGAAAGATGTCCACGAAGCTCGTCATCCATTTCAGCCAGATCTTTAGGCTTGAGAGAAACCTTGGTGTTGATGTTTCTCCGGGTCGTAAAGCATCGCTCTTCATCTATTGGATGCCTGCCCGCGGTTGGTCTTAGTGTCGCCTCTCTTTCTTTCTTGCCGGCTTGTTCTAACTGTGGTTGAGTAGGCGTTCCGCTTACATAGCCCCTTTTACGGAGTAGTTCAGCATGGTTTCGCAGACGTTGCTGCGAAAAGTGCGAAAGCTCCGAGTGTTTCTCGCACCACAGAGCATGCAGCCGTGCCATATAACCCCGTTCACGGGCCACACTCGCATCCCAGCACTCTAGCAAGTCGTGATTCAGTTGCTCCGTCCACCCAAAGGTCGCGGGATCCCGCCGATCTATCGCATTGAATCCATTTTCATTGGCTCCCCCAGCTCTAGATTGGTCGGCATTGTTGGCCGACCCATTGTTGGGAACCCTGCGCGTTCTGTTCTTTTGAACCGCACTTACTACAACTATGTTTGGTGTTGTCATTGTTGTTCCCACGAGAAGCTAGGGAAAGGGGTTCGTCCATCCTTGTAGAGCCCCGCATGCAAGGATAAGGCTGCGTACTCTGAGAGGTCGCCCGGTATCCCAGAGTCACCGTTCTAGACACCTTACCCAGGTGCCATTCAGCTTTCGGCACGGTTATCACACCTCCGCTTGGGGGTTAATTCCTTCGGGACCACCCCTGGACAATTGTCCGTGACTGCCTATTTAATTTTGTAACCATAATCAGCAGAAACCCTTGGTACAGGGACCCTCTATCCGCAACCCGAGGACGCGTTCGGTGGCTTTGTCATAGGCCCTTCGGTTTGAATCTAGAGGAATCAAAACCGAACCGAAGCTATATATATATATATATGTACACAGATGGAGCATCTAGAGTGTAGAGTGCATATTTTTAGAACTGTGGCTTAATATTGCTAACGCACATCTAACGAGACTAATTGGTTATAAAAAAGTATTTAAGTTCATGTAAGTAAGAAGTTACTCAAATCTAATGTTAAGAAGGTACTGTTGGTAAACTTATCTTAAGGAATAAATAGACAAGAAAAAAATAACAACAACATAATCACACCTTATGATCTAGAAGCTTTAGTGAATAAAAAAGTAATGGAACTGAACATAATAGTGAGAGAAAGCAAGATACAGGGTAAGTCCACAGAGTTATATTAAATGGATGTGTACCCATAGATTTTAGAAACTCAGAGAACATATTTTTAAATGCTAATACAGTAGGTGCATTACGAATATTATTCAACAGTATATTCCAAAGCCGCCTCCTTCTAATGACAACAGATTTTTGCATTAAACATATTCTATAAGCAGGTTTTGCCAGGTTACGACCTCTATCGTACAGCCCAGGCCGACCTGGAAGGTTCATATTATCCCGCAAGAGCAATTTCAATAAATGAAGAGGCTGTCCATTTTTAAAGATCATGTACAACAAAATACCCATAACATATTGTCTTCTTTTGGCAACTGCCATGAAACCAGCTCTTTCCCTGTACTCAGAAAAATGATCGAATTTGGACACGTTGTAGATAAAATGGATGCAGGCATTGAAATCACATTTAAGTTTGCAATTAAGGTCATCAGAGATTCCATCATATAATACACCCATAATCAAAATAATAAAGAATCAAGGCTTTTACAAGGTGGATTCGCGTATCTGTAGACAGAGAGTCTATACTCCGACTAAGCTGAAGTAAAGTTCTGAAGGTTTTGCGTGAAACTAATTCAACATGCTCTTTCCAAGAAAGAGTCCTGTTGAATATAAAACGAAGATCATTGACAGAATCAGAGAAATCAATAGCAAGACCGTTCAAGCCTTTATAGAAAGAATGAATCAAAACAAAGACACTTTACAACCAAATGATACATTAAACTATTTTTTTAAATACATTTTTTATACCAATTAACCTTTTCACTATCAGTGACACATATATGGGCAAAAAAAGTGGTGTGACTTTTAGATTTTTTAATTTTGAAATGGCAGACATAAATTTTGAAACATTTTCGGACCTTGATGAAATTAGGTAAATGTAGGTTTTTGGGACAGCAGAATTCAAATATGATTTTTTATTTTTTTATTAAAAATGGTGGATCCAATATGGCGGACATTCATGATTAAAAATATTCCGACCTTGTTAAAATTGATGATACGCAGGTTTTCTTGGTCGCTGGTTTCAAGTCTGATGTTTCATTTTTAAATTCAAAATGGCGGATTTCATATGGCGCACACAAAAATAAATGAAAATTTACTGATCTTGATAAAATGGATGAAACTTAGGTTTTTAGGGTCGCTCAGTCGAAATCTTGCGTTGGATTTTTAATATTAAAAATAACGGATCCAATATGGTGCCGCTCTGAACCGAACGCAGAGTCACGAAACAAGGATGTGGCGATTATTAACTATATTAATTTATTTCGGTTTGTAATTTGTTTGGTTTTTTAAAAAAAATTTTGTAAACATACGGTTATTGGAATTGCAAGTAATAAACATTAGCGGTGTTAATTCTACTTACTAATGGTACTTTTGAAAGAAAGTTATGACGCAAAGCGGAATGTTACCTGCCAATCTAAATATCATTAATTTGATCAGGGCCCGAGCATTTTAAATCATTCATTTCCGCCATATTGAATTTTGAAAATCTTACATCAGATTTAATTTCAAAGACCTTAAAAACATAAATATCACCAATCCAATTAGGTTCTAAACATTTTTTATAATTTTGGTGTGCCATCCCATTAAACACGTTATGTAACTGTCCTGTAACAACGGGGTAACATTGTTATAACTGATGATATAACGAATGTTACGGTTCAGCGATATGCTTGTTCTGTAACTAGAAGGTCATAATGTTGAGTAACACTGTTATACCGAATATAGATGTACCGGTTTCATAACAAAAAACCTGTAACCATTTTGTAAGAGTGTGATGTAAATGTTATAGAAACTGATTGCAACATTTGTTCTGTAATTTGGTTACACGCATGAACTATAACAATTTAGTAACATTGTTAAGTAAGTGTACTGTAACGGCGTTACGATGTGGTTCTGTAAGTTGTGTATAATGCACTTTAGTAACGGCAATGTAAAAGTGTGACATACCTATTTTGTAGCAATCTTGTAACATTTGTTTTGTAACTTGGATACACTTATGAACTATAACAATGTTGTTGCAGTATTACATAACTAAAACATAACAGTGTTACGATGAAGTTCTGTAAGTTGTTTATAATGCTCATTAATAATAGCTATGCAAGTATGTCATATACCAGTTATGTAGCAATCACGTAACATTTTTTATATAACTTGGTTTTCACTCATGAACTATAATAATTTAATTAAAGTGTTACATAAGTGCACGGTAATGGCATTACGATTTAGTTCGGTAAGTTTTGTATAATTCACATTAGTAACAGATATGAAACAATGCGACGCAACTATTATGTAAAACTCATATAACATTTGTTCCATAAGTTGGTTACAAGCATGAACTAACTGTGTAATTCAGTAAGTTGTGCATAAAGCACATTAGTAACAACCATTTAATGATGTGATATAACCGTTCTGTAACAGTGTTGTATCATGTCTTACGTAACTTGACTACACGCATGACCTATGATAATTCTGGTACAGTGTGACGTAATTAAACTATAACGGTGTAGTTGCCTACAATGCTCATTAGTAAAGTTTATGTAGCAATTTCAAATAACTGTTACGTGGCAAACGTGTATCATTTGTACTTAAAGTTGATTATACGCATGATCTATATGAATTCTGCTACCTCTAGTGTTCCGATATGAATTTTATTTTTTCAACATTATTTATAGAATTATTATCGAATATAAGTATATCTTTTCGAAATATTTACGAAATGAATAATAGTACTCCTGAAGTTCATATAATATATTTATATATTAAAAACTTATTTTATAGTTATTGAATTTTTTCATTCTCAAAATTAAATAAAATAAAAATATCCACGTATCCCGTAATTTAAGTACATAAAATATATTTCATGAAGGGAAGAAACAATGAATAAATGTTGACTACTAATATTTTGCTTAAAAAGGTAGATATATTTGTTATTATATTGCTATTGTCAAACTAGAAAAAAATTTCAATAAATTAGTTAAATTTTTCAATAAATAGTTTCATTTTTAACCAAATAGTTTCACATAGGAAACTCACGTTTTCGAATGTTTCGAATTTTTTTAAAGTGGAAAAACGGATGATAAAAAAATATAATTCTATGTAATAAACGTTTGCCAAATAGAAAAGAAAAGTATGAAAACCTGTGTAGAAAGTAGAAGACATAAAAATGGAAATTTTCTGATATTGGGGCGACATATCGGAGTATGCACAGGCGTGGACAGTGTGTGAGGCGCGCGCTACTTGGCGCACATACCTGACTTAGTACCAGCTGGTTTTCGGTAGATGGCTGACCGTAAAAGTCAGACGCAAGTGAAAGCATTTTCACTGTCTATAACTCAAGGTTCGAGAAGGACTTCTGCAGAGTTCGTGTAGTAAGTCTTATAGATAGGAAATTTTGTTGGTAGATATGTACACACAAACACATATATATATATTTTTTTTATTATATGCTTTTCACATAACTCCCTTATATTTATTTTGAATATCCTTGTTATGTATTTTTTACGTAACGGCATCATATATTTTGTATGTATTGTTTATATAACTCCCTTATATATTGTATACGTAGCTCTGTTGTATATTTTTCGCGTAGCTCTTATACCATACCTTTTATATAACATAAGTACGTAATACTTACGTAACAGTCTAATATTGCTGTTATATAACACTGTAACATATGCCCTACGCAACTATGTCACATATTTATTACATTATTATAGAACCCCCAGTAAATCTATTACAAAAATGTTATATAATTGATATATAGTATTAAAATACCGTCCCGTAAATGGAACATAACATCTACATAATATAACTATGTCCCTAGGTTATAACATGGTTACATATCAGTTATAAAACTTATGTCACACAATTACAGAGCAAATTAGGACATTTTAAGTCACTTTGGGACTCCCCAGTTACGTAACACGTGGCAATCTGTTAAGTAATAGTTATATAACTATGTTCTCTGGGATATTGGATCCGCGATTTAAATTTTTTAAGTCGAGCATCAAATTTCGATTCATCGATGCCAGAAACGTAAGTATTATCATTTTTGTCAAGGTCTAAACATGTATAATAATTTATGTTCACCATATTGGGTCCGAAATTTGAATTTTAGAAATGCAACATCAGATTTGAAATCAGCGACCCCAAACACGTAAATAACACTAGTTTTATTGAGATCCAAACATATTGACTATTTTATGTCTGCCATATTGGATCCGCCATTTTGAAGTTTAAAAATTAAACTTGAGTTTTGAATTCACCCAGAAAACATGATTATATAATAGTTATATAACTATTAAATAACAGATTGTCACATGTTACGTAACTGGCGAGTCACAAGTGACTCACTTGTGACTTAAAATGTCCTACTTTGCTCTGTAACTCTGTGACGTAAGTTTTGTGACTAATATGTAACCATGTTATGTAGCTGTTACTACTGTGCATTATGCACAGCTGACAGAACCACGTAGTAACGCCGTGATATTTCACTTACGTATCACTGTAACAAACTTTTTATGGATCATGCTTGTAACCAAGTTATGGAACAAATGTTATATGACTTTTACATAATAGCTAGGTCACATTGTTCCATATCTATTACTTATGTGTATTATACGCAACTTTAAGAACTGAATCGTAACGCCATTACTATGCTCTTATGCAACACTGTAATTAAATTTGTATAGTTCATGAGTGCAAACCAAGTTATATAACAACTGTTACATGATTGCTACATAACTGGTATGTCACATAATAACATAGCTATTATTAATATGCATTATACACATCTTACAGAACTATACCGTAATTCTGTTACATTTCAATTATGTAACACTGCAACAACATTGTTATAGTTCATAAGTGTAACCAAATTAAAAAACAAATGTTACAAGATTGCTACACAATAGGTATGTCATAATTTTACATTTTCGTCACTAAAGTTCATTCTACACAACTTACAGAACCACATCGTTAAGTCGTTATAGCGCACTTACGTAACAATGTCACTAAATTGTTATAGTTCATGCGTGCAACCAAGTTACGGAATAAATGTTACAATCAGTTTCTATAACATTTACATCACAAAAGCTGCAGAATTGTTATATGTTTTTTGTTATGGAACTGGTACATCTACTTTTGACCCTACCGAAAGAAATCTCTGAGTTTTCTTTAGCGAAATAGCCTGGCCCATTTGAGTCTGTAAACAGAGTCGATTTGAAACAAAATAGTCTCGGAGATAGTTTGAGAGATTTGGGTCCTTTTCAAAATCCTTTTAGTGGTCCTTTTAAGAGTGGTGCGACGGTAATATAATGTTCCTTTTGTATTCGTCACGTACCGGGCGGGCAGAGTTATTTACAGTAGTAGGTCGTGGCTAATCCGCTCTCCCTTTTTAAATTTCTCTTCAAATTATTAACACTTTATTTTTAATTGATGAATTTTCTCATTATACTTATTTATAACTTATATACTTATATACAATTTTCTAGTTGAACTCAAAAATGTTTGTTTTTTGGCGTATCTTATTCCATTCACGGGAAACGTTGTATTAATTCCAAATTGTAAGCATTAGAAAAAAAAGTTAGATGTCTGAAATCATCGAAACCCGTAGATTCCGAATTATTATGTTTTAGGCTGTTAACTATGAAATTAAAAAAATCTACTTCTAAATTTTAATCCGGAAGCTTAACAAAGGACCCTTGAGTACCGGCCACCTCTATTAATATAGCCTCTCTGCTTGTTATTTATGATCGAATACTTATTTCAATTTCAGACTCTCTGCTTGTTTTTTATGATCGTATTGCTATTTCAATTCCGGAAAGGACATTTTAAAGGTATTAAAACATTTAAAAGAACTACCTGGACCTTAAAACATATCTACCTGAGTGCCTGCGGAGAATTTCTCTGAGCTTCTTTGACCTAAAGAATTTTTAGTATATACTCAAAGATTCTTTTCGATAGGGGATAACAGTGTTACTCATCATCGTGACCTTCCAGTTATAGAACAAGTATGTCACTGAATCCTGTTTTCTGGGCAGCGACCCCAGAAACATTGATCCTGCAAATATCACGTGATTCTGAAGTGTTTTTCTTTGAAAACATTTTTAGCAATATATTTTATTTTTCGCCTGACTGTGAAGGGGTTAAGGTGTTTATCATGTAAATTACCTATATTGTTTGAGTATCGCTGAACAGATACAAAACGTTTTGAAATAATTGGCAGATTCTTCTGAAAGATGAGAGAAAAAAATATAATTTTTTCTTTTTGCCATACTTTGCTTTAAATAAAAATACGAAAAAAACTAAACTGCAATTGGACTTCCGTTTCCGGCGGAAGAAACTGATTTAGAGCAAGAAGTGTTCAGTAAGCCGAAAGAGGAGATCAAGGAAAGGAAGGCAAGGGGGAAGTATAAGAAAACTATAGAAAAGGAGAGATTAAGAGCAGAGTTTGGTAGGGAAGAGTGATAATAGTAA
Organism: Belonocnema kinseyi; assembly: GCF_010883055.1. Classification (NCBI taxonomy): domain Eukaryota; kingdom Metazoa; phylum Arthropoda; class Insecta; order Hymenoptera; family Cynipidae; genus Belonocnema; species Belonocnema kinseyi. Next base: position 118,497,361 of record NC_046662.1, read on the forward strand.
CGGGGCTGATGGAAGCGGAGTTGAAAGTGAAGTTCCGATGAAAGAGGAAAGACTAAAGGAAATGCGCGAAGTGATGATAGAGGTAATGCGGATTTATAAAGAAAAGGGGAGAGAAATTAAAGAAGAAAATTAGGCGGGAAATGGCTGAAATTGAGAAAGAAATAGAAAAAATGGGAAGAAATCAGGGAAAAGTTCGAAAAGAGGATGCAGTCATTGGATTGATGCTAAGGTAGAGATAGAGGAAATGCGAAATGCAGGAAGGGAAGAGCGAAGAGGGAAGATAATGGTACTGGTGAAACTAAAGAAATGGGAACATAACGGGGAGGTGATGAAAAAGAAGAGGTTATTATATGGAAACCAAGAGAGAATAGAGGATGATTTGACATGGGTAGAAAGGAAGATGCAGTATAAATTAAGGAAAATAGCGGAAGAGGAAAGAAAAAAAGAAAAGAGAACATGGGTTACGTATGGGAGAATACAGATAGGCGGAGTATGGTGGGATTGAAATGAAGGAAGGGAACAGATAGTAGGAAATGAGATGCAGGGAAACTAGGAGAGGAAGGAACGGGAGATAGGAAAATAAGAAATAGTAAGAAGGAAAAAAAAAGAGAAACGAAAGTAGGGAAGAATGGAAGATTTGTTACCGGAATATAGCAGGATTGGAGAGAAAGGGCAGAGCAATGGGAAGAATGGTAATGGTAGTAAGGAATTAATATATAACAGGGAAAGATAAGAAAGACAGGAAAGAATAAAAAGAAGGATTAATAGTAGAAGAGGTAATGATGGGAGGAGAGAAGTAGAAGGTAACGGAAGCTGGCAAGAGAATGTGGTTAAGATTCTAGGGGAGGCTGGATTAGGAGAAGAATGAATGAAGAAGTTGGAGGGTGCTAGAGAAGCGAATGAGAGAGAATGAAAGAATTCATGTGAAAAAAGGCAAATGGAGGTATGAAAAAGTGAAAGGAAACGGAAGTCACTTAGATTAGAAGCGTAAAGATTGTAAGTAATGGTAAGGTAAAAGTTAAATAGAGTAAAATTCGTTTGCGTTCTCATGCTCTCTCGCTCTCGCTTGCACTCTCGCATTCATTCGCTCGCTCACTCGTTTTCTAATAAGTCCTAAATTGCGCTATCGCAGGAAATAGAGATAAGGAACTAGATATAAGACTTTATGTGAATAGTTGTAAATAATTGTATATATAGAAAGGATAAGATTGTAAAAAAATATAGATACAAGCGGAAAGATTGTAAGGAATGCAAGTCATGTAAGCCCTTCGGGGATACATTATGAATAAAGAAGAAGAACTAAATTATAATTTGCGTGGAAAACGTCTCGTAACACTTTAATTATTTTTAATGAAAAATAAAAAAATTGTAAGTCAGATGAAAACGAAAGGCTGTAGATTTTTTTTAAACAGTAAATTCCATTTCTGAAAGACTTTGCGTCGCCTTGCTCTCTACTAGTTGGCACGCTTTGTGACGTTGCTTTTTTTTACAACCCAAAAAATCAGTTTCAAGTCGATCATTTTTAATTAAAATCTCTCGTGTTCACACGGAGAGTAACAAAGTTCAGCGCTCCTCTAATTTGTTATATCTTTAGTTTATCATGTTTTATTTGATGTCTTATTATATTATTGTATTGCGCTATCGTACGTGTTTTAAATATTCATTTGAATAATGTAGGTCTGCTTTTTTTTGGTTATATTTCTTAATTCCGGGGTCACGATCGATAGCCATTCATAGTTTCACCATTAACGCAAAAGATCGATTAGAGTCACCCCCACCTTTACCTTTAGTAGACGGTCACATCTCAAATCTCCATATGAACTTCCGGAATATTTTTATCCCTAATCCTTCTGACATCCGGGGTAGAATGGCTGACCTACCCGTAAAAGATAGAATAGATTATTTCTTTTGGTCGTCTGAGATCCAAGACACGTTCCTGGAGAAGATCGACCAAGGTGTTTACCAGAAAAGTCTACATGGGAAGAGGTACAACTGTTTCTGTAGTGAACAGACGTTTCTCGGCTTTTTATACCGTTTTTGTTTTCTCCTTTATCGGGAGCATCGAAGAGCCCACTCCATACCTGCAGTAAGGAGAAAGGGCTTCAAGTTATCTACTTCAGCACTGGAATACAACTGACCCTGGCATCGAAGGAACAATTCCTACCTCTCACTCCCTCTCGTCGAAAGCAGTTGGGAATTTTTCTCTTCTCAACAGTGGCTGCTAAGCACTCATGAGAAAGGGAGGGAACGATAGGATTAACGAATCGAAAGCGGACCTCGTCCGCTATGTTTCTCCCGACCGTTGCGAATTAGCGAAATTAAGTAGTGCGCATCAGCCCTTCTCCTTAATCATCTGATTCCTAACGTTCCTATAATACACCGGTAAGCGCGAAAAATTTTTCTCTTTAGCGTATGTAAACTTAACGTGGTGACACGAGGTATCCGGAAAATTATCCAAAGTAGGATCCGTTTTCTATTAGTGACTTAGCCAATTTCCTTTTCCTCTTCGATTCTATTGTGCTATTTTCTTTTTGATAATTATTACACTCCTTGGCTAAATCAATCACAATTGTTATTGCTTTCTTTGTTAATAATATGTCTTTTTAAATAATCTATATTTTCTGGAGTGCCAGAAACGACTAAAATTAGTAGATATTATAATGTATTCTCGACCCCTGATATTTTGATACCCGGTATTATGTGACAAAATACCACAAATTATACTGTGTTCGCGACCCTGTAATTTGAACACCCCTTTTTTACATGTCGAAATGCCAAAAAATTATTATAATGTATTCTCGATCCTTTGATATTTTTTATACACCTTTTAAGTGCCGGAATATCCCAGAAATTACTTTCTTCACATTTTTGACCCAGTGCTATCTTCTATACCCTTCTAACGTCGTGATATTTTTCTTTTTTTTTTGTTGGCCTGTGATAACCTTATAACGCCCTCGATATTTCAGTCCTTTTATAAGATTTTGACCCTTATGTGATTAATGTATGTATTGAATTTCGCAACACCCTTTTGTGATTATCTCGACCTCCCCATGCCTTTTACAATATTTTTTTGGCCATTTTTGAGACCGTATAATATCTTTGCCAGTAATTACGATCCTTTTAACTATATGGCATTTGGTAAAAAGCACCAATTAACAAGCATTAGGTATTATTGGAAAGTTCTGACGTGTGTTTATTAAATTTTTTAATTTTTGGTCATGCGATCATTCAGTCAGTTGTTTAATGTCTTTCAAACTTTTCCATAGACTCATGTAGTTTGATTCTACGTTTTACAATAAAAAGAACTTTTTGTGAACCTCACATTGCGTATTATCGTGGACATTATTTCTAGAATAGATCCTGCCTACAATACTAAACTATACCGATTCAACTTTGTAATACTTCTTTGTTGTTATAGATCTCAATGCCATCCCCGTTTTAATTATTATAATTAGACCATTTTCCGGTATTCTCTTATTATTGATCAATTTTATTTGCATACCTCCATCCCAATATAGTATACCCTGAATTATGATACTTTATATTCTTTTTACTTACCCCTTATTCATAAATTTATTTTGCGTACTTCGATCATTCTACTCTCATTAATAGCATGTTTTATTATGGTGACCTTTCTAAATTTACATATCTCGACCTGTATACCCTAAATCACTATAATTTATACTCTTGAGGCTTCCCTACCCCTTATTAATTAATTTAACTTACGCATCTCAACTCTTTCACCCTAAATTATTATATATTTTCTAATGTGAGCCCTTTAGCAATTAATTTGATTTGCGTTTCCCGACCCTACTAACCTTGACTGCGATGTATTTTATGTTTACCTCATTGTCCAGTTCAACTAGCGATTTCCAGTATTACCTACACCCGTCATAATTTATAGAGAACCCCCTTGATAGCCCGTTTTCACAAATTCCTTGCTATATTTTGAGAACTCCTTTGGATTTTATTGCAGAAATCCCACTGTTGCTATTTTGAGACCCCTTTTCGAATTTGTAAGAAACCCCTTTTCTATACCCGAGAACCTTTTTTACATATTATAAGAACCTCATTGCGCTAATTTTCGAGAACCTCCCTTAGTATTTATTTTAGAAACCCCTATTGTGCTTGTTTTCAAGAACCTTCTTTCTATACTTGATTTGTAACACCCTTTAGCACCCATTTGGAGAACTCCTTTCTGTGTTTATCTCTGAGAATTCGTTGGTATTTGTTCATGAAAGCCCCTTTTGTTATTTTCGAGAAACTATTGGTATTCATTTTGCGAACCCCCTTACCTATCTGTTGGAAGAAAATGTTGTGTTAATTAACAAATTAATTGTTTTTCAAATGTTGCCTGTTGCATTAGTTATTATGTAATTTAATTTGTCATGGCGTATTGCGAGTTTTTCCCCCTTTGTACTCATTTATCTATTTGTTAAGGGAACCCACTTTTATTTGTTGTTTTATTGAGCACCTGTTTGTCGCAAGCCGTATCTCTCTTGTTATGTATATTTTATTTTATCAGATTGCGAATCCACTTTTACGTATCTGTTAAGATAAGACCGCTTTATTAGTTAATTTTTTTTCGAATTGAATTATTCCGTTGTGATTCGATATTTCCAACACCTTTTTTTGTTATATATGTTTTAATCGTAGATATTCTTCTGATGATTCTGATGTATTCCCTTTTAGCATTTACGTTGTGTACTTTGATTAATTTTTTTTTAAATGCTGAATAATTTGATTTGACAAAACTTTTAGGTTATGTCAATCAGTCAAGCAAGTGTGCATAGAAAAAAAGAAAGAAAACAACCTAATAAGTTTTCATTTTTAGTTTAAAACAATAAAATCATGAACGAAATCACGAATGCGACCGCAAGTACAGCTTGTGAACATGTGCAGGAAAAAGCGTTGCAGCATCGTCAGAGTGATATTGTTGCTCTCTCCTCAAAGAAAGAGATGGTGCACTTCACGCCGGGATAGCGGCCGCGCCATCTTGGGGTAGCAACTCGCCCAAAATGATGAAACCGTTGTCTATCTGAGAGGTCATGCAACGCTTCCTCATTCAGCGCAACAGTGCGACTTCTCGAAAGAGCGGTTTACAGACATTTCTTTCCGTATAGTATTACTTTTTTTTATTTCAGAATATCTTATCTTCGGAAGTCTCAGTATATTTTTTTTATTATTGCTTGTTTTAAATTAAGGTATGCCCGTTCGATTGAAGTCTGTGAGTTTCCCTTTTATCGTTTAGCCTGAAACGTTCAGCGTTCACTTATGATCCCTTTCCCGCTTAAAATATAGGTTCCGTGTATCTTTGCCTTTTCTCACTCACTTTGATTGAATTGGATTGGCTTTGTCCCAAGCAAGGACTGGCGCCCGAAAATCGCGGTTATATTTATTGTTTTAATTTTTCATTTAAAAGTCATTTTTTAAGTGTCGGTTTTCCTGGATTTTATTTATTGCGATTGGGGTCCTTTGGGGCCTTTCAAAAAATACGTAATGCCTTTAGGAGGGGGGGGGGATCCCCTTGAGCATTGCGCTAATGGTAAATTTACATACACTTACCAGAGAAAAAGTAGCATGTATGGGGGGAGGGTCGACATATTCAGAAAAAAAAACGTTAATTATTTTTGGAACGGCCCCTTTGTGCGCTACTTAGAGACACCACTAAATTTTAGATAGATTTAGTTAAATTATATTAAAACTTTGTTATCTTTTGATTTTTATATAAGACCTCTGTTTAGTTGCACTGGACAATCAAGCCATGATTTGTTTAGAGGTAGAAATCAAATTTCTTAGATGTTGCACTTGTTACAAATTTGTGAATATAGTGGTATATGTCTTTTTTGAGAGCTGCAAACTCTAAGAAATTGTTTGTTTTTAGATATAAGAAAATTATAGCTTGCTCCTTCCGTACAAAAATAAAGGCATGTCATACATAATATTAAGAAAATTTTCTGTTTGAATAATAAGTATCCAAATATTTAAAAATGTGTTTTGCTCAGTTAAAAAAATTTAACTGAAACAAAAGGTATGATTATTTAATTTTTATTCAAATTTAATACGGAAAATGTACATAAAAAGAATATTACCCTAGTCTCTGTACCTATAGCGACCTTTCTGTAATTCCTGAAATTCCAAATTTTTGACCTCATTGAGACACTGTAGGGCTATTTTTTATTTCAAAAAGTTATGAGGAATTTTCATTTGCGATAAACGTAGCAACTTTTTAACCTTAGAAATTTTCAAACATTTTGAATATTCGATCCACCCTACTAGACACTTTATCAAAAAATGTCTTCCATCAAATCTGTAAATATGTGTCACCTATAATCCTTCAAAAACAATATATTTCGCTGAGAAAAGATACTGTGGTATGAGCATGCACACTGCACAGTATGCCCGATAGGAAATGAATTCGTCCGGTAATAATTTTACATAATAAAAATAAATACCTAAGGGCGCTGTAGGGAATGATCCCGCGAGAAGTATGTACATTCACACCATCAGTGATGAGCTTCTTTTCCCTTGCTGGAATTCCGTCACCTGTTGAAGAAATCTTACATTACAAGCGCAGCACTATCATTAAGCAATATAAATGTCGTTCTCTATATACATCAATAATTAAACAGCAAAATAGCAGTAGACAGAGTGATTCTCGACTCATCATGTATCGTACGTTAAGCATGGACGCTCGGGTTTAGCGCCAATTTGCAAGAATATGTTTAACCTTAAAAGTAACCATCGGAATATTACTCAGAAGTCTACATTTTTTAAATAAATCATTTTATTCGTGGTATACAATACAATAGGATAATGTGAACTATCATTATGTTAAATTTTTCACTTAAGAATTTCATTATAAATTGTTTATTTATAAATATTTTGGGTACATGGAGTCCTAGATTCTTAGAAAAAAGTGAATTTTTTAAATTTCATATTACGCCATATCCAAAACAAATTTTCTACATCAGCTAAATTACATTCATGATATTAAAATTCGTGCTAAAATGTTCTTGGTCGCGCTGTATGTTTGACCGATAAACTTACTATCGACAATTGCCAATGTTTTAATGGAGTATTTTATGGTCAACGTCGAAGCTCATTTTTTTAATTTGACAGTTAATGGACATGACATACTATAATTTTAGGGAGACGGCTTCCTGCTTGACCTCAATTGATCTACAGCCTTTCATCCATTTTGTACTGAACGAGACTACCACGCGGAGAAAACTAGATATTCGCAGGTTGTATCTGGATACTCTGGCTGAATATATTTGACAGTGAATCACGGGACAGCTACGAGTATCTTAGATGTTCGAACGCAATATCAGTGGATATTGAAAATAAGATCTTATCTGTTAATATCTAAGATAATGAACTTGAATATCCTAGATAATAATCTGAAAAGGAGCTGTTTGCTGTTGATTTATAAGATATTGAACTTGAATATCCTGAATATTTTTTTTGCATAATTCCAGATCTTAAACTGGAATATCTGAAATATTACTAATTATATTCTAAGATAGTGCAACAGATATACACTCTGTGAGATAGGACTTGATAATGTTTCCCCCACTGCATATAAAGCAGTAATCTCCTTTCTGTTAATACAATCAAGACTGTATAGGTGTCCGGCGTCGGCCGCTAGCTTGGTACCCGGTAGATTGCTCTCATTGGTTGCACGGTAATTGGTGGGGTCTGCCGGGCAGCAGCAGCGAGCACGGTATTCGAATTAGTACATTTTTTATGTTCTTGTGATGTGCATGTTATATTGTTTTAATATTATATTATATTTATTTTATATTTTCATGTTATATTCTTTTAATTTGAAGTACTTTTTTCAAAACTAATTTAATATTTCTTTTCCCTAAATAAAATAAAAATTATATTTAATGACGATTCAAAGATAAATTTGTTCTCTAAAGAATTTTTAGAGAATTATTTTAAAACAGCACCAAAATTACCTTTTTTACTTTAAACGTAATTAAACGTGATTTAGACAAAAAAAACTTTGCCGAATTTTCTTCAGAAATTAATTTCGGGTTCAAAGCATCATACAATGAGTTTCAAACATATTCAAAAATCAATTTTGTAGTAAGTATTGAATTGCCATATTAGTTGAATATTTAATTATTCCTTATACATATAAAAGAGCTTAGTTGATGTTTGCCATTTTTATTTGTTGTAGATAATAATTATAATTTAATATTTATTGTTTATCATTGACGCGGCTTATTGTGTTTCTAAAAATATTCTCTACAATAAATATTGCACAATTCGTGAGATTTTCATTAAAACATACGTTCACCCAATTTACACTTATCCACAATTTATACAATTGTAAAATAATAACTGGTAATAACTCCCAAAAATAGTACTAATTAAAAATCTTCTTAGTAATAAAATAATAATGAAGTAAATTTAAAAGGAACGATAAAATAGGAAATATCACATAACTCATTTTTAATAAAAAACTACATATTTCAAGTAGAAAGAAAGTTACAAATATATTCTTCTTTCAAATTATATACTTGAGTTGTAGTTTTTGCTTAATCTTCTTAGTGACAAAAAATAATAAAGTAAATATGTAAGGAAATATAAAATTGGAAACACCAAACAAGCCATTTTTAATCCACAATTACATATTCAAGTGCGTAAAAAAGTTACACTTACATTCTCCTTCCATATCATATACTTTACTGTGCACGGAATCCGACTTAGTATATTCCTTATTTTCTTGCAACCTGCACGAGGCATAACCTTAAAGTGAAGTATATTATTTGAAATGAGTATATAAGTACCTTTTTCATAGCGCCTCTATAGAAACTTCGAATTTCGGTACCTGTAGAAACACGGTGTTTGCATCCCTAGGGTTGAAACATTTTGTTTCAGGTTTAAAGTACATAGGTAGGTAGGTAGGTAGATAGGCAGGGGATCTACAGCTACCTGAACTCTAATTTTCAATAGATTTGCTATGAAAAATAATATAAATTACTAGGAATGCAACACAACTATCGCAACTCGTGTGAAGGCAGACCTCGCTTCGCTCGGACAACAAGCTTCGCGCACGTTGCAATCACTGCGTTTCATCCCTTGTAATGCAAATACTATTTTCGCATATTTGAATTTGTAATTGTTTATTAGAAATAGGTGATTTGATTTTTCCTATTTTATCTTTTCTCGTTCATATACTTTGCAACTCTTTTATTACTAAGATAAGACATATTCTCGAAGTAAAGTATATAATTTAAAACGAGAATATGAGTGTACACTTTTGTACATACTTGAAATATTTATCGTTTATCAAAAATGAGCTATTTGGTATTTCCTATTTTATCTTTCCTCGTACATTTAGTTTATCATTCTTTTATCACTAAGAACATTTTCACCTAGTTCTATTTGTGGGAGTTATGGCCAGTAATCATTTTAGAAGTGTATACATTATTGTTGATAAATTTAACTTGTGTAAAGCTCCTGTTTTAATGAAACGCTCACGAATTGTACAATATGTATTGTAGAGAATATTTTTTGAAACACAATAAACCGCGTCAATGATAGACAATAAATATTAAATTATAATTGCTATTAAATTAAATTTTCAACTAATATATAAATACAATACTTACTATAAAATTGATTTTCGAATGTGTTTGAAACTCACTGTATGATGCTTTGAAGCCTAAATTAATTTATAAAACGATTCGAAAAAAATATCTTCTAAATCACGTTTAATGACATTTTAAGTAAAAAAACAAATTTTGGAGTTGTTTTGAAAATAACTCACTAAAGATTCTTCAGATAACAAACGCATCTCTGAATCGTCTTTAAATGACATTTTAATTTTATTCAGGGAAAAGGAATATTAAAGTAGTTTTGAAAAAATACTGGAAAATAAAACAATTTAACATTAAAATATAATATAAAAATAATATAAAATTAAAACAATATAACATGCATGTCACCAAAAAATAAGACATGTATTAACTCGAATGTCGTACTCGACGCTATTGTGCGGCAGACCCCGCCCACTGCCGTGTAACCAATCAGAGCAATCTACCGGATACAAATTTAGCGTCCTATACTTTAGGAATTTTCTCGTTGCTTTTGAGATACTAGAAGGTAGAGACGTGGTGGAGAGTAAGGAACAGGAGAAAATAGAGTCAAGGCTGTCAGAGAGGTATAGGTGGAGGCTCCAGGAGGCGGTCAGAGTAAGAGAGATACTGAGAGTTATCGGGGGAATTATAACAAGGTTTACGGATAGATTGGAGGAGGAAGTTCAGGAAGGGGGAGAAGGAGAGAGGGCAAATGAGGATAGTGAAGACAGTAGGCACAATGTGCAAGTTTGTGACAGTACACAATAGGGATGGGGAGGAAAGGATTAAGGAAAGTGTGGAAGGCTTGATAGGCGAAAGGGAGGAGGGTATGGCAGTATTAGGAGGGGACTTTAATGCGATAATGGGAAGGGAAAGGGGCCTCTACAGGAAGGGATAAAGTCATGATAGAAGATCAAAGGATAAGGTAATAAATAAAGAGCTGGAGGTTCTAAGGGACTGGATGGAGGATAGAGACTAGACGGTGGCGAATGGTACGGTAACAGGAGATAAAGAGTGAGAATACACGTATGTGATAAGCTATGTTGTCATGAATATGCAAGGTTGGGAGGAGATGGAGAAATTCGCAGTAGAAGGGAGGGTTGAATCAGAACATCAGTCATTAAGAATTTTACTTAAAGTGGAAGGTAACGAAAGAGACAATAGAGAAGTATCAGGGGCAGGTATGAAAGATAAGGGTGAAGCCGTGGTAGGATAGGAAATGTAGAAAGATGAAAAGAAAATTAAAAGGAAAGTACAAGAAGTGCGAAGAAGGAACTGCGAAAAGGGAGGAGTGCGTAGAAATGAGGAAGAAGTTTAGGGTAATGTGTAAGAAGAATGGGCATGAAAAGAAGAAAGATCCGGAAAAGGAGTTGAGAAGTATTAAGATAGAAGGCGACGTGTGGAAAATAACAGATAGGTTTAGGAAACGTAGGTTGAGGATAAACGAGAAGATAGGAAGTGAGGAATGGAGGTAATTTACAAAAAGAAAAAATAATTTCAGGGCTTTAATTCACGAAAGAAAAATAAGAGGATTAGAAGAACGAGGGACGTAGATGAAGAGAAGCTGAATAACGAAAAGATAAAAAAGCAGATAAGGAAGTTGAGTGGGTCTGAGACAGCTGGACTGGACGGGGTAGAGCACGAAGCGTGGCTGTTTAGTACACAAGATATAAGGGAGAGGCTGAACGGGGTAGTGAAGAAAGTATGGTGGGATATACCGCCAAAAGGGTGATGGGAGAGGTTGATAGTGCCTCTGTATAAAGAAAAGATAGGGATAGGTAAGAAATGTATAGAGGGATTCGAATTATTTATACGGCGTATAAAGTATACGCGATGGTGTTGGCGTATAGGCTGCGGAAGGATGTCGGGGGGAAAGGAATGTTATCGGAGATGCAGGCGGGCTTTAGGGAGTAAAGGAGCACTATCGACAACATTCGCGTCTTGCAACACGTGGTGGAAGGTGATAAAGGAGAGGGGAGAGGAGAGAAGCTTTATCGAAAGGGTAAGGGGCATAAAGGGTATATAAACAGACGAAAGATAGGGCAAGAGGAGAGAAGGAAATTTTAGAGAGTTTATGAATGCATAGAAAGTTATGGTAAACGTGTCCGATTAGCCCAATGCTTTTTGCGACTTTAGTCGTGGATATGGAAAGTAAGCTAGTGGCCAGAGTGGTAGAAGGAGTTAGAGTAGGAGGAGATAGGATAAGATCACTCGCGAATGTAGATGACAAACTACTGCCAGCAAAGCGCGAGGAAGCCTTAAAGGATATGATAAAAAGGTTGAAAAAATACCTGGATAAGAATAGGTTAGAACTGAATGTGGAGAAGTCAAAGGTTATGGTGTTCAGGAAAGGAGGTGGAAGAGAGAAAGGAGGTGAGTGGAAGTAGAAGGACAATGCGGAGGGAAATCAATATTCAGGGCGATAGCATGGGTGAAGAGGGTGTTGAGTAAGAGAGAGAAGACGAGAAGGAAGGAGGAAGATGACACCCGACATCCACGCAGGTGAAGCCATCCGGAAGGTGAGAGGCGGCTAGAATTGTTCCGTGAACTAACACGAGGGGGCGCAGAATTCTCTCTTTTGCAGTATGCCGCAACCAAACAAGGTATAAAAAGGCGGGTGAGATGCGAATCGACACTCTCGAGTGAACTATGGGAAACTGCGCTGTTTCAGACTCTTAACATTTCTTTTTTTCCTGGGGTAGGCTGTTACAGGCTCCGAAACATTTTCGGTTTGTTCATATTTTCCTTTCGGCACTTTCTCGTTCCAACATTATTTTACAGGGACTTAGGGCTAGGTAAAATTACAATATAAAATGACGATCTCTTTCAGTAAATAGTAGATAAGTATTGGGTATCAGCCGCGAAGAAAGAGTTTGGCAATGTGACGCAAAGCAAGAAAGTAGGGACCTGAGTAAGAGGTGACGAAAGTCGAAGCGAGGAAGGCAAGGCTATAAGAGCGAGCGATCTTAGAGATAAGGTATGGGTATATGTGAGTTTTAAAGATTCAGTTATAAGAAAATTTTGTGAAGAAATGGAAGTGTAAGCAAGTCAGTTTTTTTAAGGCCAGGAGGCCAAAAAATAAACGTTTACCGATCTACATGGGTCATCTGAAGCTATACGCTAGTTCAAACCAGAAACTGCAGCAAGTGATCGATGTCACAAACCAGTTATCAAATGATATTCATATGAATTATGAACTAGAAAAATGCAGAACAGTGCATTTGGTCAGGCGAGAATTAGAAGCTGCAGAGCAAAAGAACGAGTTTGACGACATAGAGGCAATGGCTGAGGGCGAGTCATATAAACACCTGGGTATTCTTAAATCTAAGGGTATTAAACAAATGATAGTTGGGAAAATCTTAATTACTGCCCTCACGACAAGACTCAAATTGATTCTGAAGAGTTCTCTGAACTTATGAAACAAGGTCAATTCAATGAACACCTATGGCATCCCTGTCCTCACCCACTCCTTTGGGCACATCAAATGGTCGAACACCATCCTTGCAAGGTTAAACAGAACCACCTGCGTAGAAATGACGAAGTACAGAATGCATCACAGTAATTCGGCAATTGAAAGGGTAGTTCTACCACGACATAGAGGGCGGTAGTGGCGTTGTAGATATCACGAAACTGTGTAAGTCGTAAGTTATACAGTTGTCAGACTTTTTCATAGCGAGTGAGATGTTTCCCTTCACAACACCATCTGAAAAGCGGATCTCGATTACAAGCCCTAGATTTTGTCTGCAAAGGAAGCTTTGAATATCATGTCAGTAACCAGGGAAATCTGAAATGCAATGAAGACAAGAAGCCATCCACGGCGAGCAGCCAAAAATGATAGATCAACATGAAATGCATAGAGTGCCATTTAATATTTGGCTGAAATAGGGCGTCCCGTTTCCATAAACCGAAGGATTCGTCATTGCAATTCAGCACAGGGTTATCAACGACAGAAATGATCGCAGACACGTGTTACATCAAAACTTGGCTGACCAGGGCCGATTATGTAAAGATACCAACGAATCCAACGAGCACATTATTAGTGCTTATCCTGTAATGGCTCAGAGAGAATATACGCACGTACATGATGATGTGGCGTGCATTGTGAATTAACAGCTTGACCTAAACCTACGACTCTTGATAGAATGGATGCCTTTCTATAGATCCATTGCAGTGCTCATTTTATAAAATGAAGATAACGTCTTGTATTGGGTTATTAATATCCACACAGACCATTATATTCTAGCTTATAGACCCGACATCGTGATGTCTGAGAAAAAGGACTTAAAAATCTACATCACCGACATTGCATATTGCACACGCGATATGCACTGTAGATTACGTCAAAGGGCTGTTTGTTTAAAACAAAATAATTTACGTGTGTCGTTTTGTCCGAAACCGGAAGAATGAACTTTTTCATATTTCCAATACGAAGGACATCAAAACAATTTAGGCGGCGGTATTGTAGAGTTCATTTCATACTCACTTTCTTTTCAACTTCAAATTCTACAAATAAGGGGATCTTAACTTTGATCGGATTCAATCAAATGTGAAATTGATGATTTCTTCAATCCTTTCAACTTATCCATACATTTTTCTTTAAAAATCCTGTCACTCACATTAAGAGAAGAGCCACACAAAAACACTTGTCGCCTGTAGAACGCTCACACGTCAACGTAATAACATAAACTTTTGTTTAAGAAATGTACTCGGGAAGAAACAATTTCATGCCCGCGGCAAACTTAGGGTTGCTGAGTGGGCCGATCAAATCGAAAAACTCGATCGAACCGTAAGACGGATCTAATCTCGATTTTTCGACATTCCAAGTGCGCATAATATCGGTTCAAAGCGAATCGAATTTTTGTCATACGTCGAGTGTAAAAATAGAAGAGCATATCGCGTTCCTTATGCCAAAAAACTGAGAAAACTATAGATAATGCCTTGCATCTGCGCATAAGGCGTGTCTCTGTTCTCGGTGCTGTCCTCTATGCTGAGCTGGACAAATCGCCGTCCCCATTGGCGAAATTTATCTTTAAGATGCTTTGTAGAAGATTATGGTCCAGTTCGTTTCAGAAGTTGGTCAAATCCTTTTCTTTATTACTACTTTTTGCCTTTTCTTTACACGATTGGATATAGCTAAGTAATAGCTTCAAAGTATTTTTTTTCTTGAATTGATAAATAGGAACGTTTTCAGTTTACGGAAATGAAAGGAAGGACCAATATTTAATCTTCAATAGCCCTACTAGAAGTATCTGGCAAGGCTATTTTGTTCCCTAAAGTAATGAAAATATAACAATAATAAACCATTATTGTTTTCGGATTCGTAATATACGGAAAAAAGCACATCGAAATGACTTAGTCCTTCTGAAAGAAAATCCTTCTGGTACAGTAGGCTGATGAAAAAGGAAACCCGTTTTTTTCATTCTTTTGAAATTTCAATATTAACCCATAATTTTAATTTATTTTGGATTTTCGACAAAATCGACGGATATTTTAGGGTTTGATCGAGAGTGGCCAAATTTTTCAGGGTTGAAGAGGAGTATCTACGAAATAAACCTATAATAATAACTTTCATATCGAAATTTGTTCAACATTTGAAGAAAAGTATTAAAATTATGTATTTATGCAATAATAAGTAACAGAGAATACCAATTTGAGTAAAAAATTGACATCTCTGGCTCTATTTTTAGACATTTTTCAAATAACTAATAATTCATTGTTTAAATAATTACATAATGTTTTTCAAAATTGTACTACTTCAAATAATGACCAACTATTACATTTTATTCAAAGAATACGATCATTCTTTACATTTTTTGGAAATAATAATTGTTTAAATAAATTACATTTATTTAAACAGTTAAAAATTGTTTAGACAGTCATCGGATATATTAAAATTGTCCATTAGTAATTCTTTTTGTTCCTAAAGACGGCAGAAAATGTTGAAAAAGACAAAAAAAAGCTTCCAGTTATAAAGAAATATTGTCCGACTGTGATTATGTTGGGTTGCCACCTTTTTCCACCTCTCCGAGTTGAATTGAGACAGTGATAAGAAATAAAATACTTATTAAAAAAATAAACTCATGATTTGTCGCCGAAATGTCGAGTTACTTAATGCAGGGAGGAAATTTTGATACAGAAAAAGAATATTAGTTCCAAAAAAATTAAGTTTAAGTTTTAAGGTTAGAATTTCAGGGATTCTGAAAAGTGACTATAATCATGTCAAGAATTAGAATTTTTATTTTCTTTGATGACACGTACCCGCGAGATGTTGAGTTGATGGATACAGATAACAAAATTGTATCGAAAAGAGTTATTCATTTCCGATATTATAAGCAAAAACCATTAGCCTTCGTTTTTAGAGAGAAACGTTTTTTCAAATCATTAAATTTTAAAAAAATAAGAAATATTTACACTTTTGCCATGTATTTCACAGCAAGCCGGCCCTAAATGTAGTGAGCACCGGGATTACGCCTGGTGGCCAACGGTCAACTCTCACCCAACTTTTACCCTACATGCCTCCCATTAAGTGGCACTAGGCTGGTCTAAATGTAAATAGTAACATTGCGTAGAAACTCTCAAATTATAAGTCAGAGTATCAAATGTTAAATAAATTGGAAACTCTATATGGTAAAAAGTCTGACCTTACAATTGAAGGTTTACAAAGGTCGTTCTTTAGTTTTAAGTGTGATACTAATAAGTTGGTTGTTGAAAATTTTATGATAATTCCGAATTTTTCTGAAGTTTTAACAGCTAAAGTTAAAAGGTCAAGAGGAGTTAGATTATGACCAGAATTTTGCAAATGTTGCCACCTAAACGTGATCCCACCTAAACCTTCGCATTGCTTGGGATTAAGTTAGTAGAGTTGAAAAATTTAGGTACACTTTTTAAAAGTCTACAATTGGCAAAAGATAGATTGAATGAGAGCGAACAGTCAAACGAGTATATCTCTCAAAATGTTCTCATCTCCAGAGAAACTAAAAAGTCAGGAAAGCCACACTTGCAAGGAAACTCGTCTGTTGAATATTTTAAATGTGGCAAGAAAGATCCTATAAAGAAATTTTGTAACGGCAAACCTTGTGCAAAATATTTGTCTTATGGTAAAAATAATTATGCGTGTAATAATTGAGCTGCCAGATCGAATAAGGCACATAAAATTATTTCTCTAAAAGTGGGAAGACCCCAGGAGGCTTTCAAAAACGTTTTCGAATTTTAATTTTAAAAGACTATATCGTCGGAATTCATACTTTGAGTCTTACTGCCGGCAGGTTTAGTTTCAACTAATAAAAAAAGATTAATATTTTATTATAACATGAATGGAAAACGAAAGGAACTTTCTTGATCTCACACTTTTTTCAATTTCACGAATTTGAAGCATTGAAAAATTCGCGGAATTAGAAATCTGGTTAATCTCATCTTATACCATAGATGTTTATGTTTCGTTCTATTTTTGTACAATTTGTCTCAAAAATATAACTATTCTGTTGTAGTTAATATTAAATGAATACATTATTTCACATTATGCAATATTATCTATTTATAAAACTTTTATATTACCTGATTACTTGATAAGTTTTTATTTTTTGCGCCGATGAACTGCATTATGTATCGCTTCTGACATTCTCGCAACAGCCCGCGCGCAAATTGCCTAGCCGCTAGCGACTTGAGACGTTAATAATTTCTTGAATATCAATTGGATTGGGTTAAAATTTTTCATAAAACTTATTTTTACTATTGGTAACAAATTTTTCGCTGGAAGTTTTCTGTTGCTCAAAATTCGCTCGATAAACGAAACGTTGGTAGTTAGAGAAGTCCGATGTGCGCCACGCATCAGAACAAAATTAACATTTTTTAAAATGAATGTTTGAATTCCTTTTGCTCTATCAATAGAAGGAAATTTCGAACTACATTCCTTGATAATTGTATTGAAAAAGACTAAAAACTGGCTGACTGAGCACGAGTTGAAGTGAAAAACGAATTAAAATTGATTTTTTCAAAAAAGTCAGTTTTTTGGCTTTAAATATAAAACTAAAATAGCTACAACTTTTTGCCTTAAATAAAAAAGATGCAAAATCAAATTCTACATCTAGATATTGTCTTTAAAAATTAAAATTCAAAAATGTTTTTGAAAGCCTCCAGGGGTCTTCCCACTCCCGGCGAAATAAGTTCATGTGTCCATATTCGATCCGGTGCGATGGCTCAATTGTAAACAAAAAGGACACTTTGCCAAAAAGTGCCACAAAGAAAGTTCTGGTAAATCTAGATACAATAAAAATAAGTATTAACAGAATGATTCACAAAGCCCAAATCGGCACGCATTTATTACTGTTGGTATGTCAACTGCTAATGTGAACCAAATAATTTCAAAGGGAAATCGCAATGATTCATGGTCTTAAGACTGTGCTGCCACTCAACATATGACTTCTTGCAGAGACTGGTAACTTTTGTCGAATTTAAAGAACTTACGATGATTATGATTGGCGACGCTACTGAATTGGAAGGAATAGAAATATGCAATACTGAACTAGAAGCATTTAATCGCACAGATTGGTATCAAGTTGTTTTGAAAATTTTTTTATGTGTACCAAAGATGACATTTAACCTCTTTTCTTCAGTCAAATGAATAACTAATAAAAATGGAAACCTGGCATTTAGTATAATTTCCCGAAAATGTACAACGTTTGACTTGTCGCTGAACCTTACGTCAGAATAAGCAAGGCGGTCGATTCAAAGCCACACTTGTTGCTAGAGGTTTTCAACAGAACGAAAAAATTGACTACTCCAAAACGTTTATTCCTGTGGCTCGTCATGTGTCAACCTAAAGGATTTAACGATAAAACTGGTCTTATCTGAAAATTAAATAAAAGTCTCAATGAACTGAAGCAAGCCCCAAATAACATGAACGAAAAATGTTCAAGTCTTCTAAAATCCCTTAGGTTTGGCAATGCAGATGGTGACCCTTGTTAGTTTTTTGGTTTTGTGGCTTTGGGGTTTGTATTTAAACGAACCGTAAGCTTATCACTTTGTTTTTTAAATTTAATTTAATGATAATAAAAAAGTAGGCGCACAGAATGGCAATTGTAATAATGATAGAATATGGTGGACTTACCAACCTTGAGAATCTTCAGTTTTCCTCTTTAGTTTTATGTGAATTCAAATGTTTGGTGTCGTTACTTTAAATTTCCTTCTGTTCCACTTTCGGTTCCGGAACCCTACCACATTCTGATAATATTATACACATTGGGTTCCTACGGTATGTACTTCATCAGTCGGCATCTAAAATACTTATGCATACGCACTAGTTGACTAATAATAGTAGAAAAGTATTATGTAGCGCGCTGCATACATAGTCATGGATAACAAGTGCGCAAGTATATATATGTACCACAGGGAACTTTTGCATAGCCGTAAGTAAAGTGGATTGTATGTACATAGTTCTAATTACTCTGACTCTGAAAAACTACTAGGTAGCCATAGGTGCCGTAGGTAACTATTTCCCATGTCTACATGGAGAGAAAAATCTAAGTACACTGTAAAAACGTTCAGAGTGTTGAATTTGTTGACGCTGCTAAAAGTATAGAAATCGTTAAAAATTCCTTTTTCCAACGTAATCTCACGTCTTTAAATTTGATAATTAATAACGCGGCGTACTTGTACAGTTCTGAACGTAGTATAAGCACAAGTTATTGTAAAGTTTCAAAGTTGCAGAGAGTAATGAAAAAATGGCCGAATTAAAATAATTTGTAAAAGAGCATGTTTCAGAACGGTATAAATGATGGAAAAATGTATTTGCAAAATTGATCAAAAATATTAAACAAGATTTTTTTATTTAAAAAACTGCTTTCTGCTCGGGAAATTTACAATTTCTAGTCAATTAATTACCATTATTCACATTTCTCACGTAGATGCTAAAGTCACCATGTTGAATCAAAACACGAATATTTTTTATTAGAATACCATCACCTAAAATTCATCATGCATTTGCAATTTTACAAAATCTGTCTGGAAACTTACATAACCTAAAAGTTAAATTCCATACTGAAAGTGGATATTCGTTATTGTCAGTGAAAACGTTACTTTGGAAGTAGGTAATAATCGCCTCTTCTGAAAGTGGCAAAATTACCAGAAATTCTTTTTACAATGTATAAAAGCAAGTTGAGTTATCGCCTTGTGAAAAAAGTTTTCACTTGATCGTGCCATGATGGCAAGAAACCCTTGCGATTTCGGTATATATTTCTTATATTGGAGGTCATTAGTCACGCCTCTCAACGTTTGCTGACTCGCAGGTATAGACGTATAGGTATAGGTGTAGATACAGCATGTACCCACTGCGCAAATTATGTGTAGCTAGTGTACCGAACCAAAGACATTATAAACCTAGATGCGGTAAGTGGTGGCGGAGGGGGGGGCAATATATATAGCAACTACTCTCGTCGGGGTGTTTAGCTACTGTCCTCTTCGTACTAACTTGCTTCACTCTTCCTCTGTATGTAAAATCATGACCTACGGCTTTGATGGTAATGATTGTGAATCTATTATCCGTTGCTCCTTGCAGCAAATCCCCGTTTTAGCAACGAATTCTCAAAACATCGGTAAATTAAAAGCAGAAATTCTGACAGGATTTACAAAATAACCTTTTAACATAAAATGGTAACACTTTTGTAATTATAATCCTTATTTTATTTGTGAAATTAGTGACAATATTAAAGGTTTGCCACGTAAATTAATTTGAATGATAATATTGTCATTAAGTAAATTTTTATTTATTTTTTTAAATTGATATTTCACATTCTGATGTATTAAGTGAAAATAATATAAATGGTTTTAGTACAGAACTTTTTTTAAAGAATCCCTCTTTTTTCAAAAAACATGTCCTTTTTTCGTTTTTCACTTAAATTGAAACTGAATTAATAGAACTCACTAAGAAAATTAAACTATTTTTCGTTGAAAGTTAATCCATTTTTATTGAAAAGTCTATACTATTATATTTTTGATTCATAATTGACCTCTTTTGGTTAGAAAATCAATTATTTTGTTGAAGATTGAACTATTTTGTTGCAGATTCGATTTTTTTGTGCTTGAAAATTAATGTTTTCAACTGTAAATTTATCTACTCTATTTGCAGTTAAAAATTGTCCACCGTTTTTATTTGAAAATTTGCCTATTTAAATTTTAATTGGGAATTTCTCTGTTTTGGTTGAAAATTCAACTAGTTAGTTTAAAGTTGATTTTATTGCTTACAGATTAGTTTAAGATTATGTAATTGAATATTAACTATTAGTTTTACAATAAAAGTTTATTTTTCTTTAGAATAACTCTATTACAATTATATAATTTTCCTGATTCTTATGAAGTGAAATCAGTATCTAAATTGAATTTCAAAAATTATAAATAAATGTGTATATATATATAAATTTTGTTGAATTTAGTTTTAAAGGTTATAAATAAATTAAATATATAGAAATGTATTTTAAAAATTAAAGAAAATATAATATAAAAATTATCATAATGCTTTAATGAAAATTATAGTTTAATGCTTCTCATATTGTGAAATAAATAATTAATGATTAGATGATTAATTTTTTCAAAATATTAAATTAAATAAAGATTCAAATTTAGTTTCTTAAAATTAGGTAACTTAAATAAATGATTTATTCGAAGGTTATATAATTGAATATTGGGTATAATTTGCATAATAAAAGTTTATTTATATGAAAAGACCCCTATTTCAATTACATAATTTTTTTAACGATTCAGATGTTGTAAAATGGATATCTGCATTCAATTTTTGAATTTATACGTAAATCTGTATTAATTTTTTCTGAAATTAGTATAAAGGATTGTTAACAAATCAAATTTTCGGAAATGAAAGCTGATGTTTTTCACAATATTAAATTACATAAAGATTAAATTGTAATTTCTTTTAATTAAGTAACATAAATTCATTATTTACTTCAAGTTTATGTAAATGAATGTTGGCCATAATTTGTGTATTAAACGCTTGTAAATGTTTAAAACACGTCCTTTCCAATTACATATTTTTGTAAAGTTTTTCAATGTGAAATGAGTATCTGAAGTTTGATTTTGAAATTACGTGAAACTTTATTTTAATTTTTCCTGGAGTAGTTTAAAATGTTATAAATAACTCAAATTTTTAGAAAAATGTAGAGTGAAAGTTACTTGAATGATTAATTGAAAATAATTCTTCAATGCTTTTCATGTTATGAGATGATTAATTACTTATTCGCTGATTAGTTTTTTTTTACAATATTAATTAACATGAAGATTGAATTTTAATTTTTATCTATTTAGCAACAAAAGTTAATTAATTATCTTAAGTTTAAGTGATTTAATATTTGATATAATTTGTATCATAAGAGTTCATTTATTTTTAACCAATCTTTATTACAATTATATGATTTTTTGAAATGCTTATAATTTTGTGGAATGAGTATCTGAATTCAATTTTCAAAATTATATGTACATGTGTTTTTTTTTAATTTGTGTAAAAGTTTATTAAAATTTAAATATAAAATTTCCAGAAATGAAAAACAAATCAATAATCATTCGAAAGTTGGGTTGATGCTGTAAAAAAAGTTAGCGCGCGCTTGCGCGCGCAAATCATACTGTAGTAAACCTGAAAGTACCACGAATCTCGGCTAGGCACTACAAGTCATTCTATTCACCGCTTTCTGACTATATATACGGAATACAAACGCCCGTTGTAACTGTCATAATATTAATTTACTATACATAAGTGATGACCAATAAATATACGTTTTTTCAGTGTCACGCTCAGACTTCATTGTAGCTACTAACGAGTTTTTAATAAGATCTCGGCAACTTGCTAATGCATAATATACAGATTACTGATGACTAAGTTTAAGGCATCTGTTAAGATACACAATATTAAGTAAAACTATATATTTATAGAGCCCGAAATTGGCCTATGGCTGTGGGCTAGGATTTCACCAAATAAAATAAAAAATTTCAATACAACATTGCCAAACTTGTCAAAAAAGAATCTGGAAGATTTTAAGGCACTTTTTCAGGATTAAAAAAATTATAGGATGGAAAAATATTATTTCAAAAGATATTTGAGCATTTTTAACATTGCTGAGAGATTTAAAATATTTAAAAACTCGAAAAGATTTCCGAAAGTTTATAAAATATTCTGTAATTTCTTAGAAACTTAGTCTTTTTTATTCATTTGTACATAATGAGGAATAAAATGTAAAATGTAACTTTTTTAAATTTAGTACTTGTTAATTTATAAGCAGAACATTTAAAATCAACAAATTATAGCAATTCCAGCGATATTTTATTTGACTTGTTAGGTTGAAAATTAAAGAATAAATGTGAAATTTTATGTGAAATTTTATTTCATGAACATTTTGTTCTTCACCACTATATACTAAAGTAGATAAAGAAAAGTAGGTATTATACAATACCGTGGAGGCTGGAGTCCTTTTAAACCATAAAACATCATTATCAGACATGGGCATGAAAGTTTAAATGAAAATAATCATTTTTCGGTTTAAAAAAATTTAGAAATGTTCTAACAGTGGTTTTTGAACATTTTCATCATAACAAATTGTAAGTTGGAATGGCAGTTTTCGTTATGAATATGTGTTTCATTTTGTAAGTAAAAGACATGTGGCCTAATCTAAACTATTTCACTAGTAAATATTTTTAAATTTATATAGGATATATTACACCAAACTATCACTTTCAGTCACTCCGTCTCGCAGCTTTTGAAATTAATAAGAATTAATTGAAACTCGATTCTAGGGTGGTTTTTGTATTGCTAACAGTGAATTGAAAATCAAAAGTAACAATTCAAGATTTTTCATCCAAAGCGGCAATTATATTTTTGATAATTTCCATAAATTGACAAATAAGAAATTTAATAAACTGACGGGTTTCCATGACTCAACATACTAGAGTTTTTTCGTACTTCTGATGATAAATTTACAGCCGAAATAAAAAAATGTGAACTTTTTAATCTGAAACAGCGACGAAATTTTGAAAAAAACGTATTATATTGAGGGATCGGAACCTTTTAGCTTCGTTTCAATAATAAAGGTTTCTGGAGGGGTTCTGGTTCGAACCGAACCGTCAGATTTTCTAAAGGGTTCGGTCCGAACCGAATCCTTTGAAAAATATCAAATGTTCGGTTGGAAACAGGCTTCGGTCGAACCTCTAAGTTCTAAGTGGACCTAACCCTTTACAAAATAGTGGTTTCGATCCCTGGTTATACTAGGCGGTTTCCGTGAGTCTCAGTCTTGTGAGTTTTTTTTGGTCAACTAGGGACAAAGTTCCTGAAATTATGTACGAAAATCTATGTGTAACAATTTGTTTTCGTGATTCGCAACAAAAAGGTAAGTTTCAGTAAATTTATCGCATTAAATTAAAAACCGAAATACTTGAGTCTTTAACATTTTTAGAGATTCACGTTTACTTATTGCTTAAAATATAGAAAAATTCCGGAATTTATATAATTTTTAAGCTGTAAGTGTAAACGTAAATCTCTAAATATGTTAAAGGTTAAAAGATTTTGGTGTTTAATGTTAAATAAATCAATATGAAATTTAAACAATGAATACATTGACGCTTGTCTTTTTATTGCGAATCCCGAAGCCACATTTGTACAGATTGATTATCTTACATAGTTTCAGCAACATTTAACTATCTGAACCAAAAAAAATATGCCCGCTGCGTGGCATACTCCTATTGCGCGCTGCGTGCGGGGAGCTTCAAGCCAAGTTTGAACGCGTCTAGGGCGCGCGGGTACGCTTTTACGCTCATTTTTGTACATTTGTACATTTTTGTACAGTTCTAATACATTTTTTCAAATATCATAAATATTGTAACTTAAATCGACAACTGTAATTTAAGTTCTTGAGGAATTATATACATAAATTGGAACTGACTTTTTTCCATTTGCTTTTAACATTTGTTTGCTTGTAATTTAGTCGATAGAGATATTAAACCGTAGGTTTTGATTCCGTTTGTTCAAACTTCAGTTTTAACGCAACTCTACTTTGATTAATTCATGTAGAACATTTTCAATTCGAGTCCAATTGAAACAGTTTATCAAGATAATTTTTCAATCTTGTTAGTATCTACTAAAAATAACGATTAAAGATCTCTCAATAACAAAAATTGCATATTTTTGAAAATGATCTAGATTTTTGAATTTGCGACTAATTGAAAAATTTCATGAGAATGATTTCGAAAAATATTTTATATCTAGAAGAAATTTAAATTTACATTTCTTAATCTATAAAAAAGAAATTTTTCCCCATTTTTTGAAAATTTTCAAAATGTTAAAAAGCATATAACTTTTTCAATTTCCATCAAAATTAGAAATGTCACAAGAATAATTTTCAAGCACTTTTGTCGCATACAGAAAACTTTGACAACAATTTCTAAAACTCTTTTAAAAAATGCTATTTCTAATTCTGAAAAAGCTCTTTTTTAATCTTTGTCTAAACAAAAAATTTAACTGAGATAGTTTTTGAATATATTAGATATCTAGTGAAAAACTTTAAATGAAATTTCCGAATCATCAGAAAATTTTTTTTTCTATTTTTTGAAAATTTTCAAAATTATATAACGTTTCTAATTTTCATCGAAATTGAAATTTTCTTTCAATAATTCGCAAGTCTTCTACCCATATACAAGAAAGTTTGACAGAAATTTCTAAGTTAAAAATTTTTGTTTCAAATATTGAAAATGCTTAAAAATTTTTTATTTTGTCTGAAAACATCTGGATAACGAACTTAACTTTCATTTTGGGACCCTTAAAAAGTGTATCATAGGCTGACTCGATTGGACAAATCCTTCAAAAGTTAGCGTGGCTACAGCATTCAGGTAATCATACATAGAGACAGATAGACACCGACAAAATGTTATGATTTTCGGACTCTGTGAGTGCCGAATCATACAGATCGGTTAAAAAGCAGAGATGGGAAATTTGGACAATTATATTACTCTCGTGAATAAGAATGGAAAACCCCTAGGACTTTACCTCGAGGAAACTGGTTTATATTTTGAATTTTTCCCAAATTTGGTTGCCACTTTGGATAAAAAATCTCGAATTTTTAGTTTGTATTTCAAACTCGCTGTTATCAATCAGAAAAATCTCCGAGTATCGAGTTTCAAAAAATTCTGGTTAATTTCAAAAGTTTCGAGAACCTGAAACTTTCGAGCAGCTCGAAACTTTTAGCGCATAGACCCTTCGTCCTGAAATACGTACCGTAATTTCTGTGAACGTAGCCATGTCATTAAAAATCGTACACTTTAAAACTTGAAAGGTTTAAAGTGAAAATCGTTTAATTACGTATTTAAAAAAAATTAAAAGTTGAATTAAACAGCATTTAAATTCATTTACAAAGTCCAATCTTTTGATTTAAAAATTCATCTTTTAATTTGAAAATGTTACTTTTAAGTTCTGGATTCAGAACTAAACTCTTTTGGTTAAAAATTCAACTATTTTGTTGAAGATTCTTCTAATTGAACAGAAAGTTCCAGCTTTTGAATGATAAACTACGCTTTTAATTTGAAAATTCTGTAAATAAATTCTTGGTTCAGAATAAATCTCTTTTAGTTAAAATTTTCACTAATTTGCTTAACATTCTTGTATAGAAAGTCTCATCTTTTTATTGAAAAATTCATCTTTTAATTTAAAAATTTTACTATTAAGTTTTGGGTTCACAATTAATCTTTTTTGATTAGAAATTCAAGTATTTTGTTGAACATTCTTGTAAAGAAAGGCTCATCTTCTTATTTAAACATTCACCTTTTAATTAAACAAATTTTCTAATAAATTGTGGGTTCAGAATTAATCTCTTTTGGTTAAAAATCCAACCACAATTTTATTGAAAATTCTCGTATAGAGAGTCTCAGGTCCTTTTCTGCTTTAAAAACTCATCGCTCAATTTGCAAATTTTAATATTAAATTATGGGATTAGAATTAATCTCTTTTGTTAAACAATTTAATTAAGCATTATTTTATTTCCGACAGAAAGTCACATCTTTTTATTATAAAACTCATCTTTTTATTTGAAAATTTTACTAGTAATTCCTGGGTTAGGAATGAATCTCTTTTCGTTAAAAATTCAACTATTTTGTTGAACATCACTGTATAGAAAGACCCATATTTTTATTTAAAAATTCATCTTTTAATTTGAAAACCTTAATATGTATTTAATCTCTCCCTTTTACGGGTTTGAGGGCCACCGTCTCTGTACATATATTTACAATTCTATCCTTAGTCTAACTTAACTACTACTTATATTCTACTCTTTCGCATTACGTAGGATAAACAATAGTGACTCCATTTCGTATCCACATACTCTGTATAAATTCTCCTCTTCATTCATCCAATATCTGCATGCTCTCACTCCTTCTCCCATTCTGAACCGTACAACCCT
>NC_046662.1:118524491-118530327 GCF_010883055.1 Belonocnema kinseyi
GAATTTCACCAAAACATGCTTGTGCAATTTTACTTCCCTCTCCCCTTTTTAGCTTCTCTTCAAACCTCCATGCTCTCTTAATTTGTCTAGTAACCATATTTTATCTTCCTAGCCCTTCTTTTAACATATATCTTGGGCAACTCCAGCTAACCCCCATTACCCACCTCAGGAATCGCTCATGCATACTCTCTACTTTCCTATGTTCCTTTCATCCCCAGACCTCCACACCATAACACAACACCGCCCACACCAACGCATCAAACAACCAGACCCTCATTCTCCAATTGTTCTTGAACATTCTCTTTCCTATACCCCATACTTGGCCCATTACTTTACTCGCACATTCAATTCTTTTCCTCACCTGCAGCTCGTTTCCTCCTTCTGCCTCAAACCAAATACCTAGGTAACAGAACTCCTCCACAATTTCCACTTTTTGTCCGTTCATCTTCCAAACGTAATTTATTTTGCTCTTTCTATTTCTGAAACACATCACCTTTGTCTTATCTACGTTCACCGTCAGCTCTTTGTTCTGGGTTCAGAATTAATCTCTTTTGGTTAAAAATTCAACTACCATTTTGTTGAACATTTTTCTATTTAGACAGAAAGTTTGATCTTTTGAATTAAAAATGCACATTTTAGTTTGAAACTTTTGCTATTAAACTATGGGTTAAGAATTAATCACTTCTGGTTAAAAATTCAATAATTTTGTTGAACATTCTTGTATAGAAAGTCTCATCTTTTATTAAAAAATTCACCTTTTAATTAGAAAATTTTACATTAAAGTTCTGGGTTCAGAATTAACCTCTTTTGGTTGAAAATCCAACTACTGTTTTGTTGAACATTCCCATATAGAAAGTCCCATCTTTTTATTTAAAAATTCATCTTTTAATATGAAAATTCGACTTTTAAGTTCTGGGTTCAGAATTTATCTCTTTTGGTTAAAAATTCGACTATTTTGTTAAAGATTCTCCTAAGTGGACAGAATGTTCCATCTTTTCAATGATAAAATTCGCTTTTAATTTGAAAATTCTGTTATAAAATTCTGGGTTCAGAATGAATCTCTTCTGTAAAAATTCAACTGTTTTGTAGAACATTCTTGTATAGAAAGTCTCATCTTTTTATCAAAAAATAGACCTTTAAAATTGAAAACTTTACTGTTAAGTTCTGGGTTGAGAATTGATCTCTTCTGGTTAAAAATGAAACTACTATTTCGTTGAACATTCTCGTATAGAAAGTATCATCTTTTTATTTAAAAATTCATCTTTTAATTAAAAAATTTTACTATTAAATTCTAAGTCCAGAAGGAACCTTTTTGGTTGAAGTTCAACAACTATTTTGTTAAAGATTCTTCTATTTAGGACGAAAAGTTCGATCTTCTGGATTGATAATTCACCTTTGAATTTGAAACTTTTGCTTTAAATTATGGGTTAAGAATAATTCACTTCTAGTTAAAAATTCAACAATTTTATTGAACATCTTGTATAGAAAAAAGTTCCATGCTTTCATTAAAAAATCACCTTTTGATTTGAAAATTGTATTGTTAAGTTCTGGGTTCAGAATCTATCCGTTTTGGTTAAAAACACAACTAATATTTTGCTGAAGATTCTCGTGTAGAAAGTTTCATATTTTTATTAAAAAATTCACGTTTTAATTTGAAAACTTTACTATTAAGTTCTGGGTTCAGAATAAATCTTTTTTGGTTAAAAATCCCACTACTATTTTGTTGAACATTGTCGTATAAAAAATCTCATCTTTTTATTTAAAAACCCATCCTTTAATTTGACATTTTTACTATTAAATTCTGTGTTCAGAATAAATCTCTTTTGTTTAAAAATTCAACTATTTTGTCCATAAGTTTCTCCTAATTGGACAAAAAGTTCAATTTCTGATTTAAAAACTCATCGCTAATTTGCAAATTCGACTATCAAATTATGGGATCAGAATTAATCTCTTTTGTTAAACAATTTTCTTAAGCATTATTCTATTTCCGACAGTAAGTCATAACTTTTTATTTAAAAACTCATCCTTTTAATCGAAAATTTTACTATTTAATTCTGGGTTAGGAATTAATATCTTCTAGTTAAAAATTCAACTCTTTCGTTGAACCTTCCTGAATAGAAAGACCCATATTTTTATTTAAAAATCCACATTTTAATTTAAAAATTTTACTTTTATGTTCTGGGTTCAGAATTGATCTTTTTTGTTTAAAAAGATAACGTAAAAAAGTTGAACATTCTCGTATAAATAATTTCATCTTCATATTAAAAAATTCATCTTTCAGTTTAAAAATTTTACTATAAAATTCTGGGTTCAGAATAAATCTCTTTTGTTTAAAAATCCAACTTCTATTTTGTCAAACATTCTCGTATAGAAAGTCCTATATTTTTAATTAAACATTCATCTTTAAATTTGAAAATTTTACTTTTAAGTTCTGGATTCAGAATTAATCTCTTTTGGTTAAAAATTCAACTATTTCGTTGAACATTCCTGTGTAGAAGGACACATATTTTTATTTAAAAATCCACATTTTAATTTGAAAATTGTATTATTAAATTCTGGGTTCAAAATTGATCTCTTTTGATTGAAAATCCAACTACTGTTTTTCTTAACATTATTGTGTAGAAAGTCACATCTTTTTATTTGAAAATTTTAATAGTAAATCCTGGGTCAAAAGAGATTAATTCTGAACGCAGAATTTAATAGTAAAATTTTCAAATTAAAAGGTGAATTTTTAAATAAAAATATGGGACTTTCTATACAGGAATTTTCAAAAAAGTTGATAAACAAAAGATAGCAATTTTGATCCTATAATTTAATAGTAATATTTTGAAATTAAACGATGAGTTTTTAAGTCTAAAATGGAACTTTTTGTCGAATACGGAGTATCTTATTAACAAAATAGTTGAATTTTTAACCAAAAGAGATTCATTCTGAACCAAAGAATTTAATAGTAAAATTTAAGAAATAAGAAATTAATTTTTAAATAAAAGGATTGGACTTTCGGTTGACTTACGAGAATGTTTAACGAAATATTAGTTGAATTTTTAACGAAAAACGATTAATTCTCAACCCAGGATTTAATAGTCAACTTTTAAAATGAAACGGCGAATTTTTTAATAAAAAGATGGAACTTTCTGTCCAATTAGGAGAATGTTTAACAAAACAGTAGCTGGATTTTTAACCAAAAGAGATTATTTTCTGGTCTCAAAATTTAGTAGCAATATTTTTTTTATTAAAATGTGAATTTTTAATCCAAGACCAATCCAATGTTCAACTTTCTGTTCGAAATAGACAAATGTTCATAAAAAAAGTTGATTTTTCGACCGAATTTTCCACGAAATTTCACGGTACTTCTTGGTGTTTAAAAATCTAGGCTATAATTCCAGGCTTTGCCAGCCAGTGGCCACCCGACTTGAACTTGTACAGTTTTTGAATTTTTTCCCAAATAAATTATGTGGTTGACTTTCTTATTCTTTAAAGTCAAATATTTAGAAGTGGATGGTGATAATCCAATGATTTTTCGCTCACATGCAATGCATTAATTCTGAAAAAAGTGATGACGAAAGAGTATAGCTAAAAGGTAAGAATAAAAACATAGCCTATAATTCCTTCAGGTATTTGCAGATTTGCATAATCTAGCATTAAATTTAACTAGTTATGTATAATAAGTGTAACACTAATAGGCAACATGCACGAACATATTTTAAGGTCAAATAATTGACAGTTAAGAAAAACAAATTTGGCTTATTTAACTTCCAAATTATAACTGTCAAAAATTTCATGCTTCGCGACCAAACAATTTTACGCGTGGCATTTGGCCTCCCTAGGCCGCTGCCGTTTGAATTTTGATTCTGTATTATGCATGAGACAAAGCCGATATCAGATTGTGTGCGTGCACTATACCTACTATGGCTAGGCGACGTACACTTGTAAAGAGTTGAAAGGCCACGCTCATTTATCGACCGAGTCCTGGATCGACTCGTCTGCGAAACCATGCCGAACTACTCCAAAAAAGGGGTTATGTAAAGGTGGGTTTCCGTATGCGCGACTGAAGTCGCGCTACTTGATTTGCGCGAAACTAGTCATGCGATTAGTGATTCTTACGGGTTTCCTACGGGGCGTCTGGAGGCAAGCGACCAGGTCAGTTTCCATCTCGTCTGTAGCATGTTCTATTACAGCGATTCCAAACTGCTACCCTGGGTAGCATGGCTACCCGGTGGTAAGGGGATGCCACCCCGGACCGGGTACTCGGTAGGCTCCAAGGCAGGGTCCCCGCTGTGAGCATGGGACAACTTTTGTTGACCTGACATGAATGCCTTTCATTGTTCCGAGATTGAGACCTGTTACAATAACTGAAGTTATAAAGGTATTACACAATTAAATTCAAATAAGCTGAATCAATTTCGTGATATAATTTTAGAAATATGGAAAAAAGTTCATAAAAATCGGTTAATATTTTTTCTACATTTGTCCAATAAAATACATTACTGGACCACTTTGCAGCGTAATAAAAGTGCAATAACTTTTTAAGTTATTAACCGATTTCTTTCTATCTTTTTCTAATGTTCCCGTCATAATCCAGAAAATCTAACGCTGCCTATTAAAATTCGCTAATGCATATTTAACTAAATTTTCCATTTTTCCTAATCGGCTCTAATTTTCTTACAATGGGAAGGTCGAGCGCGACAAGACAGCGCATGCCCGCATCACATGTTGTTAAGTGTTCCCCCTTGGGTTTAAGTATTATTAAAAAAGTTATTGTACTTTTGTTACGCTGCAAAGTAGTTAAGTAAAGGATTTTGTCGGACAAATTTATTAAAAATATTAACCGATTGTTATGAACTTTTTTTCAATTTTTCTAAAATTATATCACGAAATTTATTGAGCTAATTTAAATTTAAATGTGTCTTACCTTTATAACTTCAGTTATTGTAACAGGTTTTAATGTCAGAACAATTAAAAGCATTCATGCTAGATAAACAAAAGTAGTCCCATGCTCGCAGCAGGGAGCCTGTCTGGCTGCATTAAAGATGCATGGATGTTGACACACAAGTTCAATTAGTTTCGAATCATCCATTATTATAAGTAGAAGGTACACACTTTTAAATACTCAAGTCGCGGTGGCTGGGCGGCTAGACTGCTTCTCGAGCAGTCTAGTCGCCGCGATTTAAAGCCACTCTCGGGGTCCCTACCGTCGCGCGTCGGGTTTCAAGCATTAGGAAAGAGCGCCATAAGATTCAGTGAGAAGCAGTCATAAGCTGAAACGCGTCATTTGAGTAGCGCTACTCCAGTCGCGCATACGGAAACCCACCTTAAGCGGAAGGCCTACTCTACCTCGGCCAGAACAAGCCAGCAACAAAGAAAGAGAGACGACACTAAGACCAGCCGCGGGCAGGCATCCGGTAGAGGAAGAGCGATGCTTTATGATCCGGAGAAACATCAACATATTTATGCAGTCAACATTAAACAAATCGACGTTTCGACCCCCGTCTTTGGGTTTTTAATCAGCCATAAGAACCCCTGAGCTAGTCGGTAAAAACAGAAAAAGAAATTAGATCAAATTGAATGCGTTTAAGATCTAGATAAATAAAAGTTATTCCGAGCACGGCGAATCCGGTAGAAAAGGTCGCAGAAAATAATGAGAATAAAGTAGCCCGAGAAAATAATGAGATTAGATTAGCTCACGAAATAAGAGACGAGGGAGATAATGCACAAGCACTGATGACTCATGAAAATACAGAGAGTCAATCAGTCGAAAATATAACGAAATACAAGAATTAGATAGAAATTTTGAATCGATGATGGTAAGAAGAGAATTAGATTGGGGGGGGGGGGG
>NC_046662.1:118530549-118534467 GCF_010883055.1 Belonocnema kinseyi
TACACATAAATATAGTTGATTTACTATCTCCCAATACTGAAAACACGTTAGGAAATTGGAGAATGGAAGACGAAAATGTTACGAATCTAGAAAATAGCGATCATGAAACGAATAGAATAGAAAGAGAAATAGAAAGTAAAAGAAAATAACTAGAAAAATTAGAAAGAGAAAAAGAACGAATAGAATCAAGTCGGTCAAAACGAGGAGAAACTCTGAGAAAAGAGAAAGAAAGAATAGACAGAGAACGAGCAGAAAGAGCAAGAATAGATCGCGAAAAATTGCGAATAAAAATAAAAAGACAAGAAAAAGCAAACGCGAAAATTAGTGATAAAACGTTCGAAATTGATTCTTTAATAGATATTAATACTGAATTTTGGAATGAGGCACAAGAATTAATAAATTTTGAAGAAAATAAAAGCGATAGAACTAAAATTAAGGAACTATCAGACGATATTCAAAATTTAAATGATAAAATGGATAGAATTTTAAATTCAAGTCAGAATTTAGTTACTATACTCAAAGTAATATGTCAAGAAATGTGCAAAATACCGTTCATTTCGAAGAGACAGAATTAGATTTTAATAAGCAAAGGCACTCGTTCGCAGGTGCACGGAACAAAATGACAATAACTAGGGGTAGCAGTCAAGGGGGCGAATACTTACTACCGAGACCGATACACAGGCAATCAATTATAGGAAAATCGCATTTGCCTCAATACGAAAGAGAAATATAAAGTAGAATGGATAGAAGTAGGATAGGACCGATACGGAAAGAGAAGAGGTGAATGAAAATAATATGAATGAAATTCCAGCAACTCTCCTTCCATTCGGAATCATTCAGGCACCTTTACAAATAATGTCAAATTGGCTCAGTAAATTTAAAAATAATACAGAAAATAGTCCAACCTATTTTCTAAATAATTTAATAAGATTTAAAGGAGGATATAAAATTAATGAGAGGGACATTTTAGAAAATGTAGATGCTGTTTTCGAAGACGAAGCATTAGGTTTTAGGGCGAGAATGAGAAACAGAATTGGCAAAATCTAAAATTAGAGGTCAACAATTAAGCATTTTAGATAAAGAGGATAATAAAAAGAACAAAAAAAAATGTTTAGGCAAATGATAAGAGTCAAAATAATATTGAAAATAAGAATCAGAATAGAAATCGAAATCAAAATTATGATCAGAATCAACAAAAACAATTTAGGCCGAGGTATCGTAACCAATAAAATATGCAACAATACAAATCAAGATTCCCAAATAAAAATTCAAAATTTTTTAATCCAAGATTTTCAAATAATAATTCGAATTATATAAATAATCAAAGATACCCAGGGAATCAGAGGTTAATGCATAATAACAGTAAGGTTAAAAATCAAAACACAGCTGGCCAAGCATTACTGTATGCAATGAATCAGCTGTTAGGGAACACAGAGACACAGCAATCGAATAATTCTCCGCAAATACCAGCGCTTTTATATAACGCAGAAGAAAATAATAGTAAGTCAGAAGACAAAAAGAATAATCAAAATCAGAATAAAAATTCAAAAAATTCAAAAAATGAAAATAGTAGGGATAATAGGAATAGTGAAATAAACTCAAGTCGACAGGATTTTATGGATCCAAACTTAGGAAACCAAAATTTTAATCAAAGATCACGAGAACCCTTAACACGCTACAATTGCGAGAAAATAGGCAATTTTCGACGTGATTGTTGGTATATTTTAAATCAGGGAATTGCAAAAGGTCGCTATTAAAGGCGAAAAATAGCAAACAAAACTAGATATCACCAGAAATACTTGACACAGACACGAATGAGACAGACGAAACGAGATTTCACCTTATGGTTGATTTTTTAAATCATAAATATGAAGTGTTAGTTGACACTGGTGCAACTCACTCATACATTGGTGAAAATTTGATAAAAACAGTAAACGAATTAGACTACGCAATTAATAACCCAATAAATGACCGATATGATTGCAAGATTAGGTTTAAAAATGGATTATGAGAAAAAAATTTGGTGGTTACCAGGATTACCAAATATTAAGTATGCGATACAATCGAAATTAATTAAAATGCAGGAGCCGATAATGGAAGAGAATAAGAAAGAGAGTACGAATAGGGAAAGTGCGAAAATTAAATTGATATTCGGAACGAAGGTTAGCCTGCGAAACGACATGTCTCTTCCCTCGTTTCGCCACACACCCCATCCAACCCCTCCTTACAGGTAATGCACTAGACTCGATCCCGCCAGCACTTCAGCCGGCACAGAGTGTACGGGGGCATAGTACCCCACACCATAAACCCTAAAAGGCGAGCGACGCATCACTGGCACGTGCTAGCATGGGCTATTGGAAAGCAATAAAGATAAATATGATTCTATATTAAAGACGGTGTTAGATAAAAAGGAAGAATAAAGTGATTCGATAATAGAAGAATTATTCGCAATCAGAAAAATATAGAAAATAAGAAAAATTTAGAATTTTTCGAGGAAATTTCTAAAGGCATTGTAGACTTGAATGAAACACAACAAGTGCAATTAGAAAATTTAATTAAAAGAAAAGTAATAGATCAGAACAGAATTAAAACCGACCCATTTGACTAGCCATAAAATAGATTGTCAAGGTCACGAACCCATTCAGCAAAGATACTATTACGTATCACCGAAAATAAGAGAGTTTATGTACGAGGAAGTAGATAGACTTTTAGAAGAAAAAATAATAAAACCATCGAATAGCGATTGGTCAAATCCGATTGTAATGATAAAAAAACCGAATGGAGAATATAGATTCTGTTTGGATTTTAGAAAAGTAAATAAAATTACTAAAAAAGATTTATATCCAATTCCGATAATGTTTGAAATATTAGACACACTAAGATCAGTAAGATACATCTCAAAAATAGATCTTCCTTCAGCATATCATCAGATACCGTTGGACGAGGAATCTAAACCGGTAACAGCTTTTATTGTTCGGGGCAAAGGAATGTATCAGTTTGAAAGGATGCCATTTGGCTTAACAAAGGCTCCTGCTACATTCCAGCGCCCTATGGACAGAATAACAACACCAGAATTAAAGCTGTAGGTATTCTGTTATCTCAATGATATAATTATAGTCTCAAAAAATTTTAAAGAACATTTAAAATACATAGAAATTGTTTTAAATAAAATTAAAAATGCAGGTTTAACCATAGGTTTGGATAAATGCGAATTTGGGTGTTTGGAAATAAAATATTTGGGTTTCAAAGTAAATGAAAAGGGATTAAAAGTTAATGAAGAAAAAATCTAACCAGTTTTAAATTTTCCAAGGACTAAAACAATTATACAAGTTCAAAGACTGATAGGAATGGCTTCTTAGTATAGGAAATTTATTCAAAAATTTGCTGAGATAATAGAACCATTACAAAAGCTTTTAAAAAAGAAAGTAAAGTGGGAATGATCTGACGAACAGAAACAGGCATTTACGACAATTAAACACTTACTAACGACAGCACCAACTTTAGCCTGTCCTGATTTCGAAGTCCTTTTCAACTTGAAAGTGATGCTAGTGATATAGGATTAGGAGTTGTTTTAACACAAACAATAAACGGCGAAAATTATGTAATAGCGTTTGCGAGTAGAGGTCTGAACAAGGCAGAACGTAAATATTCGGCCTCAGAAAAAGAATGTTTAGCAGTAGTTTGCGCAATTAGAAAATTTAGACCATACTTAGAAGGTTATTCTTTTAAGGTTATCACAGATCATATTGCATTGATATGGTTGCACAATTTAAAAAATTCAACAGGTAGATTAGCAAGATGGGCTTTAGAATTATTAGAGTACGAGGGTAGTTCAATAAGTCCTTAGAATGACCAACAGATGGCGCGCGAATCGCTCCAAATCATCTGTTTTCAGTCAGCACCACTCCCGACTAGATA
>NC_046662.1:118534567-118537419 GCF_010883055.1 Belonocnema kinseyi
TAGAGCTCCAAGGAGATTATGTTGAAAAATAAAAAAAAAATTACCCAAAAAAAATTGTTTTTATACTTCATTCTAAGGACTTATTGAACTACCCTCGTACGATTACGAAATTAAATACAGAAAAGGAAGTTTAAACCATGTCCCAGATTCATTATCAAGATCAAAGGACAATGAAATAAAAGTTTCCAGTATTTTATTAAGTGTTGTAGAAAACAAAGAAAAAGATTTTATAGAAATCGAGGAAAATTGGTATAAAAATAAAATGATTCAGGTTATGAATAAACCAGAAGAAAATCAAAATTAGAGAATAAGCTATAATCAATTGTATTTTTATAGACCCGACCCTTTAAAACCCAGCTTAAATTCAAATAGCAACCCGTGGAAATTTACAATACCAAAGAACTAAGGGAACAAGTTTTAATTGAAAATCATGATATTAAACAAGCAAGTCACTTAGATATGGAAAAAAACATATGCAAAAATGTCTGAAACTTATTTTTGGCCCGGAATGTATTCGGAAACGTTAAAATATGTAAAAGAATGCAATATTTGTCAGAGAATAAAACCAAAAGTAAACAATCAGATAGGTTTGATGAGAAAGCGAATAGTAGAAGAACCATGGACGGTAGTAGCAGCTGACATGATGGGTCCATTGCCAATGATAAAATCGAGAAATCAATACATTTCAGTGTTTGCTGATATGTTTACAAAATGGGTGGAAATAATTCCAGTAAAAAAATCAATTATCGTCAACAATTGAAAAAGAATTTCATAAGCGTATAATTCCGAAATGGGGAACACCTAGAACATTATTCACAGATAACGGAAATGAATATGTGAACAAATCGATAATTAATTTAACGAAAACATTTGGTATTAGACACTCAAAAACTCATAAGTATCATGCACAGGCAAATCCAACAGAAAGATGTAATAGGTTAATTAAAACAGCAATAAAAGCGTATTTAGAAAAATATCATAAAACATGAGATGAAAATTTAGATGATCTGCAATTTTCTTTAAATAGTAGTAAGCATTATTCTACAGATTTTACACCAGCTTTTTTAAATTTAGGTAGAGAACTTCAACCCATACAAGCCTCGAATAAAGATTTTGCGGGAAAAAGTGAAATAGAATTTCAAAAGTCAGAAAAATGGGCAGATAAAATGAAAACATTAAAAATAATTAGAATAAAAATACCGCAAATGAAACACAATCTATGTATTATAATCTAACACGTACACCTATAACTTTTGAAATTGGCGAAAGAGTACTAAAAATCAATAAATCATTGTCAAATAAAGGGGCAGGAATAGCTAAAAAAATTAGATAAGAATTTCGAAGGATCATTTTTCAACAAAGCAAAAATTTCACCAACAATTTACGAATAAAAAACTAAAAATTGAAAGTCACTAGGTAATTGTAATGTTAAAGATATCAAAAAATTTCTTAGTAGAGAGTAGATTTTGATTTTTCTTTCAGATGGCATGCATGTAAATAGTTTAATTTTTTTACAATACTGACAATCACAACATTACATTAACACATACACCTGAAAAGAGACCGAAAAAACAGAAAAAATCTTTAATTACAGGAAAATGGACCCAAAAATGATCTTAAAATGCAAGGATTGTTTTAAGGAGTTAGTTGTACAGGAGCTATTGACTCACTCATCTGAGAAATAAACAGAGTTAATGCAACCGCCATCGAATGAAAATAAGGAAGAAAAGATAGCGAGAAGAGAAGAATATGATAGAAGGAAGAAGGCAGAAACTGATATTAACATGCACAGGGAGTTTAGAAAGATAAGGGTAGAAGAAATGGAAAAACAAGGGTGGTTAGAAAGAGAAGGGTATGATAAACCAATGCCTAAAGTAGAAAGAAAAAAAGAAAGAAAATTGAAGAAGAGGTAGGAGAAATAGTAGACAAAACACGCAGCGAATTAGGGCTAATGTCTTGGACGGCAATTTTGGAAGCGATGAGAGGGAAAAACGAGGAAAAAAATGACAACATTCAAAAATTGTTAAGAGAAATGGCGGATACGGAAGCAAAGGAAGCAGAAGACAAGGAAAAAGAGGAGATAGATTAAGCATGGGGAAACCACTTAGCAGAATTAAGAATCTGGGATTTGGAGAACAGGAAAAGATTATTAAAGGAAGCTAAAGAAAGAGAAGGTAGAATGGAAATACAAAGAGAACAAAGAGAATTAGGAGACATAGCTGGAATGGCACCGGAAGAAGCAAAGATAAAACTCGAGGAATTTATACAAAAGAAGACAAGAAAGCTTCAGATTAAAAAAGATATTGAGAAGTTTTTAGCACAATGCTAATTCATTACTAATGACATTATAAAATAAAATAAAAGAATTCATCTTACTTATTAACATACACAACAGAACAATTCATTCAATATCCTTCACGAACACAACAGTCGAGAATAATCTTAAGATAATTTAAGTAAAAATATTTAACTCTTGTATTTAAATCAAAGTTATATTTATAAAGAGAAACAAAGTTAACATAGTCAATAAAATTAAAAATAAATACGGTTATAAGAGGCCAAGATTGATTTTAAATTGAAAATAAAAGTTTTTGGAATAAAATAAGAAAAAAGGTATCAAGGAAAGAATAAATTTTTTTTTAATTAGGATGTGTTAAATTATTTTAAATTATGTGGCAGTGCAGGCATTGCGAGAGGATGGTTCCAGTACAACTTTACATTCTTCACAATACATACTGTGGAAAGATGACGAACAGGACAAAAAACCACCCCACTGTTCCTGATTTGACAAGGACCAAATATATAAAAGGAGGTTGGACAGAGGCAAATTAAGAGTTCAAGAAAATGATGAT
>NC_046662.1:118537519-118545461 GCF_010883055.1 Belonocnema kinseyi
AGCTATCTAAGGATGGTACTATAGAACGCCACCTCAAGGTAGGCCTAGTGGCGCCATCTCTTGGTCAGGCCGGAAACTTATCAATCCACCCTCGTATATTATATATATATATATATTCAGCTGGACCTAACGGAGGAAAAATGTTACTTAACCCTCAACGACGAAATCAAGCAGAACTAAGAATTATTGAAAGAATAAAGGTAGTCCCAAACATATATAACGCAAAAAGAGGGGGGGGGGTTGTAACAAGGTTACAAGCACCCCGCTACCACACGGCCCTGCGGGGCCATTATTAGGAGTGGGGAACAATACCCCTCGTCTTTAATTACCGAAAACCTGCCCCGAAGCGCTTAGTATTGTGCTCCCTGCACGCCTGCCTCGTCGTCCTATGCTCACCGCGCTATCGTAATAGATCCCAACCAGGAATTCGGCTTTCGGCTTCGCCGACAAACATCCCCCACCTCATCACTTCCGCTTTTGGCTTCACCGCCCGAAACCAACATCTCAAATCGCCCGCTCTTGGCTTCGCCGCCCGGTTCGGGCCTCATCAGATTGTCCACTGGGGAAATCTATTTGTAAGTTTAACAAATAAACGCCCCCATTATTCTTAATGATTATTGTCTTTTACTGACTTTACCCGTTCTCGACATTCCACCTCCCACCTTTCCTTTAATTTGCGAAACCCGTCACTGGTGATAAAAAAAGATGATAAACTAATTCTCACAAACTGGTATAAGAAACTAACCTTTTCTAGTCAGTATTTAAATGACAACTCACACCATCCTTTTGAACAAAAAATTGGACTAATCAAAAACTTAATTGACAGAGGCATAAAACTTAGTGATGTTCAGTTAAAAAAAAATAATAATAAACAAATCAAAGAAACTTTAATCATCAACAATTATCCATTACATCTTATAAATAGTATAACTAAAGAAAGAACACATGAGATTTATAACAATTTTAGTAAGAGTAAAAAGTCAAAATGGTTAGAAAAACTAAATAGAAATGATAAAAGCTTAACTCTTCCATATATACAAGGTCTATCAGAAAGAATTTGGAGTTTGCTTAAAAAATTTAATATAATTGTATATTTAAAAAACAGTAATAAATTAGAGAATTTGTATTAGAACAAAAAAAAAAAAAAAGATCCAGATTCAATAGGAAATTTATCGGGTGTTGTTTACCTCATAAAATGTAAAAGTTGTGCAAAGATTTACATAGGTGAAACTAACAGAAGACTAGAAACGATAATAGCTGAACATAAAAAAAATGCAGAACCGGTAATAACAACACAGGCCTATTTCAACATGCTTGGTCTTTTGATCATTACTTCGATTTTGATTCGAATAATATCAGGATTTTAGCAAAACAAATTATTACATACAAAATAAAAATTATAGAATCCATTTTTATTAAAAAGTACATTAATTTATGCGTTAATTTACAAACTAAGAGAATGCATATTAATGATGTTTATCAGTGCTTATTACATTGATTTGTTTGCTCAATTTCGAAGATTTTGACGCGTGCTGTGGAATTAGCTATAATGACTATAATGACTCAATATCTAATCATATAATTAAATGTGACTTGTCGTTCTGGCTCGGTTCATAACAATGACATTCACAATTTTACCTCTGACTAAAATGACTTAAAAATCAGTTTAGACTTTTA
This sequence comes from Belonocnema kinseyi, assembly GCF_010883055.1. Classification (NCBI taxonomy): domain Eukaryota; kingdom Metazoa; phylum Arthropoda; class Insecta; order Hymenoptera; family Cynipidae; genus Belonocnema; species Belonocnema kinseyi. The sequence continues at coordinate 118,539,197 of NC_046662.1, forward strand.
AAAAGGACCTTAAAAAGGACAACTACATAAGATAAAAAAGGTTAAAAACCAAATTTTAAGCAGTTTTACCTGAAATACCGTGTTGTTTTTGTGTTTTTCAATGTCATCGAACGATTTGTTACAGGTAACGATTTTAATTCATATATTTATTGTTTTTAGTATGAAATTATTATTGGAGATAAGAATTGAATTTTATCAAAAATGTATGTTTTTACAGACACTTTTGTAATCATTTAAAAATCTTGAGGAAGACACAAAGACGCGTCGAGACGTCGATGTATTTAATGTTGACTGAATAAACATATATTTGCACGTATGAACAAAATAAGTTCTCAATCTCTATAAGGGAGACATATACACATCTTTAAAAAACGTTCGAAGAAAGGACCAATTGTTTTAAGACTTCTGTCTAGAATTTTTGGAATTATAAGATCTGGCTGAAATGGATGATGAGCTTCGTGGAAATTTTTCCGAAAAATCCGACCTCTGGAATATCAATTGTTTTGTATATAATGCAGAGAAAGCTTTGACCAATGAGAACCGTAAAATGAAAACAACAGTTGATCATAAGAGCAAACGACGAATGCATCAACTCGCCATAAAGGCAGGCTGGGCAGGTCACCACGCGTCCCGCATTCAGTGTGTGATTGAGTACATCGCATCTGGCAGCAATTTTACTGCCAAGGTTCCAAAGTTCGCGCGCGAAATCGGTACCCGTTATCACACACTTAACAAGTCAAAGCTGCTGACCATCAGGCAACATGTTGTTGAGAGAATACGGATACTATCTGATGCTAAGAGAAGTCTAGAGCGGAGAGAGAGGTTGGGGCAGAGAAAAACAAGAGTTTTTCTCTGACCCATCTCGACTCTTCCAAGACCCTCCAGTTACTGTCGACCACCCGCCCAAACCAGGGGAGGTCGAAGTATTTTGGAGAGAAGTCTACGAAGTGCAGAATAGACTGGACGAAGACTCAGAGGACACAAATAGCTTCAAGGAGCTGTGTTATGCCCTCATAACACCTGATGAAGAATGCGGCGGTGAAAAAAGTATTAAGAGGGATGAAGAACTATTCCGCTCCGGAACCAGATGGTATCAAGACCTTCAGTTGGAAGAAGTTTCCGTCAACCCATCAGCATTTGGCCCGCATTTTCACTTCATATTTAAAGTCGGAAGAGCTAATTTCGGAGTGGTTTGTGGAAGGACGCACAATACTCCTGCCGAAAAAAATTATCGAATTGTCGGCAGAAGCTGACAAAAACATCATAGCCCAGGAGAATCAAAAGAAAGAGAGGTATAAAGACGCTCATCGGCGCTCTTGGGGGTGCCAAGCTTTCACTGGTTAATAGCCTGAAAAGAATCCCTGCGTGTCAACAATATGCTAAAACACTTGCGGGAGAAATGCAGAAGGCAGTCGTCATTGGGTCGCTCCGTGTCCTCAGGGTGCACGAGAATTTTGCCGGATCGTTGCATTGATTCCGTTACAGACTGTAACCGCTGGTATAGTGGGAGGAGGGGGCGCCACTTTACTATCAACTAACATTTCTAATGCATTGTGACTTTTTATTTCTCTCTAATAATTTGTATTGTATTTGCATTGTATAAAATTTCTCTACTATTAAAAATTATAATATATAGACTTTATACAATATATAGAGTGAAATCTGAACGGAATTCGATGACACAGATTTATCATTACTCCTGTGATCATGAATGCTTTTAGAAAACGATATTATCTACTAAAAATCATTTCGCCGACAGCGCCTTTTTCGCTCATTTTAGTCACGACAACTGTTGAAGAGGGGATTGATACTATAGCTGGTAGAGAGGCACAGCGTGGTCGGTTAGGATTCGTTAGGTTTGCTAGCTAAGCAATCAGTTAACACTTCGGATAGCGTTCACAGTGGCCAATCCTGGGCCTTCTCAATCAGAGGAAGCAGTAGGACGTCAAGAACGTTAGTCGTGAGTAGATCAGTATCTAACTTGGAATTTCCCACGGATAAAAATTTAAAAGCTGCCCCTAAAAATTCAAATCCAACTATAGGACCAGGAAAAATACCCCCAATCAACATTATTGTAGATGAGGGAAATCACCCCTATACAGTCTTTCATAAATGATTAAAAAGAGTCTCCGCACCATAAAACTATAGTGTACAGTCTTAGCTCAGACATCTATTCTGTTCGCGTATCTTATATCGAAGATTATCGCATATTCATTTCAAATTTGGAGCAGCAAGGATTTCAGTACTACCTGTACAAATTTATTGACCTGTCCCTATTCGACTCGTAATAAGAAATATCCCCGTCGAATACCCGGAAGACTCAGTTCTCTCCGAACTCAATAAAGAAGGATTCAAAATTACGTCGGTTGCTCGTATGAGAAACAGACAATCTAAGAAAGCCTTACCAATGCTTCTAGCAACGTTCCAAACACGCCCCAAGCGAAAGAGCGACTTAAACTGTAATACATTGCATACATTAAAATAAAATTGGAGCCATATTTTAAACCTAAGGAAACTGCATGGTGCTTTAAGTGTCAAAGATTCCACCATGTCTCTGATATGTGCCAAGTCACTAAACGATGTGTGAAATACGGAGGTGCGCATCAAAGTACAACGTGTAAAAAAACACGTGAAATACCGGCCACTTGCGCTAACTGTGCTGGGGACCACCCCGCTTATTACAGAGGTTGCTCTGCTTTCAAACAAGCATCCAAAAAACAGCCTATTAAAAATCAAAAACGCACAATTTGTACAAGGAAAATGCTCCCTATAAATCAGATAAAGAGATTACACTAAAAGCAAATTCTACAAGCGAACACCCCCCTCTAGACAATGCCCGGCCACCGCAAACATTAACACTCTACAGCACAGTCGCCACCGGTACATCACAGACATGCGCAATAAAGCCTCAAACTATGCAGATATTCAAAACACATAAAATTACTAATATTCGAGCTAAGCCACCAATCACTACGAAAATTCATGTACACTCTCTTAAGTTATCAAAATAAATCGGGTAAGCCTCTTAAAAATAGCTACAACCTTAAACACAGACATAATGGGGGGGGGGGGGCATTAACGAAGCCATAAATTCAACCGCCAAGATTATAAGTAGTATACTTGCACTTGCTATCGAAAATGGCCACCTTCAATAATAACACTTTAAAAATAATGTTTTGGGATCCTCAACGTATTCTTTAGAAAAGACATAAATTAGCCACATAACTCTACAAAATTAACATTAGTATTTGCTTGCTCAGTGAAACTTTACTACGCGAATAGAGGTACTTTACTAACACAAATAGAGATACCGCGACCTTAATTCAAGAAAATATTGATTACCATGAACTAATAATTCATGAACTTGAATCCCTCGAAACTACTGCCATACAAATAAAAATTCACGGGAATCCATATCAGACTCCCTCTCGCGAATATCTAAAAAATGAATACAGAAAAATATTCAAACTTGCACCCTTGGTAATTGCTGCAGGTTACCTAAATGCTAAACATTTAGTCTGGAATAGCAGAACAACTAACAAAATTGGCAAACAATTATTTAAAATTATTAATCATAAGAATCCCTTTATCTCAGCATCGGACTCGCATACTTTTTTCCCTCGCAACACTAAACATAAATCTGACCTTATTGAATTTGCAATTTCCAAAAGTAACTTATAAGATCATGACACTATCACCATTGACGAATCAGATCATCGTCCAATCCTTCTAAGCCTTTTCACCAATTGTGAAAAAGCCCCCGTCGCGCCTCGCTATAATTTTGCAAAAGCCAATTCGCAAGCATTCAACATTACCCTAGAAACACATTTTAAATTTAAACCTTCAATTACAAACACTTCCCACATTGACGATGCCATAACCAATCTCACCTCTAGCATAAAAACTGCCATTCACAGTTGAGTTCCTCAAACTACCATTAACCAATACGATTCACCTCTCAGTACCGAGATTGAAGATCTTATCCACGCTCGCAATAAACTCTGCCGTACACACCAAAAAACTAAAAGCTATATCCTTAAAAACACTATTAACCACCTTCGGAAAACTATAGCAATTAAAGTTGAAGAGCACATATGCAAAAATTGGAATAAAGAAGTCGGTAAACTCTAAATTAAAGATAACTCTATTGATCGTATGACTAAAGCCCTAATGAAGCCGCGATCTAATATTCCCCCTTTCAGAAATCCAGATTAAGAGGTTTCGCTCTCTCCTACCGAAAAAGCAAATCTCCTAGCGGCAAATGATGAGAGTAACTTCGCTCCACATAACGAGCCATCCGACCTTCAACACATTGCGGAATGTGAACAAATTGTCTTCGATTTTCTTAGAATCCTAAGCATCGATAATTTCAAGAAAATAACCCATAAGGAATTAACAAAACAAATTAAAAGTACTAAAAATAACAAAACTCCCGGTCCTTATTCAATTACAAACTTAGTCCTCAAAAAACTTTCAATTTCTCGCCTCACACCTTCCTCGCTAAAATCTTAAATGTCTGTATTCAACTAAGCTACTTTCCTAACTCATGGAAAATAGCTCACATATTAGTTTTTCCGAAAAAAGGGAAGGATCCATATTATCCTACCAGCTACAGGCCCATTAGTCTTCTTAATACAATGAGCAAAATCTTTGAAAAAATATTAATCGAGTAGACTATCACCTCGAGGCTATCTTATCGAGCTATTAGCTTATATTTCAATCGAAGAAAACATAACGGAGCTGTTTTCCTCGATGTAGAAAATGCTTTTGATAGTGTTTGGCATGTGGGACTCGTAAGAAAATAAATAAATTACAATTTCCTAAGAGGACTCATCCTCTTTATAAACTCTTATCTTTCTAACAGCAAATTCTCAGTCAAAATAGGCAAGACACTTTCAAAAGAGAAACTTAACCGAGCTGGTAAGCCCCAAGGCTGCATCTTAGGTCCGGTACTCTTTATTATTCACGTTAACGACATCCCTGAGGTCCCCGAAGTTAGAATTGGATTATATATGCAGACGGCACCGCATTATTCACTTCCTCTTGGTCAGTTCGGAAAATCTTAAAATTACCTAACAAAGCTCTTGATATCATTGTGGCATGGGCTAAGCTATGGAGAATACAAATTAATGTAGCAAAGTTAGAATCAATTCTTTTCTCAGTACGAAAGTCTGTCAAAATAGGTCCACCAAAAATGTTAAATGAACCAATAGAATGGAGAAATTCCGTAAAATACCTAGAGGGTAAACTTCATAAACGTCTTAATTGGAAGCAGCATATCCATGAAACTAAAGGGAAAGCTTTTGGGGTTATCTCGCGTTCAAGCCCTATTATTAATAGACTCTCGAGTCCAAAACCTGAATATGGAATCCTAGTTTACAAAATATTTATCCGACCAATAATAACATACGCCTGTACAATTTGGGGTGGTGCATCAAAAAGTAACATCAATCACATACAGATTATACAAAATAAATTCCTCAGACGCATTACAAAAACTCCTAAATATACCAAAAACAATATCCTACGAAGAGAATTTTAATTACCTTATATTTCAGAGTATATCAAAGGAACAGCGACTGAATTCTATGAATCAGCATCACTATTACCTTTTAAACATATCTCCTCTCTCGCAAAAAATGATTTTGTTCCGCTTCGCAAGCGCGCGATGCCAAAAGATTTCCTCATGAAATAAGTATCATAAAATAAATGATCAGATTTTGTGGTTTTTTTCCCGCTTTGTGGTTTTTTCCCCACATATAACAAACTTCACTCTTAATTCAAGTCATGTCAAATTTCTCTCACATTGTATAAAAATGCCCAAACAGGTAACGCACAACAATCCCCCCTTTTTAAATTTAGATACAAACTGCTCTTCCATACGTGCGGAGTGCTGTGCACCCGTGGACTGGGAGAGAATTTTCTCTCAAGTTGGCGGAGCATGTTTAGAAGGTTGACACGCTGCTCCCCCGTGGGACCGCTGTTCGCTCAATATTAAGGTGAAACGGTAACTACCTCCAAATAGTTTTAGCAAAACCACTCGCAAAATAATGCATTAATTCAAATTTTGTTTTTTGCACTGTTAAAAGTATATCGAAATCTATTGCGGGCTTCTCTCCAAAATTAACTTTTTTCATTTTTAAAAATCGAAATTAAATTATACTCAAAACTACAGTTTTAATATCAATAAAATAAAAGTGATTATAATCAATTTATCTTTCTGTAGATTTCGGTAAAAAAGTGTTTTTTTCTACCAAAACACTCG